>NW_027528871.1:2210449-2631704 GCF_008692635.1 Crocuta crocuta
AAAAAAAAAAAAAAAAAAAAGATATCAGATGACTATGTTAAGCACAAAGAGAAAGCAAGAGTACAACTAAGTACTAAATAGTAGCAATGTCAGATTGTCAGTCAGAAATCCTGAACAGCAGAGATTATGGAAAAAGTGAACAGAACTGAGTGTTTCCAGGGGGAAAGAAATGGGCAGCCAAGAAAAGTATTACTCATTGTATAGAATTTTTAAAAGTACAGATGACTATCAGGGATGAATAAATAGTGGGTGAGAGCAGAGGATCTAATAAAATTCATGATCACTTGCTCAGTCTCTGGACCTGACCCAGTACTCAGACTTGGAACCCACTGGCTGAAGTAGAGGCCAGGTCCCCTTGAAGAAAAATGCCATAACACCTTGGCAAGTGGAATGAGTAACTCTTCCCTAAATGCACTTACTGCCAATTAGATGGTAATCATACATAGGGTGAATTAGAATACTCAGACATTTCAAAAACTATTGAAGCTGGCATTGACACATAGGCCACAAAACATCATCATGGACTGAATAATGAAAAATGGAACACTGTTTTCCAGGTCTGACTCACCATGAGTCCACTGGGTCCATAAAACTACCCGGGAGCCATTCTAGCAAATGCACAGCTGGAATAAACATACTTGATAATTAGCAGAACCACCACAGTAGTTCTTTGGCATAAGGGTAAGAGGTATCTCATTGGGAAAGCCACATGGAATCCTCTAAAACTGCATGCCCAGCCAAAACATAAATCAAAAACAGTATTGCATCTGGGAAGCAGGGAGAATAGCAGAGATTATTGAAGTCTTAAAATATGCAGAGGAAGTGGTCTCAGACATATCCCTATTAAACCAGCCTGGCTCATACAAAAACAGGCAGATCCTGGCAAAGGAATACTTTAAAAAGTGATTGCCTCAATTGCATCTGCTGTGCCAGATGCAGTATCTTAGCAGATTAACATATTTTTGTTAATACATTTTCTTTGCCATCCCTGTCAGAAATGAGAATCAGAATCAGCCATTATTGATGTGACATAAACATTTACTCCGTGCCCTGGTTAATTCTCCCATTTTCTGACATCAGCAGTAGTGAATGGCCTGGGTTTTTGTTGTTGTTGTTTTTGTTTTTTGGTTCTGGGAACTAGAAATACAGATTTTAAAAGAGTGGGAATCAAGGATAATGAAGTTTCAAGAAATAGCATATGGATGGCAGTGAGCACAGAGTATGAAAGATCTTTGAAATTCAAGTTAACAGCCACCAGAGAGTACACTCTATGGAAGAGGCACTAGCCACCCAAGTATACAGAATGGAATAGCCAAGTGACCTGAACAAATTTCTATCACTGAGCAATGGTGCAATGAATGATTCATAACAGAGTAGCCATAGTGGCAGGGATCATGGCTGTAGGTTGCCCCAACAGAATGGGCTCCAAATCTCCAAGCCTTATGTCCAAATAACCATGAGTGTAGACCAGTGAGGAACACCTAATTCCTGTTGTTACATTTCTTATGTAGTACCACTTCCACCTTGAAGGGGCAGTGATTCTTGATTGGGATCGATATATATTCCAGCCAGGGGTTTATCTTTTATATAGGGCTTTGGCCAGCATAAAAAAGAAAAGAGTCTTTCAAACATGTAATCCTACATAAAATTGCTTCAGACCATGGAGCCCACTTTATAGCAAAGAGCTATGCCAGGGAGCTCATGACCATGACAGCTACTGGTTGTACTCCAAACCATACCACCCAGAAGCTGCTATCCTGATAGAGCAACAAAACAGATTTTGAATCTGCAGATTATATGAGATTTTGAAAATGATACTCTGGAGTGATGGGGTTCCATCATCCATACCCCAGGATGCAGCATATAGCCTACAACAATTATCATATTAAGGTGTTGGATTCTGAACAGACAGAATACATAGATACAGGAATCAAGGAATGAAAATAGAAATGTTCTACTTATTGTCATTCCACAAATGGGGAATTCATGCTTCTTGTCTTTACAACTTCAGGCTTTGTGGGTCTAGAGATCTTGGTTGCCTGAGAAGAAACAGTGTAAGAGTATCACTAAACTTTATTTATGGCGGCCACCTGGTGATTCCATCTCTTCATGATAAAAACT
Source organism: Crocuta crocuta (assembly GCF_008692635.1). Lineage (NCBI taxonomy): Eukaryota > Metazoa > Chordata > Mammalia > Carnivora > Hyaenidae > Crocuta > Crocuta crocuta. The sequence goes on from NW_027528871.1 coordinate 2,212,571, forward strand.
AGTGTCTTCATACTGGCAAGAGAAGAGGTAGGGATGACTTTACACAGTGGGGGCAGGAAAAAACTCATTTGTCAACCATTTGTGGTCTCTTGCTATTTCCCTATCCAATTTTGGTTGCAAACAAACAAATGCAGCAGCCACAGATTGAGAAGGACATATTGAAAATGGGCAAACCTAGATGCCTCTGGGATCTGTACCTGGATCATCCCACTCTATAATCTACTTAAATTAACAAAAATACTAGGAGACATGCAGAATCTAGACGGGGCAGTAAAAGAGAGAAATGTTAGGAGTCACCTTGAGAATTACAGCACTGGTGGAAGCATTACTTGTCCCATTTACCTTCTAATTTACTCCAGAAAGAGGCCGATAAGAATCTTAGGGAATCTATACCTAGCTAGGGTTGATGCACGTTGTATGTCATAAACTTTGCTGAGTCACCCAGACTACCCTTCAGAAAGGAGGTAGTCATTCATTCAGCTACCAGAAATGCTGTCAGCTGCTGGCTCACCACTGAGGCTTTCTAAGGAACTGCTCTTGATCAAAGGAGATGCGTCTCCTGAAGTTATTAACTTTCCTTCAAGAATCAGTCTCTACCTAGTGACTGTGGACTGCCACGGTACAATGGTTTAACTCCCTTGCCTCAATTTGGGACAACCCCAAAGTTCCATCCTAACTTTAGAGCTCACTGTGTTACTGGCTAAAGCCTCTATTGCTACTGTTGTTAAAATTCACTCCCTCTCTCAGCCGATTCCACCTTTCTTACATCTACAGGAGATATTCCTCAATTACCTTCCCTGAAATTTCTTGCAGGCAAATTTTCATTCTAGAGTCTGTTTCCAGGGAACCTTGCCTAAGACAGGAAACATGAGTAAAAGCAAATTAGAAGAAACATGTAGAGAACTTAGTTAATTTTATGGTGTTTTGGAATCTTCAGTAGCCTTGTGGATAAATGGACTTAAAGCTCATTAAAGTGATCTGGGCTGGAAGTATATTTGTGAGACAGAGACACAGAAATGATATCTGGCATCACATGAATAAAGGCCACACAGTGAAAGAAAGTGAGAAGAAAAGAAAGCCTAAGGCAGAATACTGGGGGGAAAATGCAGTGGGTGGGCAGAGGGTTAAATTTTGGCAAAGCAAAAGTGGACACTGAGGAAGGAAGAAGACATTTAAGAAGGATCCTCAATAGATAGAGAAGTCAAGACAGCTACAGTGTGAAAATTTACGTCTCCCAAAAACGTTAGCACTGATGTTCCAGACAAGAACAAAACATGTTAGTGGAGGCAGAAGCCAGACCACAACAGCTGAAACACGTGTACTAGAGATCTGGATTGTGAACACCCCACAAGGCTTCCAAGATGTTTAATTGTGCAAGAGAAGAGAGAGATGACTGAAGCAAGATCTCGGACTGAATGAGGCATCTTAAAACTTACTATATTTTTGTATCAAAAAAATCTTTTGAACACATAAACCACAAATTCCTAAGTAGCAATAGTTCTAAAATATTCCAAAGAAAGTGATAAATGAAGTGCTATGGCAATTGTGCATGGATGAGCATGCCCTCAGTAAGAAATTCTAAAAGTGTTGAAAATAAAGCCCTTAGGTAGCAAAATATGTGTGGGCAGTTTGAACAATCTCTAGTTCTCCTACAATTTCTCTATTTATTTAATGTTCAGGTTATTGCTTCATAAGCTGAAGTGACATTAGCATTTTGCTGAAAGTTACGAAAATATGCTTGTTAGGGGAATATAATAAAGTGAATATAAAAACTAAAGTTTTAATATTTAATATTTAATAAATACAAATATTTAAGATTTAATGTGTACTTAAGTTATTGATTATAATGCCATTTTCAACTAACAGTGACAAGAGACCTGCCTACGAGCTCTTATGTTTAATAAGAAAAAAATGTCTTTGACTTTGCCCATAAAGAACTAGGAATTATGTATTGTATTAGAAACTTTGATGTTTACACATGTAGGAAGAAAAGATTAGCTGTTTTAAAGAGTTGATACCATGAAATGTTTGAGTACTTGAGGCCATATTTAAGTTTTAAAGCCATGGGATATAGCTAGGGGCTAATTTAGTTGAGCATTCTAGACGAAGTGTTAGTATTTACAGAGCTGCCAACGATCCTTCATAGCTTTCTAACAGCTGAATTTTCTATTGACTCTAAGTGCCAAGTAACCAGTCAGACATGGCTGTCCAGTGGTGAGGAAGAGAAGGAGAGAGAGAGAATGAAATCAGGTGCATTGCATAAAGCAGAAGAAAAATGTTAAACACCAAATCACTACCAGCATTATGAAAATTGGGGGGCTGCCCTAAAGATGGGGATGGTATAGTGGAATAAAATAAAAGGATGCCAACTTGTTTTGAAAGTCATTTTTGGAGCAAGCACATTCTAAGAGTTTGAACTTGTTTTGAAAATATTATCAAGAACAGGTATAAGCTTGACGATTAGATATCTAGGTTAAATTCAGTTTAACAGTGTCAAATAAATGTAAGGATGGGGAAACTCACATTTGGTTTGCATAAAACAGAGTCAATATTCCCTATGTTGATTGAATACATATAAACGATGAGTTGCGACTGGGAATCAAATGTATAGGAAAAACAAAGCAGGGATAGATTTCTGTGTATGCTGGATCTTCCCGTATAGGTACTTTGAAAGAAAGTGTGCTGTTCTTTTCTTTAGGCCTCTGTCCCTCTCAGCCATAGATAACTGATAAAGAATCATAAATTCAACTCAATAACAGCCGTTCAATAGCTTGGTCAGTTAACTTTGGCTTGTAGTTTTCCTAAATAGATAAACTGAACAGGTCATATGGTACTCAACGGACTTGAGAATCTAAGAATTAATTTCTTCATCTGTTGATAGGTACTAACACTGGAAATGCATATGTTCTGTTGGGAGAGTACATGCTAAGCAGAGAAATCAAAGCAGGTGCTCAAAATGGAGCTACACATGCAGGAAGATGGGATCAGAAAAGAGAGAAAAGAGAACAGACAGAAAGTAATATTTGCTCTGCAAATGTTCCATAGTTTCTTTCCCTATTGCAGTCTATGTTCATTTTTTCCCTAAGTTATCAGGCATCTGTATCTTTTCATACACTTTTCGTAGGATGCTTTAAGTGATTCAAAACATCCAGAAAAAGAAAAGCAAAGAAAAGAAAGGTCATTTTGTGGAAAAGGGCAGAGAAATATGAATTTCAAGGATACATAAGAAAAATACACAGGATAGGAAAACAGAGGCCAGGGCAAGTTGAAGGCAGCAAGTGATAAAATTTTTGTAAATATGAGTTTAAAAGTGCAAGATTTTGTAAACACCTTTGTAAACACTTTGATTTGACTTTTGATCTCTATCAGTAGGTTTGTTTATTTGCGTCCCTTGAATTGCTTGTCCAATGATGTGAAATAGATATTTCCCAATGTTGACTTAGAATTTGTAAATACTGAAGACTCAACTCAGGGGAGGAGGCAAGATGGCAGAGAAGTAGGAAGCTCTGTGCATTTCGCTCGCACCCGTCTCTCAAACAGAGAAGGCCTGAAGCCATAGGACCCTGAGCTGCAGGAGTTTGGGAAGAGAAAGAGACAGAGTACACTGGGAAGGCAATCTCATAAGTGTGTGAGTGAGAACTGGGGAAGATAAAAGTGGGACAGGACCAGAGACACAGAGGGAGGGGAGGGAGCTCCCCTCGCAGGCAACCTCCATTAGTGGAGGGGAAAAGAAAGAGTGGCTGAAACTGCTCATAGAACTGTCCCTGGAGAAGAGAAAAACCTTGGCTTGGAAGGAGAATGTTTTTAGTTCTACCTGGGGTGCTGACTTTGAACTGGGTGCCCCCGGTCCCAGACGGCGCCAGGAAAAACTGCTCTGTTGTGCTCCCGGCACCATCCCTGGCTGCATGGAGGTGGCAGGCCTGAGGCTGCGTTCCCCAGGCTTGACCCCCAGCAGCGCATGGACTGGGACCTGGAAACGAGGTGGGGTGTGGGGCATAGAATACAGCCCACCTTGGCTATGCCCACAGCACAGGGAGATTGGACCCAAAGGAGTGATTTGTAATGCTTGGTTCGAGAAGGGACTGGGGCCTGGCCATTTTTCTCCCCACAACCACCAAGGCAGGGCCTCAGGGAGAGGCCAGTTGGGATGCAGTGGAGGCTAAGACCTGTCTACACCAAACCAAGCCCATCCCTGCTAAAGAGCTTCTTTTTTTCTTTTTTACTGGAGCCGGGGTCAAGACCAACATAGATGCACTGTCGTGATTAATTCTAGATAATTCTTTCTATTCAGATATATTCCTCCTTGTCTCATTTGTAACCCTCCACTCTGCTGGACGAACCACTCTGGTCACTGGCTTGCTTAAATCGTCATTTTAATCTATTCTCTATATGTACATTCTACACCTCCACCACTACCTTTTTACCTTTTTTTCTCTGGAGTAATCAGACTATATAGTTTCTCTAAGTAACATTATCTTCATTTCTTTCTCCTCACCTTTAGCCATATTTTCTGATTACTCCCTCTGAATCAACCCTCTTAGTCTCTCTGCCTGGTCATTTCTCTTCCAATTTCACTTCCTCCCCACCCTGTCATTTCTCTCTTTGTATATGCTCTTCCATCAGCACTGCATATACACAGCTCTTTATTTGTACCTGGGAATTCCGGTTTTAGACTGTCCTTTGCCTTTTGGGTTTTTACTTTTTACTTTTTTCTTTTCTTCTGTTTTTATTTATTATTTATTTTTATTTTTATTATTTGTCTTCCCTCCTTCCTCTTCTTTTTCTTTTGTTTTTTTTTTTGTCCCTTCTTTTTCTTCTTTTTCTTTTTTCCTTTCAGTTTGCGTGTTTGTTGGATTTGTCTGTGCATCTGTGTGCCTTTGTTCCCTGTGTATTTGTCTGTCTGTTTTCTTTCCCAGGACTACCTCAAGAAACAAGCCAAAATACACAGGGTGGAGAGTCCCAAAAACCACTATGAGTAGGGAAATAAAATAACCAAAGTCTCAACAAGAGAGACCAAGAGATACCATTCAAAGAACACTTCCTGGACAGACAGGCCCTGGACAGTCAAAGAGCCTTCTTTGGTACAGCAGCGCTCGCAGGTGCAGAGTGCAAAACAAGCTTTTAAAACTAACAGGAGAGAGAAAGCTAACGAAAATGATGAAATGGAAGAACTCTCCTCCAAAGAATTCCAGGAAATGACAGCTAAAGAACTGCTCAAAACAGATATCAGCAACATAACTGAACAAGCATTTAGAACAATAGTCATAAAATTAATCGCTGGGCTTGAAAAAGGCATGGAAGATATCAGAGAAACTATTGCTATAAAGTTAAAAATAGTTGTGATGAATTAAAAAATGCTATAAATGAGATGCATAATAAAATGGAGGTGTCCAATGCATGGATTGAAGAGGCAGAGAGGAGAAGAGGGGAATTAGAAGACACAATTATAGAAAAAGAGGAAACCGAGAAAAAGAGAGAGAAACCACCACAAGCATGAATCCTACAAATAACACATATTTTTCAATAATAACACTGAACGTAAATGGGCTAACTGCTCCAATCAAAAGACACAGGGTAGCAGAATGGATAAAAAAACAAAATCCATCTATTTGCTGTCTACAAAAAACTCTTTTTAGACCTGAGGACACCTTCAGATTGAAAGTAAGGGTATGGAGAAATATATATCATGCTACTGGAAGTCAAAAGAAAGCTGGAGTAGTTATACCTATATCAGAGAACCTGGACTTTAAAGTAAAGGCAGTAACAAGGGATGAAGAAGGGCATATATAATAATTACAGGGCCTATCCATCAGGAAGAGCTGATAATTATAAATGTCTACACTCCGAATACGGGAGCACCTAAATACATAAAACAATTAATCACAAACAGAAACAGTCTTATGGATAAGAATGGGGTAATAGCACGGGACTTTACTACTCCACTTACAGCAATGGATAGATCAACTAGACAGAAAACCACTAAAGAAACAATGCACTTGAATGACACATTGGACCAGATGGATTTGACAGCTATATTTAGAATTCTACATCCTGAGGCTACGGCATTCACTTTCTTCTCAAGTGCGCATGGCACAGTCTCCAAGATAGATCACATACTGGGACATAAGGCAGCCCTCAATAAATGTAAAAGAACTGAGGTCATACCATGCATACTTTCAGATAACAATGGTATGAAACTTGAGATCAACCACAGGAAGAAGTCTGGAAAACCTCCAAAAACATGGAGGTTAAAGGACACCCTCCTAAAGAACGAATGGGGCCATCAGGCAATTAGAGAAGAAATTTAAAAAACAATATGAAACAAATGAAAAAGAAAATACAACTATCCAAGCTCTATGGGATGTGGCAAAGGCAGTCTTAAGAGGAAAGTACATTCCACTCCAGGTTTATTTCAAGAAATCAGAAAAAGCCAAGTACAAAATCTAACAGCACACCTAAAGGAACCAGAGGGAGAGCAGCCAGAGCACCCCAGACCCAGTAGGAGAAGAAAAATAATAAAAATCAGGTCAGAAATAAACAATATAGAATCCAAAAAAACAGTTGAACAGATCAATGAAATCAAGAGTTGGTTTTTTGAAAAATTGAGAAACCTCTATCCAGGCTTCTCAAAAAGAAAAGAGACACCACCCAAATAGACAAAATCATGAATGATAATGGACTTATTTTCATTCAATCAATCCCTCAGAAATAAAAGCAATTATCAGGGAATACGATGAAAAATTATATGCCAACAAATTTGACAACTTAAAAGAAATAGACAAATTCATAAACACACATTCACTACCAAAATTCACACAGAAAGAGACAGAAAATCTGAACAGACCCATAATTGTGAAGAAATTGAATCAGTGATCAAAAATCTCCCAACAAATAAGAGCCCTGGACCTGATAGCTTCCCTGGGTATTCTACCAGACGTTTAAAACAGAATTAATACCCATTCTTCTCAAGCTATTAAAAAAAATAGAAATCGAAGGAAAACTTCCAAAGTCATTTTATGAAGCAAGCATCACTTTGATTCCCAAGCCAGAGACCCAGCAAAAAAAGAGAACTACAGGCCAATATCCTTGATGAATACGGATGCAAAAATCCTCAACAAGATGCTTGCAAATCGAATCCAACAGCACATAAAAAGAATTGTCCAGCAGGATCAAGTGGAATTCATTCCTGGGTTACAGGGCTGGTTCAATATTCACAAATCAATCAATATGATACATCACATTAACAGAAGGAAAGATAAAAACCATATGATCCTGTCAACATATGCAAAAAAAAAAACATTTGATAAAATACAGCACCCCTTCTTAATAAAGACTCTCAAGAAAGTCGAGATAGAGGGAACTTACTTAAACATCATAAAAGCCATCTGTGAGAAGCCTTCAGCTAACATCCTCCTCAATGGGGAAAGACAGAGCTTTCCCGCTGAGATCAGGAACATGACAGGGAAGTCCACTCTCACCACTGTTGTTTAACATAGTCCCACAAGTCCTAGCATCAGCAATCAGACAACAAAAGAAAATTAAAGACATCAGAATTGGCAAAGAAGAAGTCAAACTTTCACTTTTTGCAGATGACATGATACTTTACATAGAAAACTGGACAGACTACACCAGAAGCCTACTAGAACTGATCTATGAATTCAGCAAAGTTTCAGGGTACAAGACCGATGTACAGAAATCGTTTGCATTTGTATACACCAATAATGAAGCGACAGAAAGAAAAATCAAGAAATTGACCCCATTCATAAATGCACCCACACACACAAAAACAACAGAAAATACCTAGGGATAAACCTAATCAAAGATATAGGACATGTGTATTATGAAAACTACAGAAAACTTATGAAGGCAATTGATGAGGACACAAAGAATTGGATAAACATTCCATGCTCCTGGGTGGGAGGAATAAATATTGTTAAAATGTCATTACTACCCAAAGCAATCTACACATTCAATGCAATCACAATCAAAATTGCACTAGCATTCTTCTCAAAACTAGAACAAACTATCCCAAAATTTGTACGGAACCACAAAAGACCCTGAAGAGCCAAAGTAATATTGAAGAAGAAAACCAAAACAGGAGACATCCCCATCCCAGACTTTAGCCTCTGCTACAAAGCTGTCATCATCAAGACAGTATGGTATTGGCACAAAAACAGACACATAGACCAATGGAATAGAGTAGAGAACTCAGAATTGGACCCACAAAAGTATGGCCAACTTATCTTTGACAAAGCAGGAAAGAGTATCCAATGGAAAAAAGACAGCCTCTTTAACAGATGGTGCTGGGAGAACTGTACAACAACATGCAGATGAATCAAACTAGATCATTTTCTCACACCATACACAAAACTAAACTCAAAAGGGATCAAGGACCTTAATGTGAGACAGGAAACTATCAAAACCCTAGAGGAGAAAGCAGGAAACAACCTCCTTGATCTCAGCCACAGCAATTTCATATTTGACACATCCCCAAAGGCAAGGGAATCAAAAGCAAAAATGAACTACTGGGACCTCATCAAGATAAAAACCTTCTGCACGGCAAAGGAAACAATCCATAAACTAATAGGCAACTGATGGTATGGGAAAAGATAGCTGCAAGTGACATATCAGATAAAGGGCTAATATCCAAAATCTATAAGGAGCTCACCAAACTCCACACCTGAAAAACAAATAATCCAGTGAAGAAATGGACAGAAGACATGAACAGACACTTCTCCAAAGAGGACATCCAGATGGCCAACAGACACGTGAAACGATGCTCAGCGTCCCTCATCCTCAGGGAAATACAAATCAAAACCACACTGAGATACCACCTCACGCCAGTCAGAGTGGCTAAAATGAGCAAATCAGAGGACTCTAGATGCTGGCGAGGATGTGGAGAAACGGGCACCCTCCTACACTGTTGGTGGGAATGTAAACTGGTGCACCCCCTCAGGAAGACAGTATGGAGGTTCGTCAAAAAATTAATAGAACTCCCCTATGACTCAGCAACAGTACTGCTAGGAATTTACCCAAGGGATACAGGAGTGCTGATACATAGTGGCACATGTACCCCAATGTTCATAGCAGCACTCTCAACAATAGCCAAAACATGGAAAGAGCCTAAGTGTCCATCAACTGACAAATGGATCAAGAAGATGTGGTTCATCTATACAATGGAATACTGAGTGGCAATGAGAAAGAATGAAATCTGGCCATGTGTAGCAATGTGGATGGAACTCAAGAGTGTTATGCTGAGCGAAATAAGTCAGGCAGAGAAGGACAGATACCATATGTTTGTACATATAGGTGGATTAGGAGAAACTTAATGGAGGACCATAGGGGGGGAGAAGGGGAGAAATTGTTGGGGAGAGGGAGGGAGGCAAACCATGAGAGACCCTTGAATACTGAGAACAAACTGAGGGCTGATGGGGGTGGGGGAGAGGGGAAGGGGGGGGATGGGCATGGAGGAGAGCACTTGTTGGGATGAGCACTGGGTGTTATATGGAAACCAACTTGACAATAAACTATTTAAGGAAAAAGAGAATTTGTAAATACTGCAGTTCATTTCTACAATGATACAGGTCTTTAAGTTTCCAATTTTAAATAACTAATTATCAGCATTTCTGTGTCTCTTATAATTTTATTAGAATATATTATATGGTATACAGTTCAATATTTATCAAAGAAACCCAAAGGAAATATTCTTATCATTTTTCAGTACTTACATTTTGGAGATAGTTTCAACAATATATACTTCTGATCCTCGCCATTTTATTTCTTCTTTATTTCCAACAGTGTAAATATAATGGAATATAGTGCTATAGGGTTAAATTCTACCCTATATAGGGAATATAGTCAGAATGCTATAATTTTAGTTCATTTTTACTGCATCACTAGATATATTCACACTTGACATATGATATGCTCCTGAAAATGATGACCCCAAAAGTGAAAATGAGACATCAAATTCTCCTCCACACAATGGAGAGTAAAAAGGCAGGAAAGATACATGTGTGGACTCTTTTTGTTACACTGGGTAATTATGTGGATATCTTCAACTCCCTGGCAACTGCTAGATGTGATTTTCATTTCATTTTCTGATAATATTCTTCTGTTCCATGTTAAATCATGATCTCCTGGGATATGACATTTGATTCATCATGTTTTAAAATAATAAAATATAACATGTCAAGGGCTATTACACACCAAAAAGCAAACAAAGGAGGTAGGAATTACAAGGATCCCCCAAAGCTCCAGAGGACTTATTTCTTGGTGTTTGAAATATTAGTGACTGGTTTCGTGCACTTCAACTTGAAAATAGATAAGACTAATAATGTCGTTATTCCAGGCTCTCCTTAAGGGTTACCTTGGAATTCATGACAACAATCAAACTGAGAAAGGGGAACAATGTTAAAGGAAATATCAAGCCATCTCACTATCAACAGATTTTGTCATAAGTTGTATAAAATCACAACCTGATAATGAATTGAATTGATCTAGTATTCTACTGTATAAGGCTATGTAATTGAGATTTATAATTGATCTATAGCATGCTTGTGTTGAAAAAAATTGTACATGCACTAAATAAAACTCTTGAACGCTTAATGTGTATTTGAATGTCTTGACGGAAAGATTACGTCTATCTTCTCAGGCTAGTGAAGGAAAGAGCTTTGCAAACAAAACCCGAATTCAATATAACTGTGAAGAGGGGGTCACCAATCGGGGGGAGAGATTGACAGAGAGAGAGAAAACAGGTAAGCATGTGTGTGTTTATGTATATCTCTAATATCTGATCAGAAGATGATAATCCTCAGTTCATTTATTTCTCTAGACAATCAATGCTGAATGCTTACTGATTCATCCTAGTCTCAATTTCATTTTTTTCCCCTTGACTAAACATGTGTTTGTCCCTGATTGAAACATTTCTTCATCTAAGCATTGATTCTGCTACAGACTTGAACCTGCCCATACAGGTAGTCTTTTTCTAAAGCAAGATCCTGACCTCTTTATTAGAGAAAACTTCTCAATGGCCCATTTGTGCATTATTGCTTGGAAATATTATACTTTACCCAAGGCTTATTCAACTATTACAAGTTGATTTTCCATAGTTGCACTCCTAAGTTTGGGGAGGTATCCTGATTTACTGCTTAGAGTGATGAGTGCTCTAATAAAGGTAAGGAAATTGACCTGTGCAGCACAGAAGAGAAATACATTCAGAATGCCATTATTCTGGTGGATCCTATTAAAATAAGACTTTCCTACATGGGAAACTTAAAAAAGTCATGGTGTCTGATCTCAGCTGGGTATTCAGTAAGCAGAAGGTAGGAAAGAGCAATCCAGGGACAAAGACAAACCTAAGTAAAATCACTGAACCATAGAAGTTTATTCTGACTAGAAACAAAGGTACAAATCACTTGGAAGACATATAACTGCCTTCTTGGAAATCAGAGTACACTTTTGATCTCTCTGTCCACCCTTATTCAAGAGAAAGATTTATCAATTTGTTCATATTTTAAATAAGCTCAGCTGTGTGCCCATTACCATGTTATAAGCAAGAAATTGAACTTATGAATAAAGTATACTACCTGATTCAAAACACCAACATCTCAGAGGAGGAAGAGAGTATTTGAATTATAGTTACATATATTATAAAATATATAATTATACCTATTATAAATGTGATAAATATAACAGAGGCAGCTTCGAGGATCAAAGAAAATAATCAGTAAGTAAACCTATTTGGTTGAGCAGGATAGGATAAATTGGGGAGGAAGCAGTTAAGGAAAGCTTCATGGTGGAGAAGACAAAATAGAGTTTTAAAACTCTATTTTAAAACATTGGTAGGAGACTGAAAAGAAAAGATGAAATAAGAAAGTCATGTTAATTAGGGAAAATGTCAAAGCTACAGAGATTACAGGTGATTCTAGGATATAAAGTATAAGCCTGGCAGCAGCAAAAACTTATGAATGAGATAGTGAGAGACCACACCACAAAGACACTGCATTCCATGTTAAGGAGTTTCACTTTGATACAGAGCCATAAGAGCAATTGCTGAGGGCTTAAAAAGAGAAGGGACACAGTCCACTATACATATGAGACAGATCATTCCGTAGGTCTGTGCATGATGGATCTGAGAATGCATTATTAAAGGGAGGGAGACCAGGTCACAGTACTTAATTGAGAGATGATGAGAAGCCTAATTAAAGCTACTTTATTAGGGACAGAGATTAGTGAGTATGCTGATCATAAAAAAATTATAAGGCAAATATGCCTGGCTTTGTGATTAAGCTATAGGAGAGACAGGGGGAGGAAACAAATTTGAATTTACTTTCAGCTTTATAGCTCTGGTTAGTTTATGGACAGTGTTGTCAGCAAATAAGATAAAATAAAAAGGAAGAGGAGAATTACTATATAACTTTCAGACAGCACAAGCTTATCTTTGTTGCATTTCAAAACACTATTAAATGGCAAGAGGCATATAGGTCCATAAGAACCAAACAATGGAGAGAGAAAAAAATGAAGAAATAATGTTACTGCATGTATTTATTTATTTATTTATTTATTTATTTATTTATTTACTTACTTACTTACTTACTTACTTACTTACTTTAAAAAACACCCAGCCTGGAGACCAATGTAGGACTTAAACTCATGACCCTGAGATCAAGACATGAGCTGAGATCAAGTCAGATCCTCAATGGATTGAGCCACCCAGGTACCCTGTTATTGTGTATTTTAAAAGAAGAGAAAGGGATTGATACTTAAGAGGCACCCAGGTGGTTCAGTCAGTTAAATGTCCAACTCTTGATTTCAACTCATATCATGATTTCATGGTTCATGAGATCGAGCCCCATCCCACATCAAGCCCCATGTCTGGCTCTGAGCTGATACTGTGCAACCTGCTTGGGATTCTTTCTCTTTCTCTCTGTCTCTTTCCGTCTCCATCTCTCTCTCTCTCCTCCTCGCCCACTCATTCTCTCCCTCTCTCTCTCAAAATAAATAAATAAATAAATAAATGCTAAAAAAAAAAGAGGAAGGGATAGACATTTGTGTAGCAGAGAATGATGGTACTTGACTGAGAAGAAGAATAATGATAGGAATAAAATCAGTCCAAGTCTTGTCCTGAGTATTTTAAGTTTTGGCTTTGCATGGACCTTGGGGTAAAGTGGAGGATTAGAAGCTGAAACTAGAAGGGTTGGGTCAATAGTTGAATCTATATCTGCAAAGAGCCTTTTTCCCATAAGTTCACATTCATGGGTTCCAGGACTTAATGGGCTATAAGCATATATTGTGGGGAGGCACAATTCAATGTATTATACACTCCACACTCCCAGAGCAGAACATATCATTGTCATTTTTAAATATGAACTGGCAGCCAAACTTTGAAGCAAGTTGAGAAGGGGTGGGAAGGTTAATGAAGAAGTGAAAGAAGGGGGAGATAATGAGAAGAGATGAGATGGAAGTCAAGGTCTATGTAAAGGAGTTTTGTAGTTGTTGTTCAAGAAAAAAAAACAACTCATCATCTGCTATTAGAGAAATGGAGATGAAAACTGTTAGAAATGCATGATGGTTTATGCACAGGGAGCAGGAAAAAATGTCTGGTGGCCTTACTTGGCTTGTCTATGGACTGTGTCAGTTGGATCCTCCAGAAAGCAGACACTGAGACAGAGTTAGGAGTAGAAGTGTCTTATTAGGGAAGAGTGCCTGTAATAGATAAATAAGATAGAAAGTAGGATTGAAGAGAGGGCCTCGGAGCTTATCACACACCTTTCAGTGTCTTAGCCAACACAACAGGAAGCTCCAGAGTCAAGTCAGAGTAGTCCATATTGTGCAAACACAGCCAGGCCAATGTTAGTCATTGATGGAAGGCTGCCCAGGAAGAGTGTGGCCTGGGCTCCAATGCTGATGGAACCCAGAAGATGCTGCCTCCAGAGGCTGCCAGCTCCCTGTCCTTCAGATGTCCCTGTCCTTCAGATGCATCCAAGTTCTTTCTGGGAGGGTGAGCAAACCAAAGATGCTGCTTGGCCACTACCATCTTAGGAAGGGATGTTTGCTATCAGTAAGGGAAAGCAAAGAATTTGTAGATGAATTGCCGAGAATATCTCACTAAATGATTATTGGTAGAATGGAAAGAGAGTGGATAAACTGGTATGTGGCTCAAGGTGAGAGGAGATAAAGGATCTGACTAGTCATTTGATTTTACTGAGTGTCATAAAGTGCTTAAGAATGAGGCCAAAAAAGGTAAATTATAACATGAATACCTATATGGTAGGTGTTTTTTAGAGGGAGGAAGTGTCAGTGACTGACTCTGGAGTAATAGATTTCCAAGAGAATTTCAAGACCTCCTCATGAACTGGGGTAAGTCAAGGGGACTGGAAATAAATTGGTTTTAGCACCTCACAGCTTTTTCTCCTTCCAAAAGCACTACATACAACTGTTTTATGATCAGATGGTAGAGGGAGGGGAGGGACTTGCACCCAAAACAATAAACCTGACTTATTAAGAAACCGTATTTTCTCTTGATTTCTTTTGCTTTCTTTTTGCTATGCTGATGTCTGAAGATATACCATGATCTTTGTAAATAAACTGTTGCTGTTTTCTATCATAACTATACTAATGTAAATTTGATAGCATTAGTAATGTTTATTTTTCCAGATTTTTTCCCTTTATACAGTGCTGTATTTTTTTATTTGGTGAACCAGACCTTCTAAAGTTTGGTTTCCTTACATTCTTTAAAAGTAACTTTCTTTATTCCTTTTCTTTTTTTTTTTTTTTACAAATAGTTTATTGTCAAATTNTCTTTGTTCCTTTTCTTAATGCTTCTACTCTGAGTCTTCCTTCCCCAGCATCTCAGAGAGGATGTTATAGTGGGGCCAAAGATAAAGTGCAGAGGAAGGCAGAAAATGTGGCCTAGTGGCTCCTGGGTGGCTCAGTTGGTTAAGTGTCTGGCTCCAGCTCAGCTTAGGTCTTATCGTCCTTGAGTTTGAGCCCCAGGTCAGTCTCTGTGGTGTCAGCTCTGAGTCTGGGGCCTGCTTTGGATTCTGTGTCTCCCTCTCTTTCAGGGCCCACCCCCCCCCACTCAAGTGCACACGTGTGCCCTCTCTCTTTCTCTCTCAGAAAATTAATTAACATTAATTTTTTTAAATAAACAAACCCTAATACTATTAAGAAAAAAAGATAAAGAAAGAAAACATGGCCTGGAGTGGAGAGATTGTGTTCTGAAGGAGGGATGCTATCAGTGTATCATTTCTGAGTTAGAATCATTCATATGAGAAGATCCACTGTGTGAATCAAATGGACGAGAAATCAAGGCCACTGGAATTAAGATCTATTCCTTTTAAGCAGCCTTCAGAGACATTAAACTCTCCCAGGATTGTGATAGAAGTTAAAATGGATCTATAATAGGCAGAGATGCAAAATTTTCAGACAGGGAAGGGCCATTTCTAGAAAATATGGATAGAAAAGATTAGAAAATGATAGAGTACAATCACATGAACCTCAAAGATGGGTTTCATATAAACGAAAGAAAGCTGTTTTGGAATACATAGTCGGCAGTCAGGAGAGGAGAGGGCTAGTCATCAGTCTTCCAACCCTCAGATCCTGTCACAGTGTTGGCGATGGCTTAGGTATAGAAGCATGGTGAAACCTATAGGCAAGCTGGAGGATTTAAACATGCTCACAAATTGTTTGATACTCGCCTTTCAACAAGTGGCATTAAGTCCCTTCATTTGAGAGTGGCTGAAAATAGTAACCACCTACTAATGAATAGGTTAAAGCAGAAAGGATGGTGAGGGTGACTTTGGAGCCCAGATCATTATTAAAAGCACTGCAATCTCCTCCATAACCCATTGTAGTACCATGGTGAGGGGTCACTCAAGTCGTCTATGTACAGACCTGTGGCTTAACCGACTGAGCCACCCAGGTGCCCTGGACATACAGACCTGTGTTACAAGGACCTGAGGTCTATTGCCAACAGCCATGTGAGTGAGATTCCTTGGTGGCAGGTCATTTGACCCCAGTCTGGCCTTCTGGTGCCTTCAGTCACAGATGACATCATGATTCCAATCATGTGAAAGATTTTGAGTCTCCCAGCACAGCTAGTCCCAAACTCCTGACTCACAGAAATTGGATGATAATAAAAGTCTGTTCTTTTAAACCATTACATCTCTGGTCATTTGTGGTAGAGCAGTAGATAGCTACCACTGGCGGAAACACATTACACTGAGGGAAATAAGTGGGAGGACATTTTCTTGGGAGTTTATTAAAAATTAAATGCTTCTAGGGGCGCCTGGGTGGCTTAGTCGGTTAAGCGTCCGACTTTCGCTTAGGTTATGATCTCACGGTTCGTGGGTTCGAGCCCCGCGTCGGGCTCTGTGCTGACTGTCAGCTCAGAGCCTGGAGCCTGTTTCAGTCTGTGACTCCCTCTCTCTCTGACCCTCCCCTGCTCACGCTGTCTCTCTCTCTCTCCTAGAAATAAATAAAACATTAAAAAAAAAATTAAATGCTTCTAAAATATAACAATAAAAAAGATTAGAAGGTGAAGTGAATATTTGGAGAGTCTATAAGTATGTGATTTCACAAAGAGAAAAGGATATGACTGATGAAAAAAAGACCAACAAATACAGAGGATATTTTTGTTAGAAACACAATAATTGAACATTTTGAGAGACTTTATGTACATGAGGAGAGAACATTCTATGTTCTAGACAGTGATGTAGCTTTGCAGAGCCTCAAAGTTTCCCATTAATTTTTAAATAATTGTCCCACATCACCTTCAAGGAATAAAGATTTTGCCCATCATGAAAACCATTACTGACACACTCACAGGTGTTTTTTATATGCTGCTGCTCAACCCTTAACATAGACGTAAAGGACCCCACATGCACACTTTGGACACAGTAACTGAGTGATATCTGTTTTGGGGGGCCACTAAGTGGTACTAAGCAAAACAAACAACCTCTAAAACCTTCCTAATTGTCTACTCTGATATGTGTGAAGCAAAACTTCATTCTTCAAGGAATAGTCTTCAGTAGGCCCCCAGTCTTCAGGCTTGACTGAAGGCCCCTACTGCACAAGCAAAGAAAGCTCTAGTTGGTAAATGGAAGATGAGAGGAGAGACAAAATAAATGGATGTGGTGAAAGAAGATAGCTGTGAAGAAGGTTGTGGTTGGATATGACTGGCCTCAAATACTTTTAATAGTCACTTGGGCAAGGGAGATTTATGAACCAGGTTCATTTTCAGCTAAATTTAGTACTAAAAATAATTTTAACAAAAAATGTGTTTCTATGGAAATGAGAGGTCTTACAGAATTTTATAACATAATCTGCTCACCTGCCAACCTATACCTGCTCATGTAACACACAGCATGCCACTCTATGGCGTTCTACCGCCACTAGTCATTGCCTACTCTCTCTGCAGGCCTGTAGAAAAAAGTCATGTGGCTCAAGAGACCAAAGGAAAATAGGAAGGAAAATAAATCCCAGCCCTTTTTGTAAGCTTAACCAACAAACTTATTGACTTTTGTGTGAGAACCCACCTGGCACTGTTCTGTAAAACCACAGTGCCTTCATGCTGTCCCAAGTTGTGAAGGTGCCCCCACTCTCCTCCCCAACCCAAACTTGACCTACACTCCCTTCCCCCACACCCAGGTTTTCACAATCCTGGGTCATCTTTATACTGGGAGCTTTGCATTTGGCTTCTGCATTTAGAAACTCATGAACATTTATTATTCTGGCTCTTTTTTTTGCTTTGTGTTCATACACACTATAGATATGTACACTTACATAAGAAGTGTGAAACAGATACTGTTTTGAAAGAAAAGCTGAAGACTGCATAAGCATATAGTAACTTGAGGGAAAAAATCCCACCCAAACTGCTAATAAACATGTAAATAAAAGGCAAGAGAAGACTGAGGACAGCTAAACATGTTCAAAGGTCACCAGAAACTACCAGAAATTTGAAAGTAAACATATTAAGCTAGAAGTTGGGGGGAAAGGAGCAAAAGTGTAAATTAGAGATTCAGATTCCTTTCAACTGAAAAACATTTGTTGCAAGTCTGACATTTCTGCTAGTGAGCTAAAGTTCTTTTGTAACCAATTATGTCTATTCCTTGCAGTCAAGTCATAGTTCTTCACAGGTGTTAAATGTTGAAAAGCACAGACTTCTGTTGACAATACGAATACAGTAAACCAATTTATGAACACGACAAAGATATCTTGAAGTGAAAACAGTGGGTCAAAAAGAGCAGCTTTTATATTTTTGCTATTATAAAATGTTCAGATAGCAGTCCAATACAAGGGCAAATAAATTCTGTACACTAAAAAGCTTTACAAAAATTCTCAACTATAACTAAAGCAATATAGTATGGCTTAATATTGCCTATAAAATACTTGTGTATACATATTAGTTCACATGAATATCTATATCTACATATATGTGTGTGTATTACTTTACACAATTATTTTTCCTTGCATAAAAATAGAAAAAAAGGGGGGCACCTGGGACCTGGGTGGCTCAGTCAGTTGAGCATACAACTTCAGGTCATGACTTCGTGGTCCGTGAGATTGATCCCTGCATTGGGCTTTGTGC
Source organism: Crocuta crocuta (assembly GCF_008692635.1). NCBI lineage: Eukaryota > Metazoa > Chordata > Mammalia > Carnivora > Hyaenidae > Crocuta > Crocuta crocuta. The sequence continues at coordinate 2,231,163 of NW_027528871.1, forward strand.
TGACAGCTCAGAGCCTGGAGCCTGCTTCAGATTCTGTGTCTCTTTCTCTCTCTGCCCCTCCCCAACTCGTGCTCTCTCTCTCTCGCTCTCTCACTCGCTCTCTCTCTCTCTTTCTCTCTCCCTTTCTGTCTCTCAAACATAAGTAAACATCAAAAAAATTTTTAACTAGAAAAACATAATCTGGGGCACCTGGGTAGCTCAGTTGATTGAGCATCTGACTTCAGCTCAGGTCATGATCTTGCAGTTCGTGAATTCAAGTCCCACACCCAGCTGGCTGCTGTCAGTACAGAACCTGCCTTGGGTCCTCTGTTCCCACCTCTCTGTCCTTCCCTTGCTTATGCTCCCTCTCTCAAAACTAAGTAAACATTTAAAAAAGAAGAAGAACAAAGAAATATTCAAACTGACCAAACAGTATCAACATGTTTTGAATGAAAAAAAAAAAAAGTGTTTACCTATGAGAAAGAATACGGATTAGTCGTATGAATTCCTTTATAAGATCAGGCAGTATTGTGTTAATGTAATTACTTAAAAACCACTACATTTTATCACAGTTCCTAATTCTCACTACACCTGTATGGCAGCATTCCAAATGATTCTGAGGAACTAGAAGTGGGTGTTTTCCTGAGAAATATGAATGAGTTACACAGACACACAAATAGAATCAAAGAGGGTAACTGACTATAGTGATAATGATAAGTCTTTAATACCTTTCCTTTTGAGTCTTCAATTGTGTAAGCGCTCTCCTGCTGCATGCGAGTAGGGGTTAACTGATCTGAAGCTAAACTCCAGTAGAGGTACTCCTAGACAAAATCCTAGTTGCCCCCAAATCCATTGCTTAAAGGAAAGAATTATAGTTAACATCAAAGCTTGGGCTCCAGTCGCAATTCACCCATGAACAATGATGTGGCAAGGAGTTTGTCATATAAAATGACTGCAACTGCAGGTCTTGTGCCCTGGCTCCCAAACATATCCATCTAGAGAAGAGAATTTTCCCCTCCTAACTTCAACCCCTACCTACACTGAGGTGGCAACAGGGCTTCCTGGATTCAAGGTTCAGAATCATCATGTTATTTTTGTATGTTGGCCCCTGCTACCACTGGAGGAGAAGTGTTCTAGTTCTTTCCTAAAGGCCCATGCCCAAGGACTGCTATCTGTTTCCGTAAAGCTCACTTCTGGTCCTGTGAGCTCACTTCAGATTTCTATCAGCTAACCCAGAGTGTGGTGACCAGTCCATAGGGACTACATGCCTGTCACTGATTTTCATCTCTGAAAATTTCAACAATAAATGCTATTACAGCAAACCTGTCCTTTCTGCTTGACTCTACCTTTTTCTGCATGAGAGTAAGAGCACATTAATTTGGATATGCAAAAAAATCACCGTGTCTTCAGCTCTGATTCCTTAAACAGACTTTAATCACCTAATGACAATTTGAAGTCTTTTAACAAATTGTAGTTGAACAAAAATGTTCTTTATCCATCTTTTGTTTGGATCACACTGCACACACCTGAATAATATTAATAAACATAAAAAAAGGTGAAAACATTATTGTGTACTCATTCTATTTGCTAAAAATGATTTACTTCTGGCTACCATTTTGTTTTGTTTATAAATAAAAGAGGAGCAAAAAAAAAAAAGATGAGGTAAAGGTTTCAAATATTCACTTCTCTATTTAACATTTACCCCCCTAAGGCAAGTAAGTCCCTCTTACAAATATGTGATAAATGAGAAAAAGGGAAAAAGACTTATTGCTTTGGGACTAAGAGAACAGCTATGTAAGTGAACTCATCATTTTTCATCTTTTCTTTTCATGCTGTGCATTTTTTGTAGGTTCGTTCAAAATTGAAAGTTAAGTGGATCTAGAAACAATGTGTAACATTTATTTTACAATCAATATATGATATTCTGACAAGTCGAAAGAGATGGTCAGTTTAAAAACTATTAATTTAATGCAGGATTCTGATTTAAGATACAAGCAAACCTTTAAGCTCTTCATTAAAACAGTTGGACTTCTATATCTTACCAGTGTCTCAGCTGAAATATTAAATAATGTAATTTATCATTTAAGAATTACTATATTGCACTGAAAATGGATGTAAATGACACCATTAAAATAATGTCACCACCGAGAAGCACTATAAATGATCGGACTCTCAGTCCCTTCAAATACCTGAAATTAAGATGAAATAAATTTTTACTTTGCTACATTCTTCAACTGTATTGATATTTTATGAATCATTACGTTTTAGATGCATTATGCTATGGGACACTCAATACCCTAGGAGAAAAAGCAACTCTAGTTGCTCTGGTCTAAAGCATCTGATTCCTGGGGTGACAAAATTCAGTTCTGTTGAAACAGTAATGATTCCCAAGTAATGATTAAATAAGAAGTTGTTGAGTGAATGACGTTAAGAGGAAGGCAACGTTCCTGAAAATGGCATCATGAGATCATTAAAAAAGTTTAATATAATTCCCTCAATGCAAACTGCAAGTGATTACATGCTAGTAAACTCTGTGCCATGAGAACGACCCAGAATGATCTGCACTCAGCTCCCTTCTCCATCCTCCCTTCCCTCCACCTGTTCTTCATTCTCTGTGTTTCACCCACGTTGTCCTGCCTTCATGCCATACATACACAGTGTTCCTTCTTCTTATGAGCATAGGAGATTGCCTTCACCTAAATGTTCTTCTGCTTCATCCTTTGCTAATGTATTCATTCTTCATAATCATAGTGCAGATCTCCCTGGAGAGAAATTTCCTTTCTTCCTCTGACCAGGTCAAGCATTCCCCTTCTACCATTTCATAGTACTGAATAGTTTTCCTTTCTCAGTTTTTCAGTTACATAGTTACTTAGGCCATCTTTGAACTTACTTTTGTCACCTCCCTAAATTGTAAGCTCCATATGGCTGGTATTATTTCTTGTCTGTTCAGACTGTACCCCAATGGCACAATGACAGACAAAGAGAAAGTGCTCAGTATTTCTTGAATGAATTGATGGATGGATGGATGGATGGATGGATGGATGGATGGATGGGGATGGATCACAATTTGCTGTTTAGTCACTTAATAATGTTACAGACAGATCAAATGATATATTTTAGTATGCTCATCCTCCTTGATATTATTATATTAGTACATCTGTAACAAGGCAAAGAAATGTAGAAGGGAACACATTCTGCCCAACTACAATGAGGTCCCTAAGACCTCAGTCACTAACACCCATACACACAGTATACATTGCCTCAACATTATAACATGATCTCTGGATATTTGGGAATGGGGTGATAGAAGGTACTTGTCTATGATGAGAGTGAAAATGAACATTTATATATGGAATATAACATGAATCCTGATGTAAAATTCTTAGTTCTCCTTGTATTTTGATTCAGTTAAAAAATTGTAGCTCCACTCTTTCAGATCTGTGTCTCCCTCTCTCTCTGACCCTCCCCTGTTCACGCTGTCTCTCTCTCTCAGAAATAAACAAAACATTGAAAAAAATTTTTTAAAAAAATTGTAGCTCCATCAATATGGGAACTTAAAATTTCAGAAACAATTAGAAGTATATCCCACTATCATGTTAGTGTCCACATATTTCCATCATCCTCATCAATTTCAGTCTCACTGCAACAAACAAAAAACATTAAAAAAAACAACTAAAAACAAGAAATCAAAACAATACAAAAACAAAGGATGGTAGGGAATAATCTCAGTCCAATATTTTCATTTTCTCTTTTTTTTTTAACTGAAAGAGTATCATTAAAAGAATGTTAATTTTGTCATCATTTAAAATCAACATAATATATTACTATCGTATACACGCTCACTTATACATGATCCTTGGGCACTGAAAACTATTGCTCCCAATAGTGAGATATAAAATATCTGTGTTTACGTTGAGTACAATGACCCAGTTATTTGCCCTTTACTTGTACGTCATTTTGTGTCCTATAATTCCCCTTGGTCAAAAAGAGAATAACTAAATAAGAATTAGAATGTTTAAATCAACTTTTACATTCCTTAATCCTCTCCCTTGATTTTAAATATATAACATTTGGAATGCCAAGATAAAACTGAACAAATTGACCTGCTTTTTTTGCCAAGAAACTCTTCTAAGTATGTTTAAATAGAAAAAAAAAAAAACCTTCCAGTCATATAAAATAATTTAAGAAATGATACTCTGGGTTTACTCAAAGTTATCTATGATAAAATAAGTAGATTTGTATTAAAACTGATAAATGTTAACATAAATTTTAAAAAGCCAGTCTCTTGTATGTGAGTAATTTTTGGACTAAGTTTTGCTATATATTTTCATCAAAATATTTTCAACAAAATTAAAAAAAAATTAGACCATGTATTTCTTATAGCTTTATATACATATATATTGCTTATCATGATAACGATCCCTTAGTTTAGATAATCTTATAGGATAAATCATAATGGATATTGCATAATAATTGATATATGGAATGGTAATTTAAAGGCATTAAATGGCAATAAAAGAAGGCTTGTTTTGTAAAGTAAAATACACTAAATAATCAGTATTAAAAGTCCTTATATGTTTTTTAACTTGTAGTAAAAAAATTTTTTATAAATAATCAGTATAAGGAGGTTCCTGATCAGTGACTACAGTTTTCTTGGAATCATTGCACTCCATCAATTATTTCAAAAGTCATCATATATTGGGATGCCTGGATGGCTCAGTCAGTTAAATGTCTGACCTTGGCTCAGGTCATGATCTTGTGGTTCATGAGTTTGAGCCCTGGGTTGGGCTCTGTGTTGATGACTTGGAGCCTAGAGCCTGCTTCAGATTCTGTGTCTCCCTCTAGCTCTGCCTCTCCCCTGTTTATGCTCTGTCTCTCTCTGTGTCCCTCTCTCTGTTTCTCTCTCTCTCTCTCAAAAATAAATAAGAACATATTAAAAAACATTTTTTATCATATATTCAAAACCACATCATGTCTATTTTAGAGCTCATTCATTCATTCATTTCTTCTTCTCTGGCCAACAGAGAAATGTTTGCACTTTTAAGCCTATATAACTTGTACAGTGTACCATAAAATATAAATGTATACTTAAATGCAAAATACATAAAAGTTTTCAGGATTTTTTTCAAATATCTGAGATTATTTTAAAGCAGTTGAATTCCAGACTGAGTGGCAATCTAATTCTTCTGCATTAATTAAAAACAATGGTCTAAAATTTTAGTACTAAAGGTTAAGTAGATTTTTTCATGAAAATATACTTATAGTAGAGTAAAAGGTGCTCATTTACTCAGACTTTAAAGTTCATAATTAGTCCAACAAAGTGAAAATGTTCACCCACACACAAATATGATTAGTCTTATCAAAGGAAATAAAAATGTAAAACCAAGACAAACAGGAAATTAAGTAGCAAGGAAATTAAAAGATTCAGAGTGACTTTAATCCCTTCTCAGATTCTGAGTTTAATTGCCAGTTGCAGAGTAAGCTCAATTATAAAATCACGCTAAGAAAACTGACTTTTTAATTTTAGGTTAATTTCATGGGTATGGATGGAGCATTGGTTGAAAAATCTGAAGAAGTAAAACATCTCTTGATGAAATATTATGAAAAGTAGTGTTCCCACAATAAATACAGTATTCCAGCAACTGTAAAAACCAAAAAGTACTAATAATATGTATCTTTTGTTACTTTCAAAAATGTACCGTTTGAAGTGTAGGTGGATGACTTTAATCCCATAAATCATTCACTTAAGCAAAAATAATATTTAATGATGAATTAATTATAAGAGGTCTTATAAAACATTTTTATGAGAAAAAATTGTTTAGCAACCCAACTGGTTTGAACTGAATTAAAGCACCACATTGGGTAAGCTGAGTCCACATCTTCCCACAGATTAACATAATAATGTGATAAATATTTGAATGTAATCTTTCTACCAAGGCAGTTTTCCAAACCCATTTAGAAAAAAAAAAAAAGTACAGTATGTGTCTCGTTTCCTTCAGATTTATTGTCTGAAAAATACTGTTTTGTACAATAGAATTGAAATCAGTTATCTGACCTATTCTTCAAGGCAACTTTCTGGTTTATTATTTGTTCATTCTTCAGCTGTGGCTTAACTGTGTATACAATTATCTTACATATTGATACTCCAAATTAGATTTGTCAAATCCCTAAAGAATTAAGAATCAACATTTTATAATACCCATAGTCAATAGTGCCTTATTTAGAACTCAAGTTTTTTACTATCGTGATGTATTTTGGTGCTCTCAGTGAATTAATTACCTTGATTTTTTGATCTTTTAAAATGTTTTAGTTTAAATAAACTTCCCATTTCTACTATTAATATTACAGCCCAGCCGATATGTTGATTTTATTTTGAATTGATGTTAAGTAAATCTTATTTTAAAATTTTTATTTATAAACGATTTTCTCCTGTAATCATACATATAACTTATACGCATATATATATGAATTATACAGAATTCATTTTATATATGTATATAAATTAGAATAATTTACTGTGTAATCATACTTTCACACATATATAAGAATTTCAAGAGAAGGAGATAGCCTGGTTCATATAATTTTTAGCACTAAGAAGTCTATTTAGAAAAACCTATATCTTTGTATATTTGTTCTGGTATTGCTCTCCATTTCTTTTTATCATTAATAGCCACCTCCCCAAGCTATGTATTACAGGAATCATTCTTAAAGAATCATTTTAACTCCCTGATCTTTGGTTCCTGCTGTAAATTGATTCTACACACAGCAGTCTAATGAAACCATATAAAAAATACTTTTGTGATTCTAAACCATAGAAACATATGTTCCTTCCCTGAAAGATGAACTTAAACCCTGGCGCGATTCTTTATCTATTCACATTATTTTTCAGGAATAAAGTAGCAAAACCACAAAGCCCAGAGAGAGCGCTTGGGTTAAGTGTTTGTGCAACTCTTTTTCTCAGTATGCAATTTCTTATTCTCCTTCTATATTTCTTTAACTGACTCTCTCAGTAGGTCCTCGTTATATCTTACTTTAGCAATGCTTCAAAATACTGTCATTAGTGAAAAGGCCCTTTGCTCTGACAGCAAGTGATGAAGGTGTAAATTACACGAGTAGAAGAAAAGATGTGCCCTAGGAATTTAAACCCATTTTGCCTTCATAATTCAGACAAATTCATTCAGTGAGCTAATGAGCTATGAGAAACGAGATACATTTTAAACATATTGCTTAGTATAGGGAATGTTTTACTAGACTTGGTTCTATCATTAGAATTGTGGTCTCAGATACTGCATTAAGGAGTTCAGAATATTTTTAACTAATGTCTTTCATTTTTAGAAAGAGTAATAAAAACAGTGAGAATTACCAAGATTTGTTTTTCTTTTTTGAGGAATATGAAGTATTTAATATGCCTTTTTAATGACATATATATTTTACTTTTTGTGTATCTGTTTTTATACAACTTGCTTTATTCAAAATAATTTATTATAGTGGACAGACTTTATAAAAATAGCCTGCTTGAGATTTGGAACCAGTGATAAAGAGAAAAATAATTATATGCGATTGAGAGTGAGCCCAAAGGTCAGAGCAATGGTAAGGGACAAGTCAAATTAAATGTTCGTTACCACAGATTAATAAAAATCTAAACCTAACACCGAAGGAAACAGAGGAGATCACAAAAAGGCTTTCCTGCATTCCAAGGAAAGGGTTCTTTAGTATTTCAAAGATTATGTTACAGAAACACAGTGATGTAGCAGCTTCATATTTTCTGTGAGGTCTAAAATACAAGACCATCTTTCGACTTGCAGAAGTGAGATTTTTTTTGGGGGGGGCTGAAATAAAATGATTTGACTTAACAGTAACAAGACACGATGTCATTATTATTGAATCACTATGACCATATTATTTGTATAAAATACTGGATTTTAACCACAACGAAATATCAAAACATTTAAGAGCCACAGCTTCCCATTTCTAGATGACTTATGAAAGTGACCAATGAATGCCTTGTTTTTATGGGCAGGTAGTGAAATATAAGAACCAATTATAGCAGTGCCTTCATTAAGTTACAGAAATGGGGAGGAAATACCTAAAGTATTCTAAGTAAGTAAACCTTTGATTTTTTTCTATGTTTCAGGAAGAAGCAATCCTTCCTGTTTTACAATTGTATTATTTTAACATAGCATTTTCCTATACCTTTTCTGTTTTAGGTTAAATTGATAATAATAGCGGATATTTATTGAACATGTACTATGACAAAATTTTTGAGTCTTCCACTAAATCCATTTTCCTATTCCTTCATAGGAATAGGGTTATTCTAAACATGCAACTTTCCAATTAGAAAATTAATTTCTTAACCCACTTTACAGGTACACATAGTATATGTGATCCAATTTTCCCCATGAAAGTGAATGGCAGTGTACCACTTTGGAGACTGAGTCTGTAAGATGGTGACCTCTCCTATATATTCTCTTTCTCTTTCCCTGTTGGATGGGACTAGACTTCTCTTACCACACATGTAACATGCAGATTATCACAGGCTGTTTGCTAATGCTTTCCAGGAAAACTGTCATTGTGAACATAAAATGCTTCCTTCTGTTTCTTTTTATTTATTACACTATATAAAATGCTTTTAAAAAAATGTAATAGGTTAGCCTTTTATTGCAACTAAGTTTAATGTGTGTCATGCAATCTTCTAAGAACTTTGTAACTTAATCATCAAAATAGTTATGTGGGTACTTTCATTGTCACCTGTTAGAATAAAGAAGCTTAGTTTTATTTAGATCACGTAATTTGCCCATCTTCACTCTACTACTGCCATATTTCAGCAATTCTAAGGTGCATATTTTTTCCATATCATGATATCTCTGAAATCAAGATGTATCTTGAAATAATTGGTATCTTACAAATCATTTGTAGGGGTTGCTTCTGTATGTCTATGGGATAACATAAAATAATGATGTATGCTCTAAAAACTGATGTCTTAGATTTGGTAAAATAAGTAATCATGGTTCTAGGTATTCAAACCCAGGCAGTCCTGCTCCAGAACTTTTCATCTGAACAAAATGATTTCACATAATACAACAATGGTGTCTAGGTGTCTAGGAAGGGTAGTTTTGTATATTTTTCAAGTTAGTTTGATTCTGTTTATTTTCGGTTTCCCATATCTTTTCCAGTTTGGATGTTAACAAATAAATGACTTTTTGTCTTCCAGCATAAATTAACTGCTCTGCTAAAATACCCAAACAAATTGTGAGAGGTGGGAATGTTTTTGCAATTATTTTAAATATTTCCGTGTTGGTGCAAGAATACAAGACAGGATGAAATCTCGTCTTCTAGGATATGTTCTGCCATAGTGGAATTAACAAATCAGACAAAATGAATAGTTTACAAGTAAGATACCTTTGAAAAATAGTCTCAATACAGTAAATATAGCTTCTCACTAAGTTCCTGCCCAGATGATGATGCATTTTTTTCTTCTTTCCCCTCTTTCTAATCAATCGATTTTCTTTTTCTCTGCCTTCTTTAAAAAAATAAATTTTTTTTGAGGGGGGATAGAAAGAAGATTCAAATTTAGCAGTTGGAAACGTTTTGAAAGAATCAGAGGTGATAAACTATGTAATGTACTTTGGTTTGTCAACCAGACTCTGAACTCCTTGAAGAGATGGTCTATGATTTTTTTTTCTATGTGCTCCATGTCTTGCTACAAAGCCCACTACCTACTAGCTCTGGAGAATCTATTAAATTTAACTTCATTTTGAAAGAACAAAGATGGTAAAAGGTTTTCGACTACTTAATTCAATAATATTGATCACTTACTATGTACCAATCAGCATTTCTGGCAGAAATCAAGTATACAAAACATCCCTATCTATCTATCTATCTATCTATATCTATCTATCTATCTAACTATCTATCTATCTAGGGTTGTCCTAAAGTTAGCAATTATTTATGTAAAGCTCTAAAAAAAGGCCAAAATTTTCCATTGCATATTTCTCTTAGTGTTTTTAATTTCCCTCAAAAATTTGGACTGTATTCATAAAAAAACTCATAATTCTCCAAAATCCATTTTTATGTTCTTAAACACATAAACATACAATTTCCAAAGAAACATTCTACTTCAGGAAATATTTCCTAAAGAAACAATCCTAAACAGAAAAATATATATAATATATATTATATATATACACACATATTTAAAACATAAGGTTTATAATTGGACTTTATAAAGCAACAAACTAAAATAATTTCTTATTTGATATATAACAATTTCTGATTTGATATATGTACTATATCACAACAAAAAAAGTAGCTGTCTTGAAGCTTTGATAATGAGATGTATTTTTCTTCTCCTAATTTTATTTTCCTGTGATTATAGAAGTCTGCTCTGTATAGGTCTTGGTACTACTGGATAGGAATAATGAAATATAATGTAATGTTTTTCTTGAGCAATTCTGAAGGCCAATCACTATGTAACACAATTTATAAGAATTATTACTTCATTATTCATTACAAGCCTATGAGATATTATACTATTATTCCCATCTTATTACTGAGGAAACAGCCCAAGTAGATGAAATTATACAAAAACTGCAAAATAGAGGAATAGAGCCCATATAATTCTGAAACTGTGTTTTGAACAATCAGTTATATAATTTTTCCTGAAACATAATGTGTCTCTTCTCAAGTAGCAGAGAAAACAATATATACATATGAGACAATGTTAAATATTTTTCTGTAAAGAAAGTAAAAATGAGCTTGAAGTGAGAAAGACAAAGACCCTCTCAGTAATCAGCCCAGAAGGGTGGTAGGGAGGGGGAGGGGTGTGAGCAGACACAGAAAATGACAGCTACTAAATTAACAGGAAATGTTGTATCTCCCAAGTCATAGAGAAGCTGTAAAATGCACTAATGATCTCCTTTCGGAGAGACTACTGTTTCTTACCAATCACACTTCCAGCCTCTCTCTGCTATTTATATTTATAATTAGAGATACGTAATTACTAAGTCATCTTCACTTTATGAGAGCATCCAATAACTAATTAGTCTCCACTTCTAATCTTGCCTCAGAAAAAGTGACTGATCCAAAACTAATCCTTTCCTTAGCCCTTTGTCAAAACCATTCCACTGGAAGCCAAACCTTATAAAAGATACTTTTCTAGAGAGTTACCCTTGTTGCATCATGTCACCATATCTGACTTGTTTGACCACATGGATTTAGACTTCATTGCATGGATTGCCTTAATACAAAGCAGGATATGGTAAATGCTGTTGAGCAAGTTTAAATATTCTCCAGTTGGAGCAGTGAAAAGGAACTGATTACTTTTGGGTTAAAAGCAATGAAAGTTTAGACACAGAGTGCTTCTAGAAGAAGGGTCTAAGTTGGAGACCAATCTGGTTGTATGAGTATATTTCAGGATCAAGGAACAGTTTGAACACGGAAGGATATTGTCAGAAAACACCAAAGCATTCTGCTTGGTTTGATTAGGTTTAAGGATATTCATCTGGAAAGAAAAGTTAGAGATACAATGTGAAATGTCTCAAATACTACAAAATAAAAATTAGACTTGTCTTCTGTAGGCTATCAGGTTGGACACAAAGGCAGCTGGATGGCGTATGATGGACAGATCTTTGGAAGAAGACCAAAACAAATTTAATGTCAGTTGAAGACAGATTTGGATGTGTGGAATTTGAGACAGGGAGAGCATTTAGGAAGCCACTGCAAAAACTGAGTGGATGTTCCATCGCCAGAATAATTCAAGAAAATATATATGCGTGACAATATCTGATGAGGGATAAAAGAAAGAGAACAAAAAAAAAAGTGGTAAGATTTTTAGTACAAAATGGTGGCAGACTCAAGAGTTGATGATATGGGGGCGCCTGGGTGGCTTAGTCGGTTAGGCGTCCGACTTTCGCTTAGGTCATGATCTCGTGGTTCGTGGGTTCGAGCCCCACATCGGGCTCTGTGCTGACTGCCAGCTCAGAGCCTGGAGCCTGTTTCAGAGTCTGTGACTCCCTCTCTCTCTGACCCTCCCCTGCTCACTCTGTCTCTCTCTCTCCTAGAAATAAATAAAACATTAAAAAAAAAAAGAGTTGATGATATAATTATCCAAGAAAGGAAGATGAATAATGTTTTGTGTAACAGGCTGCCAAGAGCAGGCATCGCACTAAGAAGGAGCTAACAAGCTGACATATGAAAATAAGGATGTAGAGAAGGAGCAGAGTATCCCAACCGGTACAGACAATTTTAGGGTTATCACTACTGAAGTGAATTTTCAAAGTACATCGGTAGAAAATTTAAAAGAAATAATGTGAAATAAGAGGAATAAATCCATTTAGGATCCATATTTCTGGAAAGAGCAAAGAACAAAAATCTGGTAAATAACAGAATAAAAAACATGATGAGAGATAGAGAACAAAAATATATGGTCTTGAAAAATAAAGACTTCCAGGGTGCCTGGCTGGCTCAGTCTGTTAAGTATCTGACTTTGGCTCAGGTCATGATTTCACAGTTCATGAGTTCCAGCCTAAAGCCTGCTTTAGATTCTGTGTTTCCTGACCTCAGATTCTCTCTTTCCTTAGGTCATGCTCTGTCTCTCTCTGTCAAAATAAATAAATAAATAGATAGATAGATGATAGATAGGTAGATAGATAAATAAGCAAACATTAAAAAAATTAAAAATAAAGACTTCCAGGAAGAAAGAAATTTACAACAATGTCATATAGGACATCGAGTGTGAGAAGGAAGAAAATAAGATTTGGTGGTTACGAAATCACCATTCAGAAAATATACTAAGACATCCTAAATTTTTTTCTAAAGTTCTTTTTCATTTTGAGGGAGGATATTAAATAAGATATTACCATATTTAAATTTATAGAATTTTCCCCAAATCTATATATCCTTTCCTAACTTCTCATTTATTTTATGACCTTTAAAGTCCTATATTTCTATAAAGTTAGAAGTTCTTAGGAATGAAGGTCCTGGTAGAATGAGGCAGTATGGTGTGTTACTGAATGAACACAGATCTGGGCTAGGACATAAAAAGCAATGACAACTGAAAACATCTCTGAAGCACCTGCTTATATTCAAAGCACTGTGCTCTCCCCACTCTTCTATGAATCCATTACTTAAGAACAATTGATTTTCTATTTAAGTATAAACTTTCAAGGTCACTTAAGTCTAAAGAGTATATATCATATATTTGAACACTGTGAGTAACTTCAATGAATGTTTCATCTACAGTCTCTCCTGGGCACACATATCTGTTTTATTGCAGCCTCACTGCTGCTAACTCACCTTATAAGTGAAATGCCAAACAGGTTAATTTTCCCTGTGAATGTGAACACTTTTATCACTTACCATTTTTGTGAGTTTTTCCTTTCCCTAATACAGGCACACCTCTCTCAATGCGAGAGCTCTGTAACATTTTATAACTTACCTTTTATCTGTCGAGTCATTCCGGAAACTGCCAAGAGCACCTTTAAGGACAATGCCGGGTCAATTACTGTAATCACTTCCCACCTCTTTCTCTAACAGACATTTGCCATTTAAGTCGCAGTTTAGTTCTGAATGGTCTCTTGATTTTAAACCTCTTGTTGAAAGATTCACTCTCTTCTCAGATAAGAGTCAATTTATTAATTTTTTCCAGAGCTTTTGACATATTTGAAAAAGTCACCTTCCCTTTACTTTACATATCATTTTCACCAGGTAATCACTTCTCTATTAAGTGGAAAAATCCTCCCTGATGTTCTCCATAAAAACTTTTATATTCTTCCATTGCCTTCCCCTAAACACGCTGCATTCTACAACATCCTTATTGATGCACTCTTCATTTTATTTGCAGTAAGCAATAATCATCTTTGTGTTGTTTTCTTTTCTTGCTGGGCTACTTCACTACTTCTTCTCCACTTCAAATCCTTTCTCAAAATTCACATACTCATTACATTCTCAACTCTCTTGTGGCAAACTCATAATTGCTAAAGACAAAAAAAAGATGGGAGGAGGGTGAAAAGTGGGGCCCAGACTGATTTTCTATTACATGAAAGTTAATGACTATGGGAAAAATCTTGCCTTCCTAAACACATGTGAAGAAACTACTCTTCAAAGTGTCTGACAAGTATTTTTACATGCTTTAATAACTTGTAGCACTTTATATATATACAAAACTGTTTAAAATATTCACAGGGTGGGGCACCTGGGTAGTTCAATTGGTTAAACATCCAACTTCAGCTCCGGTCATGATCTCACGGTTCATGAGTTTGAGCCTGGTGTTGGGCTCTGTGCTGACAGCTCAGAGCCTGGAGCCTGTTTCAGATTCTATGCCTCCCTCTTTCTCTGTCCCTCCCTCACTCTCTCTCCTTCTTCTCTCAAAAATAAACATTAAAGAATTAAAAATATATGTATTATAAAATATTTATAAGGAAATTACTTCCTTTCTGTGTCCATGTTTTATTTGCTTCAAATTATGCCTACTTTCTTGAACACACTACTAGAAACTTTTAAAACTATTTCTCCAAAAAGCTCTTTTCAAAGCTCTACCCTCCTAACTTTTTTTCTTATATATATATGTATATGAAATATATGTATATGAAACTTTTTTTCATATATATGTATATGTATTTCATATATATATATATATTTTTAGGTCTGAATATTTTTGTCCTTGACAAATTCAAATTCAAATGTTGAAATTCTAACCCTCAAGTTGATGGAATTTGGAGGTGGGGCTTTTGGGAGGTGATCAAGTAATGAGGGTTGAGTCCTCTGAATGGGATTAGTTCTCCTTTAAAAGAGATCCCAAAGATCTCTTTCCTCCTTTTTTTCTCCCCTGTGGGGATATAATGAGAAGACAGTTGTCTGCAATTCAGAACGAAGTCTCTCATCAGAACCTGACCTTGCTAGCACTCTGACCTTGAACTTTCAGACTCCAGAAACTGTCAGAAAGAAAAAAAAAAATCTGTTTTTATAAACTAGTGTATGGTACTCTGTTAGAAGCATCCTAATTGATAAGGATGCACTCCTCATTGTATGCCTAAAGTTATCAACTCTCTAAGACTGCCAACCCCCAACCTCTACCCTCAGTCTTGTCCTGAGCTGGCCTGTCTAAATCCATTCACTTTCTACTAAATCTCTTGAATTCCTCTTCTGCTCTGCTGCCTATGGCTTTGTTTGAACTCATAATGTTATTACATCTTAGTTTGCTACAAATATCTACTATGCTGCAATGAATATTTTCAACATTCTGCAGGTAGGAAACAAAAATCTACTTTTCTGCTCCACGGCCACACTACTCAGGGAACATCATTTCTGTCATACCCATTATTTGGAGAGCTTCACTGTCTCAGGATAATTGGCATCCCTGGAGTTATTTCTGACCAGAACCTCTCCCAACAAAACTAACAAATTATGACAGTATTTTTGAGCACTTACATGTGTATAGAATGACATCACCTTCCTTACAATTCATTCATGCATTTTTTTCTCCAAATACTTTTCCAAACAACTAGTATGGAGGACATGGACTTTAAATACAGGTCTGTTTCTTATAGGTGTATCTCCCCTTTGGACTGTAAATTTTATGAGAGGTCACTGAGTTGATTTGTTCATATCCTCAGGACAACTAGAAGCAAGGTTTCCTTATATTTTGTTTTCAACAGTGATTTTTTTTTTTTTTTTTTTTTTTAATTTTTAAGCTTCAACTTTCAAAACCATTGCAGGGGACTCTGTATTGCTGAAGAAGCCAGGACAGCAGATTATAAACTATCTAACTAAACAACAAGGCTATCCATACCTCCAGACTCTGGATCCTAACAAGAGGTTTAAAGAAGCAGAGTGACTACTGATCACTGATTGAATAATGAGTTAATATGAAGGACTTTGGGGCCTTCCAAATATTCAGGAATGTTTTCCCCTTACGTTGTATTTTAAACTGTATCACTTTTACTAAGGATCTATTATATAACCTATTTAGATACAAAGTTACATTCTTATAAGAAGATTTCCCCCACTCCCTCCAAGAGAAAACACCTATCTAAAACTTTTAATTATTCCATAGTTAGAGTATATGGTTTTGAGCCTGTATTTTAGAGATTCTATACCTCAAGAGGGCTATGAAGAATCCATAAAATTATCTACACTTTAAATTAGTGTACTTAGCCAAGCTAATCCTGTTTATGAATTTCAAATACAACACTATCAGTATCTAAGACACTAGAGTAAGTTCCTCTTTTTAAATAGCACACAGAAAGAGTTGATTCTTGCTTTGATAGCATTCTGTATTTAAAAACGTGAAACGGTAAATAGCACATGAAACCATTGGTTTCTATAGGTCCTGCCCTCCTCTGCATTCAAAGAGATAAAGACTTTCACATTATTTAAAGCCATCGATGACTGAAGGAAAACAGAAAGATGAATTGACAGGTAGGCAATTAGCTCATTTCAGGCTAGGCAGGTGGAACGCTTGCCCTTTAAGCAGGGTCTCAGGTGTTCTCCTGAGCTGCTGTTGAAGAAGAGAGACAGTCATCAATTCCCATTTACCCTTTTCCTAATGCCTTTACCACTAGGAACACAATTTTGACTGAAATGTGTCTGAATATGTTTGGTATTTATAAATACCAATATAATATCCTAAAACAGTAAGCACATACAAATATACTTAGATATAGTACTTGAGATACTACAGAGTTAAATTTTTGTGCTTTTTTATTTTTAAGGCTTTTATTTGTTTTTTTTTAAGGCACATTTAGATTTTCTTTAATCATTCATAACATAGCAGTAAAAAATCCGGTGGGAAGAGGCAATACTAGGGCATTTCCTAAGAGTGAAGCAAATACTACCAAAATACAGAACTCTGTTGTGACAAATTTCTCTAAACAAAAAATTACACCCAGTTTCTCATTATCATTGTGAAGTTAAAAATCAAATATCAACTAAACTCTGTGCCAATATAAAATTAAACTAAACCTCATTGTTGTCTATTGGTAACCCTTTGTAAAATGATGTTAACAAAATTTTAAAGTGGTACTGAATATTATAAAAAGAGATGATCTTTCATATTTTGCATTTCATAAATGGCCATTATATAACATTTTTCTTGGTATTCACTCATTTGTGATTTTTTAAAAATTGAGTAACTTCCAAAATGGTAAAATATAATAACTGGAGACTGATTTCTTTTCTTTTACATTTTTGCCTTTAACCCAACCAAAAATATGATGTATCTGTAAATCAATTCATTCTTTTGGATGAGTTAATCTATAGACCCATGTGGCAAAAAAAAAAAAAAAAAAAAAAAAAAAAGAAAAAAAAAACGAAAAAAAAAAAAGCAANAAAAAAAAAAAAAAAGAAGAAGAAAAAAACGGAAAGAAAGAAAGGAAGGAGGGAGGAACGGAAGAAAAGAGTTGATGACTTAATGACATTTCATTGTGGATATTAAATTTGCATTTTAGTGCTACCCATTGTCTTTTACTGATACTTGCCTGTACCTCAACTTTTAATCATATTTTGCACCCCCTTTCATATAATTTGCCATGTGGCTCATGGCAATAGGGACAGCATGTTTACTTCAACAAAAAGAAGAAAAGGGAAGATTTCTTTCACTATTTTTTAAAATATGGAACTGAATTTGTTTTATAAGACAATGGTATTCTTTATATAATTTATAAGATGATAACTATCCCTAAATATTTTAAAATCCAGTATAACTACATAGTTTGTTTTCTTATAAACCTATGTGTTTTTTTTCCTCTTTGTATGAATTATGCATAACAGAGGATAAGGTAGGTTTTAAAACATGGTTGAATGGAGGAGCAGCAAAGGTCACTGGAGACCACTTAGTCTCACATATTTTCCTCCACATCCTTCTATGCCTAAATTCTTTTATAACATTTTTGACAAATGATTCATGCAGATTAACCTTTCCATTTCTAGGACTACTTGCTCTAGAGACCAGCTATTCTATTGTGAACCTTCTACATTATTTTAATTAAAATACATTCACAAATTAAATATCTTCACATTATAGTACTGAAAAAATGACAAAATTATCATATTGACAATGTTAACCGTAAAAATAAAACTGTTATTCTACCAGCAAAAATGGATTTATTTGAGAATAAGAAGCCAGACATGAAAGCTAAGGCACAACCATAGGCAAGTGTGAAGCACAAACAGGAACGCTCTTTTATAGAGGAAATGGGGGAATTTGGGAGGGATGTTTTAAACAAAAAGTCTTTTTTAGTAAACCGGGAGTTCAAAGTATCATGGCTTTTCAGTGGCTGAGTTGTGACAGTCTCTCATTGGCTGGACTGTTGCTAAGGGAGGAGGAAACTGGCGGCTTGCGGTAGTACAATAATATTGACTTGCAAAGTATCACTTTCTTCCTGTTAGGATCTTCAGCTGATGAAGAGTGGCAGGGAATGAGAACCCCTCCTCCCCCATTCTGGCTTTCCAACTCCATTTTAGTCAGGTTTCCCTTTATTAATTTTCATAACAGCCACATGGAACTATTTTATTCCCTCATAAATAATTATTCTTAGTCCTTAAATTTGCATTAGTATTGCTATTATTTTTGTTTTGTTTTACAGGGTGTAGAGTAATAACAGTCTTGAAGTCTTTCCTGCTATACTTCTCTCATGGCAAGTCTCCTTGATTTGACATTATATAGCTGATTATTTGAACATATATTCATATGTCATAATAGGAGGACTGTTTTTAGTGATGTTGGAGGAATGACATGCTAAATCCTACCATAAATAACAATTAGATAATACTAGAAAATATATCAACAGCAAATGATAGTGAGAATATACAGCAACTGAAACTCATGCTTCCTGGTAGTAATCTAAAATGGTATGATTTCTTTCAAAAATAATTTGGTAGTTTCCAAAAATATATATATAACCTTACTATGTAATTCAGCCATTTCAATCTTGAACATGTACTGAAGATAAATGACAAATCTATGTAAAATCTCATACACTTTATTCATAGTAGCTAAAATTGGCAACAGTACACATATTCATCAAAAGAATGGATAAGCAAATCATGGCATATCCATTCAATGGAATACCACTCAGCCATAAAAATGAATATATTAATTATACAAGAAACATAATGGATGCATCTCAAAATCATTATGCTGAGAGAAAGAAAGTCAGTCAAGAAAGAGTAGAGAGGAAACACAGCAATACTTGAGGGATGAAGACTTAGGAAATGAGGACATGAGTGAGGAATCTGAAAAGATTGAAAGATTTTCTATTGTAAATGTGATTGTGATTGCACAAATTCATATTTCTTTTAGAATTCATCTATCCTTTAAGTAAACACAGCTTACTGTTGGTAGATTATATCTAAAAAAGTTATTTAAAATAGTATATCAAATTTAAACCATCTACATGGATGCTTTATAATTATGAGTGCTGATTTTGCATGCAGGTCATTAGTTATAATTTAAAAATTATAAAACAGACAGCCATGCTTTCAATATTTTATTTTAAGCCCACACTTATCCAATGTGAATATACTCATATTCTGAAAGGGTAGAGGTATGCGTGTAGTAGAAGAGTATAGAAGTCCTACAAAGTTGAATAAAATTGACACCCCAAAATGATAATTTTAAATAATTAATTAGTAATCTCAAATTTATTTTGAAATATATTGCACACACTCCCATATTCTGTACTTATTAATAAAGGAAGCATTGCCAGATTGCAGTAAACTCCATTAGAGAATATTCACAGCCATTCGGAAGGGTAGTTTCACACTGTTCTCATTTTAGATTTACTTTAGTGGGACAACTTGACACACATTATGGGAATTGCCATTTTAATGCTCAACAAATTATTTCCTTGGCTATAGTAGAAATCTATCCAGTAAATCACCTATGAATGTATCAGTAATCTCTGTTAACATTTTCCAGGAAGTACAAATCTAAGTTTCTACATTATGCCCACAAGGAGATTATCGAAGATATTTTCTAATGTCTGTCAAAAAAAGAAATGATTTCAAAGTATTTTATATAGGGGTCTCTACTTTTCTAGAGAGGATATATATCTTATAATTTATTTTGAGATATAAAAGGAAAAAAAGGAATATTAGGCAAGAGAAACTATCCTCTTTATTTCAATACATTAAAAATATATGGAAAGTAAGGATCAAAGAAGACTTGTCTTCTATGTCCGTTATGAACAGCCTCTTCTTTTTGAAAGTACAGGACACAATTAAGACTCCTTATTTTTCAGTTGTGAAGAGAGCTCTGGGTTTGAACACTGGTTGTCCAACTCATTAATTTTCTCCTCATGGACAATTTGTTTAATCTATATGTATCTCATTTTTACCTTTTGTAAACTGGGATTATTACTGATATCTACCTCTTACGATGAAAGTCAAATAGGTTATTATCTGGGAAGTGCTTTAAAAGTATTTGAGGAGCACCTAGGTGGCTCACTTGGTTGAGCATCCAACACTAGATTTCGGCTCAGGTCATGATCTCAGGGCCGTGGGACTGAGCCCTGCATCTAACTCTGTGCTAAGCATGGAGCCTGTTTAAGATTCTGTCTTTCTCCCTCTGCCCCTCTGCCCTACTTGCACTCTCTCTCTCTCAAAATAATTTAAATTTTTTTTAAATAAAAGTATTTGAAACAGAGTGAAAATTCAATAAATATTACATGTATTTACTATGTTTAATTTTGGTATCTTATCCCTAAGACCTAAGAACAGTCTCTTAAACACATCAAATATTTTTTCACAAATTTCTTTTTTTTATTCTTGCTCATCTAATGCAAAATAAGAGATTATTTTGTAACATATACTCAATTTAGAAAATGGTTTCAAAACTTAAATTATTTCTACCTTTTTAAAAATCTGTTTGTTTGAATCTATTCTTAAGTTTCTAGTGTGAAGTTCCCCTGCTTCACCATAGAAAGTGCTCGGAATTAACTTTCATTACTCCACACTTTCACTCCATATTTCTGTCACTGCCATGTTATCAGACATTTTGAGGAGAGTTAAAATTAAACTATAAAAGCATTTCCCTTTATGTTTCCATAATATTCTGAGACAAAATACTATTGCATTAAATCAAGGATTTATCAAGCCAGGAATAGCACCACGAGGAATTTACCCAACGGATATGCGAGTGCTGATGCATAATGGAACATGTACCCCAAAGTTTATAGCAGTACTTTAAATAATAGTCAAATTATGGAAAGAGCCTAAATGTCCATCAACTGATGAATGGATAAGGAAGATGTGGTTTATATATACAATGGAATACTACTTGGCAATGAGAAAGAATGAAATCCTGCCATTTGCAGCAATGTGAATGGAATTGGAGGGTATTATGCTGAGTGAAACAAGACAGCCAGGGAAAGATGTATATCATATGTCAACTTAACAGAAGACCATGGGGAAGGGGTAGAGAAAAAAATAGTTACAAACAGGGAAGGAAGCAAACCATAAGAGACTGTTAAATATACACAAGTGAAGGTTGTTGGGGGCTGGAGGAGAGGGGAAAATGGGTGATGTGCATTGAGGAGGGTACTTGTTGGGATGAGCACTGGGTGTTATATGTAAGCCAATTTGACAATAAATTATATTTAAAAAAAGAATTTGTCAAGTATTCTAGTTCCAACAGTCACAAGATGTTTAGAGAGTTCAAGGGGAATATAACAAATAATCAGCTATTTGAAATCTTATTCAACATCTCATTTAGAGAAAAATATAAATCTGAGAATATTTTTTTCTTTGACAGTCATAGCACTTTATTTAAAATTAGTAATATTTACATCCAAAAACACAACCATATTTCCCTATCCTAATGTGTCATAATTTTTTAACTTCTCAAAACAACAGTTTTTACTAAATATACTGATGTCTATTGTCTATAGGATGCAGGTAACATTTCCATTGAATGTAAGTCTTAAGATGACTCACATAACTAAAAATAAATAAATAGATAAAGGTGCTAATTTTCTTTTTCTCTGACAAGACAGAATAAATATTAAATTCTAAAGAAAGGAAACCTTAATGATAGCAGATCAGTAGTTGCCAGGAGCTGAGGGTGATGGGAGAGGATGTCCACAAAAGGTCACAAGGTAACAATCTGTGGTTAGTAAAATATATTTTTTATTAGGATTTGATTGCTGGTAGTTATAGAATTATACAGATGAGTCAAAATTCATTGAATTAAAACTGGTGATGGGTAGCATTTTCTGTGTGTACAGTTCAGAAAAGGCTAATAGTTTTTAAAATAACAAAATCATATTTACCATGTACAATTATTTAAAGAAACTGTCCTGCTCAAAATCTTGTGGAGGGTTCAGTCTTGGGTGACCAAGTTCTTACCACAAGATCTCATTTGACAAAGTTTGTAGAGAGACAATCCAGGTAGTACAATGTGGTACAATAGACTAGTACAATAGACTAATGTGGCCAGTTTATTCAGAGTTGATAGTTATTATTTAAGTCAGATTCTTTCAACTCTTACATCTAGTTAGCAGTGGGATAACAATTTGAGTTCAAAAGAAGACTAGAGCCAGAGTGGCTGAGTATGGCTTTTTTTTCTTTTTCTTTTTTTTAAACTTATTTTTGAGAGAAAGTGAGGGAGGGGCAAAGAGAGAAGGAGACAGAATTCCAAACAGGCTCAGTACACTGTCAGTGCAGAGCCCAACATGGGGCTCGAACTCACCAACTGTGAGATCATAACCTGAGCTGAAATCAAGAGTTGGATGATCATCTGACTAAGCCACCCAGTCACCCCTGAATATGGCATTTTGAGTCTTTGTTAATGTGCATCAAAGACTGTTTTTGAGATCCATAGAACTATTTTAGACACAGAGCATCTATTTCTAGTCTCCTTGAAACTTTCCATTCCTATGATTTCTTTTCGATTTTCCTGTAATTGTCTGTCTCCATTATTGTCCCAAATATATCTTTGACCAAATTTTACTACTTCTTACTTGAAATAGCAAGAGTTAAGTTTCTTTTTGCAATCAAATAAAGCCTCAACAGAAGTAGGATTATATATTTATTATTCGAATTGGTGTTCATATCCATTGCTGCCCAGAGAAATCTGTCATGATTTCAGTCTTGGCCAACATTTGGGGGACTATCTTGAAGTCCTCCATATTATGAAGGCGTTGATAGTATTATATTGCCTGGATTATCTCTCAGAACACACTTTAGAAATAAAGCTGGTGGTACCTAACCTACAAACAAGTGTCCGTTTCAAGTGTCTCTTTGTGAATTCTTTACCTTACTCTACTACTGAGAACAGCTCACAGGCCTATTATTTGCTGATTTGTGACTTCCTCTCCCACATTAAAACAATAATAATCTGATATTAGTCATTTATACTGGGTGACTGATGGACTAATTCATATTCTAATTTATCTTCTAATAACAAGTGCTAATTCTTACATACTGTACTGTTCCCCTTGCTTTTCAGATCAACTCCTTTAATCTCTGAACAGCCCCCTTACACACATGACACAATTAACAAAAGGGAGGCTAAGAGAGCACCAGAGGATTGGCCCAAAGAAAGAGTACAAGTGCTATTCCATTCTGGGCAGTGGAGCTCCAGTGAAACGCCCAGAGTTCGAGAGACCCCAAAAACAGACCACCAGAGACCAGAGTCAAAGCCAATCGGCAAAGGTTGTTTATTTGCAGGTTTGAACCCGGGCCTCCGCGCACTCGTCGCCGGTGACGCTGAGAGGCCCTNACCAGAGTCTAAAATACAGTATTTCTACAAATTAAAAGATGTGATTTAAATAAAAAAGTAGAATATGTTACATTCTTCTGTGACATGAATTAATGTTTTAGTCAAAAATTGTTGAAATAGCTTATGATTTTTAGAAAAATGTAAGGAGAAGAAATTTTGTGCATGCTCCACAGAGTCAAAATAAGTCCTAGTTCACACTGCTTTACACCAAATGATTCAGATCTGACTGGTTGTATACTTAATAGTAATTACCATCATATGTGACATGGATGGTGCTTGCAGATTTTGTTCCCTCCAGCACCACAATACACATGCATACACGTGTATATAAATATACATACAAGTCTATGATTCCATTGAAATAAAGTGATCTCACATGTCCATGTCCATTATATCTTTCACATTTACACTTAGGAAATATTTTATATCTCAAAAGCCACTGAGATCTCTAAAGATCAACATTGTGTTTCTCTCTAAAAAGTGAAAAACAGAAAGAAATCAAGATAGCAGGCTACAAGTAAACACCTGATTTTTATTAGACATTTTATATATTTTAAAAAAAATTTTGATGTTTTTTTTTTTTTTCTGAGAGAGAGACAGAGAGAGAGAGAATGAGACAGCATGAGCAGGGGAGGGTCAGAGAGAGAGGGAGACACAGAATCCAAAGCAGGCTCCAGGCTCTGAGCTAGCTGTCAGCACAGAGCCCGACGCGGGGCTCGAACCCACGAACCGTGAGATCAACACTGAGCCAAAGTTGGACGATTAACCAACTGAGCCACCCAGTCACCCCTAGACATTTTATATTTTAAGGGATTAGGAGCAGGATGAAATGCTAAGTAAAAAACTCATTTTTCTTCAAAAACCTTTGTGTACTTCAGAAGTTGAAACTTCCTGAGGACAGATGGACACCCGCTAGGACTTAATAGTTCATTCTAAGGTTCTTTTCCATTTAGTTGCAAATTTCTGCGATTCATTTCAACTTTGTGTTTTTACTTTTAAATGAAAATTCTTTCTATTCCTTTTGACATGCTGATATCTTGTGATATTGCACCTTTTATTCAAGCTATAGTGAATACTTCCTCCCTAGTCTCCTTTGCCTATTTTTTTATTCCCCCAAAGGCATTTCCTTCAATATAATACATGGCTTTATAGTCCTTCATAAACCCAGGGAATTTAAAGTCCTTTGTACCTATGATCTCATTTCTTTGATTCTTCCCCACTTTCAAGCAATTCTTGTATGGTTGTGAAACATACATTTATAATAACTCCTTCTTGTTGAATTCTCTGGTTTAGACAATATAATTGACCTCTCAGCAACCAGGAAATCTTTTTGGTCTATTTTTAGCTATATTTGTCACCACCAGCTGTCGAGGTAGTTAAAATTCCCCTGGAGAATACTGTTAAACAGTTAGTGAGTGCTGCATCTCAAATGCAGAATTTCACAGCATCGGAACCTGGGCTGTGTGCATAGTGACTCAACCTCTTAGCATGGATCAATAATGCTCTCGTTCTTCTTTAACTTAAACAAAAAGAGTGTCAGCAAACTGATCAAAACCATATAAAAGATTATTTCCTCTTTCATCAACTAAAAGTATGGACACTATTTCTGGATAAGAGTAGATAAGAAAGACACAGATTTTATAAATAATAGCAACATTTTTTACATGATATTCAGGAAATTTTTCTTCTTGAATACAGAAAATATATTTGGGTGCGCCTGGGAGGCTCAGTCATTTAAGCATCTAACTAACTTCAGCTCAGGTCATGATCTCATACCTTGGGAGTTCAAGCTTCGTGTTGGGCTCTGTATTGACAGCCCGGAGCTTGGAGCAGGCTTAGAGTTCAGTGTCTGCCTCTCTCGCCCTGCTCACGCTGTCTGCCTCCCCCTCCAATAGACAAACATCAAAAAAAATTAAAAAGAAAAAAATATTTGGAAAATTATGAACAGCAGGAAGAAATTAGGTCAACATGTGATACAGGCACTTTGTATTTAAAATTAAAGACTACAGTAGAAAGAATAAAGTAATTACAATTTTGAAGTAAGTTGAAAGACAAACATTTTAATGTTTAAAAATAATTAAATGCTCTTCCATTATCACGTAAGACTAAATATTGCTGTAAGTAAATTTTAGGAAGTAGTTTTGAAAACAGTGTAATTAGTTTACACTTTCAAAATTTCATAAAAGAATTACAAAGGTGAAAAACATGTATAGGTTGCAACTGTTCTTCTTCCACTAAAATTAATTGACCATAAATTTGGTAGCAGTTGGACTTTGAAGTGAGATGGAACGAAGGCACTGGTATATATTATTTTAATGAACAATGATGTGTGAAACGAATCATAGCCATGTCAACAAGATAATGGTGAATTATAGCCTATCCATGGATGAAAGGCTGCGTGACATGTGACAAGTACATGAGGCAGTTGGTGCCAGTTGAGTGTTATTCTTGAAAAAGGAAAAACTCTAGGAAGCCCGCAGCTTTCCAGGCATGCCCACACAGCAAACACACAGAAAGCCTGTTGTGAAGACTCTGGATGAAACAGAAAATTTTATTGCTTTTCCATGGTTGCTGTAACAAATTTATCATAAACAGTGGCTTTCGACAATACAAATGTGTTGCTGTACAGTCTGTAGGTCAGGAGTCTGACAGGTTTCCCTGGACTAAATGGTGTGGTCAGGGCTGCGTTTCTTTCTGGAGGCTCTAGGAGAGAATTCATTTTCTCCTTATTTGGATTGTTGGAAAAACTTTGGTTTCTTGTGGTTGTAGGTCTGAGATCAACTTTTCATTGCTGGCTCTCAGCTGAGCAGTGCTCCCAGCTTCTACAGACTGCCTTGGTTCCTTGACTCATGGCTCTCTTCCTCCATCTTCAATGCCAATGTATGGATAGGCTGAGTGCCTCTTCTTTTTTCCTCTCATCTCTCTAAGCCAGAAAAGACTCTCTACTTTTTTTTTTAATGTTTTATTTATTTCTAGGAGAGAGAGAGAGAGAGAGAGAGAGAGACAGCGTGAGCAGGGGAGGGTCAGAGAGACAGGGAGTCACAGACTGAAACAGGCTCCAGGCTCTGAGCTGGCAGTCAGCACAGAGCTCGACACAGGGCCCGAACCCATGAACCACGAGATCATGACCTAAGCGAAAGCAGGATGCTCAACCGACTAGGGCACCTAGGTGCCCCAAGACTCTCTACTTTTAAAAGCTCATATAATTAGGTTAATTAGGTCAACCAGGATCTCAAGAATCCTCCCCTTAATCACACCTACAAAGTCTCTTTTGCCTCGTGAGGCAACACATTCCCAGGTTCCACTGCTTAGGGTGGGGACATCTCGTGGGAGACATTATTCTGCCTACTCTGACTCTGATTCTTGATATCAACTACTTTATCCAGGGTATTAGTTTGCTGGAAATGTGAAAACAAAATACTGGAGACTGAGTGGTTTAAACAGCAGAAATTATTTTCCTTACAATTCTAGAGGTTTCAAGTCCAAGATCCAGGCTTCAGCATATTTGGTTTCTTTTGATGCCTCTTCTCTTGATTTACAGATGGACATCTTCTTGCTTTGTCCTCACATGGTCTTTCTTCTGTGTGTGCCCATCCCTGGTAACTGTTTATATGACCAAATTCCCTTTTCTTAGAAGGAGACCAATCAGATTGGACTAGGGCCTACCCACAGGGCCTTGTTCTAACTGAGTCACTGCTTTAAAGACCCTATCCTCAAATACAGTCACATTCTAATATATTGGGGATTAGGATTTCAACATCTAAACTTTAGGGAGACACAACTGATCCAAAAACAGTAATTTTGGGGCTTTGAAAGCTAAAAGAGACTTTAAAAGCCACTTCCCCAAAATGCTACTGAGGAAACCACTAACCAGATAAGCCAAGTAGCTCAGGGATATAAAGAATTCTAATCCACTACACCACATTTACATCACAGACTTTATTTTCTCCATATGCCATGTTCCTTCTCAACACAGAGTCATATAATTTTAATATATATATCTCCAGATTTCAATAGCACTACTTGAGGGGCACCTGGGTGGCTTAGTCGGTTAAGAGTCCAACTTTTGCTTAGGTCATGATCTCGTAGTTCGTGGGTTCGAGCCCCGCGTCGGGCTCTGTGCTGACTGCCAACTCAGAGCCTGGAGCCTGTTTCAGAGTCTGTGACTCCCTCTCTCTCTGACCCTCCCCTGCTCATGCTGTCTCTCTCTCTCCTAGAAATAAATAAAAACAAACAAAAAAAAGACTTCAATAGCACTATTTGAGTCTGCAAAACAAGAACATGAAAGAGTGGTGATATATGCCTATATGCTACGTATACTGTGGTTTTGAATATATATGTAACACTCCTGTTTTTTGTTTTCTTTTTGTAATTCAGAAATGTGCACTGACTTAAACTTCTAACTACTCTGCTCTCCCTTTTGTTTAGTTTTGCCTTAAAAATCAAAACAAAACAGGGACACTTTTTTCAGGACCCAAGGAAACACTACTTTACACTAAATATAAACTAATATCAAGAACGTATGTATATACACACATATGTGTATATATATGTGCCTGTATGTATGTATGTATACATATATAGGTATATATATATATATATACATATATATATAAACATATATATATACATATATTTGCCTTATGTATATTATATGTTATAGCCTAACATAAAATAATTAAATAATTCTTGTCCTGACTTTAAATAGCGGTGAATTGACAAAGAAACTGGAAATCTCAGTATTCTTGGTTATGTACTATGATTTGAGGTGATCCAGGCTTCACAGAGGAAGTGCACACAGAGACGGAAACAATGCAGTGAGGAGCACAATTGAACGGCTTACCAGGGTGGTTAACACTAAGTCTGTCTGTCAGGTGAAGTAAGGGAGGTGAGTGGAGACAGACTGAATAGAACAATGGGAATTCTGCAAATACAAAGCTCAGAGGAGAAACAGAGCATTGCCAATTTAAAGACTCGAATGTAAGTGGTTCATTCTCCCTAGAACCTGGAGTAGTAGGAGCAGATCTGGCAGATAGAGAGAAGGGGCACTGGCTAGGAGAGGATACCCTAGTGGAAAGGCATGAAACGAGATATATAAACAAGGTGCTCAGGATGAAAGACCTCGCACGCTCTCAGAAAACATTAGGATTTCATCCTGAAAGCAAATGGGATTTCCTGAAAAGCTATAGGCAGATAACTGGAATGATCACATGCACATTTTATCAAAAGAAGTCCAGTTGATGGGTGAAGGATAAATGGGAGTGGATTCTGAGAGCGTGAAACAAACAAAAAGCTGCAGCAGTAATACAAAATAACTAATACTCATTGTTATTTTAGTGGATGCTTAAATGATGCACTTCCTTTAGACTTAACTCTAAGTCACTATTCTTTTTCACCTTTATGAATAACGACACCGAAATACAGAGAGTTTAAATGACTTTTCCCAAACAAAATATCTGTAAAGTGAAAGTGGTATGGTTTGAGCTCTGGTACTTTGACTTCTGAGCACATGCTCTTAAATATTACAGAACCCACATCTTTAAGGAAGGTAAGACAAGGAAATAGAGAAAAGCCCAAAGAACTGGGGATATACATAGGATGGACAACTTGTTAATAAATTGAATCTGAAAAGTGAAGGTGGGGAAGAAGGGCACATACAATTTTAGCTTAGGAAATCCACCTTTACAGAAACCTCTATTTTCAAAGACAGCTTGTATAGTCTTCAATTGCAAATGTTTTCATTTTTACTTTTAATTTAGGTTTTTGTTTCTCCTTTTGATATTTGACTTCAAATTCTTTAATAGATAAGGATTAAATTTTACTTTTTTTTTATAAACTCTAAACCTAGCTCCTAGCATGGTTCTCTCCTTGTAGCGGTCTATAATAATTTTCTTAATGGGAAATTAGCTTTTCTCATTTCTGTATTCCCTTGCTATGAGCTACAACTATATACTCTGTAGCCTGACTTTTTGCATGTAATGTGGACGATGATATTGTGTGGACAATAAAGCAATCCTGGCAACCAAAGATCGCTCTTAGATTCAAATGAAAAGAAATTTCATTTATGTATATATACTCACATATATATAAACATATATATTTTTTTTTCTTGGAGAAGGAAGGGAATGTATGTATATAAAATAAAGATATTTCAGGGTGCTTGGATGGCTCAGTCAGTTAAGCATCCAACTCTTGATTTTGGCTCAGGTCATAATCTCAAGGTTTTTGAGTTCAAGCCCTGCATCAGGCACTGAGGCGACAGTGCAGCGCCTGCTTGGGATTCTCTCTCTCCCTCTCTTTCTGTTCCTCCTCTGCTTGTGTTCTCTAACTAACTAACTAACTAAATGAATGAAAGAATAAAGTTAAAAAAATAAAAATATTTGCTAAAAAGGACTATTAGATATAAACCTATCATAATAGTGAGAAGAGGCATGCATTATTGCCTGATAAAGATATTTTTATTTTTTAAAGGATTCCTTAAAAAAATCTCCTGTTAAGTATGTATTATAGAAAGATCAGACAAGCAAAAAGTTTGAAATGAAAAATTAATCTGATATTTGCCAAAACGTAAGTAGATGCTCTTAAGTCACGTAACCTGACAAACTCATTTAGACCCTTAAGAGTACATTTTGCACATAATTTATTCTGAAATATCCATCAAGATGTACTTTTACTTGAAAGCAGATTTTCTACTACCATCTTGCTCCTGTGTGGACATAATAGCCAATTTATAACACCTGTTCTTAAATATTTTTAGTTCCAGATGGTCTGTTCTAAACTTTATGGGGCTGAACTTTGGATCTCAAACTGCACATGTCAAAGTACTTAACTAAAACTAAAACTCTTTTTTGAGGGAAAAATAATATATGTTGTCTAACCATGGGCACTCTGGTGTCCTATGTCCCTGTAAAAATGAACTAGCCATCTGTCTGAAGGAGAGGTCAAGACAAAGTCCTAAATTTTCAGAACAGTGTTTCAATAATACTACCTACATATGTCTTCTACAAAGCACATGAGTTACCTTTTACTCACCAAGAAAGAATACTGACATGTCAAGCTCTTGGAAAGAATTTAGCCATGAATTAATTGTAACCTTGTGTTTCCTGAAGCTCATTTGACAGGTTTAGGATCCTAAAGCATTTTTTTTTTTCCTTTAAGCCTTCAAATTTCTAGCCCTCCACTAAGCAGTATTATTAGAAAGCAGTTTATATACATTATTTATGTTAGTCTCCATAGAAACGCACTCACTGAGTGATGGTTAATATTTCATTTTTTGCTTTTATAGAGACACGAGAAACTAGAATATTTGCTAAATTTTGTCATATATGATCAAAAATACCTTTTATGACTGTCAAGTTGATAAAATTCTTCCAGAAATCATTTCTAGTTGAAAAGGCCTAGTTTTCATAATGTAATTAACTACTCTAATCAGGCAGTTCAAACTCTGAAATGCGGGATGTGTCTCCTACTCTCTCTTTATCAGGATTCTCAAAGCTGGTTTTAAAAAATACTTTTCCTAATGAGATGTTTTTCAAATATATTTTTAAGTACCTTTATCCCCCCAAAATACATGTTTGAACTTGTGATGTTTAATTTTATGTGTCAATTTGGCTGGGCTAAGGGGTCCCCTGATAGCTGGTAAAATATTTTGCAGTGTTTATAAAGGTGTTTATGTAAGAAGTAAGCATTGGGTTCAATAGACTGATTAAGGAGATTCACCCTCTCCAATGTGGGCAGGCACTATCCAAGCCATTGAGGGCAAGATCACAACAGTTAACAGAAAAGTGAATTCTCTTTCTTTTGGAGCTGGGATGTCCATCTTCTCCTGCCCTGAGATATCGGCTTCCCTGGTTCTCAGGCCTAGGCCTGGGACTGAATTATACCACCAGCTTTTCTAATTTTCTAGTTTTCAGCCAGCTGATTGTGGGACCTCTCGGCCTCTATAACCACATGAACCAATTCCTGTAATAAATCAGAGCTCGCTCTCTCTCTCTCTCTCTCTCCTCTGTTTCTCTAGAGACCCCGGACCAATAGAGCACTTTTCCTAATCACTATAATTGCTGTTGTTTGTGTCAAGTGGAGAGGACTTTGCAGTTAGGCACTAAGCATTCATTACCTCACTTAATACTGAAAACAAAACTGTGAAATTGGTATCCCTTGCTTTACAGAGGTGACAACAACACAGAGGGGTTAAGTGACTTGTCAAACATCACCCGCAAGTTTCAGATCTTGCCATGAGTAGAAATCAAGCCCACTTGTGAAGGTATATGGTTACTGTGTTAGATGTTGGAAGGGAAGGAAGAGGTCAGATGCAACCATTCCATTCTTCTAGCTGAGGACAGAGGATACAATAACAGAAAGGTATCAGAATACCATTTTATGATCTCAGTATGCCAATGCAGACCTCAGTAAAATGAGACTTAGGTTTAAAGCATATCTGGGGGGCTTCAATGTGAATTTAAATAATCATAGGGTCTGAATTAATAGACAGTTGAGAGAGTGAGTGAGGTGGGGAGAATTATTCAAAACAAACAAGTAAATAATAAATAAAACCAACAACAATAACTGTATATCACAAAGAAAAAACGAAAAACAAGAAAAATGTATAGGTTTGATTTTTCTAACCTATAGTTCATGTCCTGGGCTCTAAATCAGTCATTTTAGTAACTTCTTTTCCCTTGACAGATATTAGAAAAAGAAGACATGGATTGTATGATGACCTGTTAGAGCACCAATCAGAGAAGCTCTCCTTCCTCATATTGAACAAATACGGATGTTAATTTTTCATTAGTTACCTACTGGCTCACTTGGGTGGCTCAGTTGCTTAAGCGCCTGACTCTGGATTTCAGCTCAGGTCATGATCTCACAGTTCATGGCTTTGAGCCCCACTCTGGGCTCCATCCTGACAGTGTGGAATCCTCTTGAATTCTCTCTCTCTGCCCCTCACCTGGTTGGTTGTACACACAGGAACACTCTCTCTTTCTTTCTCCTTCTCAAAATAAACTTAAAAAAAAAAAAAGTTACCTACTGAGAGCAGGATCCATTGACAAGTTAATTTTGTTAATTATTTCATTATTTACACATGAATCTATGATGATAAGAAAGATTTTTACCTTTGGATTAATGAGTCTACATAACTGTAACACCTAGCACATACTAACTGGTTAATAAATGTTAATTATCTTTCCTTCATTGTTTTGGTTGAGGAACCTTCAATCAGAGGATAAGTTATCATCTAATAGTGTCTCCAATTTTCCCATTTCTAAAAAGGAAAGATACAGCTGAATTCAGTACTAAATGGAGTTAATGCAAAAATAAAATTTAATATTAAGCTATTATTCAACTAGGATCTTATGTAAATAGCTTCTGTGTCAAACACATTTGTTCATAAAAGCACAGATTGCCATTTTAGCATATCCTAATATACTTAGCATCACTCCCAACCAGCATCTGTGTCACAGGCTTGCATGTGAAAGGGCCACATACTTGCTTTAATGCTGGGCTGCTGATGTCTTGAAATTTCTACTAAGTTTAGAACAAGGAGCCCCCATTTACATTTTGCACTGGGCCCTATAAACTACGTGCTTGGTCCCACTCCCACCTACCATAATATAGGTAAGTGGTACTCTTTTCCTTCTTCATTCACAACATTAATTAAAATTAAAGAAATCAAAACCCAGAAAATTCTATTTATTACACATAGAAGTTGACAATTCCAGAAAATCACAACCTTCTAAATGTTTACTAAAGTTACATACATTTGTCAGATTCTTTTTTAACTGCTCTGTGTGCCCAGGTCAAGAGGTCTTCCTTAAAAATCTAGCCTTAAAGATGAATTTGGTTTTTGACTGAAAATTTTACCTCTAGCATTATCAGAATTTAAACTGTAAGTATCTCCTCTGTGCCTTATACAAATACCTCAAAGTCAGGTGCTATTTTATGGTCCATAAAATATTTTTTTTTTTTAAAAAAAGGAAAAGTGAGACATACTCTCCATTTTTTCTCTGTGTTGTTATTATTTTTCTTCTATCTGAAACATTCCCAACTCTTTCATGGAGTTTTCTCAAAAATTTTTTTCACACTCCTCCTAGTGGCTATCTAATAAAGAATCTACAATTGATTGGGTTACGAAGTCTTTCATTCATTTACAATATTTTTACTGAATCACTATTACAATAGTTTTACTGAATTCTTATACTTTGCCTACTCCTTATACTTTGGTGCAGCGGATGTAGTGGTGAAGAAGCTATAAAATCTCTTCCCTGTGGGAGCTTAAATTCCAGTGTTCATATCTATATTTTAGGTAACTGACACATAAAACAGAAATACAAGAACAAATATAAGCTTCATAGATAGCTTAACTTTTCTTTCCAAATACAATAAACATTTTCATTTTCCATGAACAAAATTTTTGAGGGTTTTTTTTTGGGGGCAGGGGCAGGGTGCAGAAGGAAATTCTTACGTCACCGATCTCAGGAATGATAGGGTTTGGGGATAAAACATTCCTTTATAATTGAATACCCTTTTAATGTGAACCTACTCATTTATTTATTTTAAGTATTCAGTGTACAGCTTCCTGAGCCCAAGAAAGGTACTAAATGTCTACTGAAATTACAACTGAAAAGAAACCTATTAGGGAATATAGCTGTGATTTAATTAGGTATCAGCTGAGGTTACAGTCTTACAAGATTTAGTGAAATTTATTTGTGTTTCATAGGATATGTCCTATGAAAAACTCAATACCTTTTTCCAAATACTATAGGATTTGCTTCTTCCCTAAGTTCTTGTTCCCATTTCTGCTTCCAAGCTCTTTCTACTGAGTCATACATCTCCCTTTACGACTCTTTTCTCTTAGCCTCTTGCTAATCCAGTTGTAAAATACCTCTCCCAGCGATGGATGCTCATATGTTAGAAATTTGCAAACAACGAAGCCTTTTCAATGTACAACTTACAAGTGTGAATTAAGATACTTTATTATTAGTAGTAGTAAAACTTTGTTCTTTATCAAGAATTTTTCTATATCAAATTACTTGGTCACTCTACAACTCAACCCTTTTTCCCAAATCAAATTTCCTCAGAAAGTCTAGCTCCAGACCCTGGTTCTTACACTACTTTCATTTTTACATTTTCTCCTCTTTTGGTGTTTAATCCAGACCTCAATTCCTACTCATTTTTTATTCTACTACTCCATTTCTTATCAATGTAGTTTCTGATTTCTACTTTTGTCATCTTACAATCACCTAAGTCAAACCACGTTTTAACAAAAAGATCAGTTTTATTTCTAAGAGGTAATCTACCGTAAGAAGTTAAAATAACACTTAGAAAAAGCTCTGTAAGTAACTGGGCAATTTAACACAGAAAATAATGTATAAAGGTAGAGAAGTTCAGGGTATAATGGGGTACCGTAGGAGAGGCATTTGGGGGGGAGCTATGATGGGCTGGCTTCCCAGTTGAGGTGGCAGTTAGGATGAGAAAAAATGAAACTGTATGTTATACACAGATTAAAGAAAGGAAAGCATGAAACATCCAAAACGAAAGATGAGAAGGTATGCTTGGGGAAAGGACAGGAATTCAATATTCCTTGAATGTGGAGTCCGAGGAGATGGATGCAGAAAGGAGGCAAAGGTAAAGAGCAAGGGCACGATCATTAGAATTACCAAAAAGTTTGAGGCTTTTCTTAAAAGTGAAAACATTGGAAGAATTTTAAGCAAAGTGGTAACAATCCATTTTCTACCACAGATATTGTGCTCTGGCTACAATATAAAAAACAGATTGGGGGAAACAAATGTGAAAATTCTGAAACGAGGCATGAAGTATTGTGAAATTCAGATGATAAATGACTATAGTTTGAAGCAGAGTAATAGCCCTGGGAATGAAGAAACAGGAAGAGGTGTGAGAAGACCGCTGCGAGTCAGTGTTAACAAAAGTTCACTGAATTTTGAAATTCACTGCACATTAGAGAAATTTGTCGGTTTCTGCCTTTTGACACTAAAGGCAAAGTCTGACTGGTCAAACCGTTGGTTATTTTAATGGTTTTCGTTGCCCTAAGACTTGATCTACACTTTGAAAATGACAAAGAATTCCTTTTACAATTTTTACTTTGATTTCCTTAAACAAAATACTAATAAAGGAAAACAAGTGAGTTAAATAATTTTTCCCTAAGAGAAGAGAAAAGGGACAGGATATCCCTAGGATAAGGGATGGGAAGATTAGGTACAGATTTAAGATTTGTTTCTCTTATATTTTCAGAGAATGCTATACAGTCTCAGGCTTGGGAAAGGCCTTAAATCACATCCTTTTCATTTCCATATTTAATAAGAGGATTCCTTTGAAAGCTTCTCTTATAAGGATCACAGAACCTGGTCCTTCTAAAATTTCAATGTGTATATGAATGATCTGGGATCTTATTAAAATGCAGATTCCAATTCCATAGTTCTGGGGAGGAGCATTTTTAATAACTTTTCATATACAAGTTTACATTTTAATATTTTTCCAGTTGTTGTTGATATTCTTGTTTGTAGGCTATCTTTGAGTACCAAGGATCTAAGTTATACTTGAAAACAAGAGGCATCTGAGTGACTCTGACAGTTAAGCATCCAACTGTGGTTCAGGTCATGATCTCAGGGTTTGAGCCCCATGTCGGACTCTGTGCTGACAGTTCAGAGCCTGCAGCCTGCTTCAGATTCTGTGTCTCCCAATCTCTCTGTNCTCTCCATCAAAAATAAATAATGAACATCAAAAAATTTTTTAACTTAACACTTGTAAACAATTTTTAGTTAAATCCAACTCATTGCTAATCTCAGCATTATGGCAATATAAGAGTATTGCTGCATCTAGAACTTAGGTTAAATGAAAAGACTTGTCTCCATCTTTTATTATACACAATGCTGAACTACTCAGAGAGCCCACTTAAGCTCAAGTGTTCTCCACAAAGTAAAGGGTAGATGGTACCTTCTCCTTCTGTAAAACTCCTTGATAATTCTTGGGTAACTGATTGAGCTCCATAACTCTCAATACATCTTAGTGAATTAACACTAAAATAAAGATCATTTAGTAGTTTAGTTTAAAAGTGACAGTGCAGGGGGACCCGGGTGGCTCAGTCAGTTAAGTGACCTTTGATTTTGGCTGAGGTTATGATCTCACGGTTGTGGGATGGAGCCCCCATGTCAGGCTCTCTCTATATCATAATATATATTAATATATTATTATTTTAATAATAAATAAGTTTTAAAAAGTGACAGTGCAATATGTCTGTATCTACAAGCAAGTTCTTTCACTTTTCTTTACATATTTGACAACTGATTAAAACACAGATGTTTACAATAGCATAACTTCGCATTCAGAAGAACTGCTCCTATTGTCAAACTAAGTTAGAAATTTAGAAAGAAGGTCTAACCACAGTGTATGATTTCTATAAATGACTCACAGAATCACTGATGAATTTGAATACTTTAACTTTGAATATAACTTTCATTTGAAAAGCTTCAATGATTATTTTTTCTTTTTTCCTTATTTCATGTCTGGTATTCTTTTGAAAAATAAGGAAACCACAAGGCAAATACTAGTCTTTACACATGTTTCTAGCCATCATTTCAAAAATAAAATATTTTATTTCACAATATGTGAATTATTACCAGTGGTGAGGCCATAAATATAAATGACGTGGAAGAGTTCCACATAACATACAGTCCATTTAGGAAAAGTAAGAAAATTACTAGCCATGTCATTTGAGAGATATTCATGCAATTAGGTTGATTTTTGGTGTATTTGTTTTACACTTAAAATTTACTGACTGATCACTTATAAACTTTATAACATTTTTTCTCTGTTGTTCATGCTTCTTATTTAGCTATGCAACAGAATCAAAAACAAACGAAGGAACATAATATTTTTTTTAAAAATGGTTTGTCCATTAGCAAAGAAGATCCTAGTTTCTCTACTATTATGAAATTACTGGTTTGATACAAATAATACATAAATGGCTTTACTAAGTCAGAAAGTGACAATTTAGATTCCCAACTCATAGAATTAAGCAAATTGGTATTTTTGATTAGAATGGTTTTTAAAGAAAATACTAATAAAAACAAAACAATAGAAAAAGTGTTTTATGATTGCCTTTGCATTTTTAAGACCTGTCTAAAACTTCTTGTTGCCACTAACATTATGAGAAAAATGTGTTTTTATTATAATATATATTAAATATAAATATCATCTCGCTAAATATGACATTTAATTTCCAAGTAATCAATTTAGTAACATTAAGTACAAACATCAGTTTAGTATGTAGAGGTCTATGGACTGATATGAAGTAGCTAAATCCATTACAGAACTATAATCCATGTAAAAGTCAACATTCTCACCCACCATACTATTTTTTCACACTAATCTTCGGTGGCAAAAAAAAACCCCTCATCTTTTATGAAATAAGAAATTTTATTTTCTAATTTAATGGCTCAATGAGGTAATGTCTAGAATTATGATTTTAAAGAGGAAAATCACCAGCCCTCCTTAGTCTACAGCTCTCTTAGACTGTGAAACATGGGTATACTGATTCCAGATAGCCTTCTACTGAAAAAAATAAAAAAATAGGTGCTTACTCCAATAGCGCATTTAATTCTAAGAAAATTTTCCTTGGTATGTAATGACATGTTAATTTTTTTAAATGTTTACCAATTTATTTTGAGAGAGATTGAGAGGATGAGCAAGGAGGGGCAGAGAGAGAGAGAGAGAGAGAGAGAGAGAGAGTCCCAAGCAGGCTCTGTGCTGTTAGCACAGATCCCAATGACCTGAGCAGAAATCGAGACTTGGATGCTTACCCAACTGAGCCACTCAGGGATCCCAAATGTTAATTTTTAAATGATACATTTTTTACCTTTCTTTAACTTTGGAACTCAATTTATAACAAATACTTCAAAAAAGAACACTTTTGGGGAGGCTGAGTGGCTCAGTCGGTTGGGAATCTGACTCTTGATTTTGGCTCAGGTCATGATCTCACAGTTTGTGGGTTAGAGTCCACACTGAGCTCTTTGCAGCCAGCTAGGATTCTCTCTCTCCCTCTCTCTGTCTCTCCCCCAGTTGCAAGCACATGCACATGCTCATGTGCTCTCTCTCACTCAAAATAAATAAACAACAACAACAAAAGCACTTACGGGGTACCCTGGGTGGCTCAGTCAGTTAAGTCTCCCACTTTGGTTAAGCCTCAGGTCATGATCTCACAGTTAGGGAGTTTGAGCCCCATGTTAGGCTCAGTGCTGACAGCTCTGAGCCTGGAGCCTCTCTCTCAGTTACTACCCCCGCCCCCCACACGCTCTTTCCCTATTTCTCAAAATTAAAGATTTTTTAAGAAGCCCTTTCGGGCACCTGGGTGGCTTAGTTGGTTAATCGTCCGACTTTCGCTTAGGTCATGATCTCGCGGTTCGTGGGTTCGAGCCCCGCGTCGGGCTCTGTGCTGACTGCCAGCTCAGAGCCTGGAGCCTGTTTCAGTCTGTGACTCCCTCTCTCTCTGACCCTCCCCTGCTCACACTGTCTCTCTCTCTCCTAGAAATAAATAAAAAAAAAACATTTAAAAAAATAAAAATAAAAAGCCCTTTCATATACTCACAAAATTATCCAGATTATTTTGCACTACTCAAGTTTATGTTAGAATTGTTTAATTCTTTATTTTGTCTTAGTAGATCTGATGCTGATATTGTCATATGATGTAATTGTAGTATTATTAACATTTTGCCTCAAATAAAAAAGAATCCAGGCTTAGGTAAAGAGAGACTTTATTTAAAAAGACTGATACAATAGGGGGAAAATTTAGAGCCTTTACATCTGCAAGTGTATGAAAATTAGACAGAAAAAGGCTTTTCATTTATAGAGAGGTAAGCAGAGCTTACCAGAAACTTCCCAGGGGAAGCTGGGCAAGCAAGGGGGATGAGTAAAATAGCATAAGCAGGTGCCATCTAACAGGAAATGTGCCTACGGAACCACTTGATTGGGGAATAAGCTGATGAAAAGTACATATTCTGCATCTAGTTCTTGCCCAGGGCTGGGGTCCAGTCATACTGCAGGGGTCCGTGGGGAAGACAGAAACCTAAAGTTTGCCAAAGACAAAGCAGATGGTAAGAAATGAGTAACTGTGAATACTTAGGAGCTAGAAGTGTATACTGTACGTTGATAGGACAGGGTTGTGCATTAATTGGTAGCTCAGTATTTCACTGTGCTGGTGGTATACAGTTGTTGCAGGATTTTTTACCTCAAAAACACAGGGTTTACTGCTTAAGGATGTCTCACCGCTTAAGAATGAAGAGGTAGACACAGAATAAAATGAGCATCAGGCAAAATATTAGAGTATAAGATCAGAAAATGAGAATAGTATTGATGAGGGAGCATGAGGCAGGCTGAAGGGCAAAGCAAAAGCTAGCACCCCCCACCCCCACCCCAGGTGGGATCTGTGATAGTCCTTGGACATTCCCAGCTACCCAAGAACAAAGGAAAGATATTTAAGTGCTTGCCATCGTAATGTGGGAACCTAAGGCAAATGAAAAATTAAATTCCCTTACTGCCTACAGCCAATTGGCAAGTTGCTGAAACCTCCCTCTAGGAGCTCAGCTGCCTAGATGAGGACACTTTGTTGGGGGCAAAGGAGAACCTTGGCTTAACATTATCCCAATCTAGAGGATCCTGTAAATTTACTTCCTTTGTCTCAACTGCCCCAGGATATATGCTGGCAATCATGCTCCAAGTTTACGCCCTTCCCCATATGCATCTGAAGAGTTTCTTGACTGCAGTTTTATTAAATAGTAGTAAGTGGTGTTTCCCTAGCAACAGCTAGCCCCTCAAGGTCCTGGAAACCTTGCTTCCAAAATTCCTTAGAGACTTACTGTATCCCTGAACCCCTCCTAACTTGAGGGTATATAGTGAGTTACCTTTCAGGGCCCCAGTGCAGCTCTTCCCACCCACGGGTCCTGTCCCCATGCTTTAATAATAGCACCTTTTTTTTCACCAAAGATGTCTTCAAGAATTCTTTATTGGCCATCGACACTGGATCCCATGAACCCCATCATCCCAAAACTTCATCAGTATGAAAGTTATCTTTATAGAGAGGGAGCATTCAAAAAATGAAGGCCCCCAACTATAGGCCCTCAACTATATTTCACAGGGTTTTGGTCACCCCCAATCCCTTCTCCCCTGTGTCTTCTCAGATCCTACCTTTATTGGCTTGATAACTCTAGCTTCTGTGTTGTCCATTCCTGATTTGCTCAATTCCATTATGTGAAGAGTCGGACTATGGGCATACAGTCCCTCTTATAACATAGATATTATGGTTTACTTATTTTAGTTAGGTGTTTTCTTTGTCAAATTTCTGAGGGGAACCTAAGGTAGTATCTGTTACATTCTTAAGAGGAAGCTTACGCTTAAGGGAGTTTGGGCATGAAAGATCTCATCCATTTTGGCTGTTCCTCGGTTGTATCCTTTATAACAAACCATCAAATATACGTGTTTTCTTAAGTTCTGTGAAAAATTCTAGCAAATATTAAATCTGAGGAGGGGGTTGTGAGAACCTCCAGATTTACAGCCTGTTGCGCAGAAGTTCGCATACCTTGGGGCTTGCAATTGGTATCTGATGGGGGATAAACTTGTGGGAATGAGCCCCTTTAACCTGTGTGATCTGATGCTAACTCCAAGTAAACCATCAGAATTGAACTGAATTGTTAGGGGGCTCCCTTGCTGTCAAAGAATCGCAAGTAGCTGCTGTGAGAAACAACATCTTTTAGTAATATAAGATCAAAGACTCTGTATTAAAATTAGACAGTTTAGCCTTTTCCCCCCATTTATAAGCATATCATAAATCCTGAACCATTACTGAAATTCTACTGGTCATAAGAGGGATTGAATGAAAGAGTGTTTAACGCTGTTAAAAGGCATTTTTACCACTGAGAAAAATAAGTTAAGCACAAGTTTTACTGCTGGGCCAGTAGTGCTACATTTGCATATGAAGGACAATATATTATTTTAACCTTTCAAGTACTTGGAGATGATTATCATATCTTTAGACAACTGATGCTTAACTAAACAATGCATTTTCAGGTCCTGCAATCTTTCTTAATAACTCAGTGAGTTGATTCCATTAATTATTTCTGCTCTTAGAACTCTTTCCAAATCCTTGTGTGAGTCCGATATTAAGGTAAATAAAGCAGAAAGAAACGTGTCTCGTGTCCTCAGAGTCACAGGCTCCACATAATAGATTCTTATCCTTATCCTTGACTCCGTAAGTCACACTGGCCCAATAGTGGTGACCAGGAGCTTCATGGTTTTCAACTGCAGTGCAGCCCAGCGCACGGCAGGCGCGGGTTGTCTCCTGTGGGTGGGCTCAGCTCTACTATCAGAAAAATCCAAATCTTCACCTTTGGTGACACATGGAAGGATCCATTGCTTCAGATCAGTCTTTTTTTTTTTTTTTTCCTAAGTTTATTTATTTATTTTGAGAGGGGGAGAGAGAAAGCACTAGTCGGGGGAGGGCAGAGAGAAAGGGAGAGAGAGAGAGAGAGAGAGAATCTCAAGTCGGCTCCACCCTATCAGCATGGAGCCTGATGCGGGGCTTAAACCCAGGAACTACAAGATCATAACCTGAGCCAAACCCAAGAGTTGGACACTTAACCAACTGAACCACCCAGGTACCCCTTCAAATCAGTCTCAATAAAGATAGTCTTATTGTCAATATCCCAGAACCAATTACCCCAACTTCTCTTTTGATGACGGTTTTCTCTCTTTTTATAATCTTAAGAGCTAGGCTCTAACCCTGCCCTGATTCTATGGCTGGATCTCAAGGCCTTATACTTATGCTTCTATTCTTCAATATCAAGGCTTTTTCCCCAAATATGGGGCATTTTTATTAAAAAATATTGGGGGCATCTGGATGGCTCAGTCAGTTAAATGTGCAACTCTGAACTTCAGCTCAGGTCACAATCTTATGGTTCGTGAGTTCGAGCCCTGTGTTGGGCTCTATGCTGGCAGCACAAAGCCTACTTGGGATTCTTGCTTTTTCTCCCACTCTCTCTGCCCCTTCTCTGCTCTCTCTTACTCCCACTCTTTGAAAATAAATAAGCAATAGATAATTTTTTAATTTCATATTTTCATTAGTATATATCTGTGTACATTTTTACATTAATATCAAAACTATTTTAATTATTAGTTTGCTGAGT
This sequence comes from Crocuta crocuta, assembly GCF_008692635.1. NCBI lineage: Eukaryota > Metazoa > Chordata > Mammalia > Carnivora > Hyaenidae > Crocuta > Crocuta crocuta. The sequence continues at coordinate 2,274,048 of NW_027528871.1, forward strand.
GGAAATTTAATAAAATATCCTATTTCAATAAGTATTTCACATTTTTTCTTGAGATATTCACTTCAAAATACTTTTCTTAATCATAATTTTTATTTTTAAATATCTTTTTTAAGTTTATTGATTTGCTTTGAGAGAAAGAGAACAAGCAAGCAGGGGAGGGGCAGAGGAAGAGGGAATGAATCCCAAGCAGGCTATACACTGTCAGAAAAGAGCCCCAATGCAGGACTCAAACTCATGAACTGTGAGATCATGGCCTGAAACAAAACCAAGAGTCATAGTCTTAACTGACTGAGCCACCCAGACACCCCTTAATCATAATTTTGAAACATCATTACTGAGATATAGTTCACATATCATACAATTCACCCACATATATTAAACAATATAATGGTTTTTAATATATTCACAGAGTTGTGTAAACTTAACCACAATTTAAATTTAGAACACTGAATCAATCCAAAGAGAAATCTTGGATCTATTAGTAGGTCTTCCTTCTGTACCTCCCAAACATCCCTAGACAACAAGTCTATATTCTGTCTCTATAGACCTGTCTATTCTGGGCATTTCATACAATAAAATCACAATTTGTTGCCTTTTGTGAGTGGCTTCTTTCAAGTTTTGAAAGAAACTGCAAAATTTTCAAGTTTTATCTATGTAGCATGTAACAGTAGTTAATTCCTTTTTAACAATATTTAATAATTAGCTGCCATCCGTATTTGCTTATCCACTCATCAGCTGATGATGAGTATTTGTTGTTCTGCTTTCTTGTTATTATTCATAATGCTATCATAAACATTAGTATACAAGTTTTGGGGTTTTGGGGGGACATGTTTTATTTCTCTTAAGTATTTATTTATTTATCCTCATGCTAATACACATTGTTTAGATTACTGTAGCTATGTGATTACGAAATCAAAAAGGATGAATGCTCCAGGGATGCCTGGGTGGCTCAGTCAGTTGAGTGTCTGACTTCCACTCAGGTCATGGTCTCAAGTTCATGAGTTTAAGCCCTGAAGTGGGCTCTGTGCTGTCAGCACAGAGCCTGGAGCCTGCTTTGGATTCTGTGTCTCCCTCTCTGCTCCTCCCCTGCTCACCCTCTGTTTCTCAAAGAAAAATAAATGTTAAAATTTTTTTTTAAAACTATGAATACTCCAACTTTGTCATGTTTGTTTGCTTTCCCAAAATTGTTTTGACTCTTGCATTTTCTTTTTTTTTTTTNCCACCCAGGCGCCCCGTCTCTTGCATTTTCATATGAATTCTAGGATCAGCCTGTCAATTTCTACACACATACATAAAAATCTAGCATGGGTTTTAACTGGAACTGTGTGGAATCTGCAGATCATTTCTGAAACTAGAGCCATCTTAAGACGATTAAGGCTCCTGATCTATAAACATAGAACATCTTTCCATGAATTAATATCACTATTTATTTAAAAAATTTTTAATAGTTTATTTTTGAGACAGAGACAGAGCATGAGTGGGGGAGGGGCAGAGAGAGAGAGGGAGACACAGAATCTGAACAGCTCTATAGCACATTTTATTCTAGTTATTGTAACTTTCAATTACAGATTTTCAGTTCTTATTTTTATTATCATTTCTCTGATATTCTTTGATGAGACAGTCTTTACATATACTTACCTTCAGTTCTCCCAACACATTTATAGTGGCTGCTTTGAAACCTTTGTCCAGTATATACATTTTTTTATTTTTAATGTTTTATTTATTTCTGAGAAGGAGAGAGAGACAGACAGACAGACAGGCAGGCAGGCAGGCAGACAGACAGATAGCATGAGCAGGGGAGGGTCAGAGAGAGAGGGAGATACAAAATCTGAAACAGGCTCCAGGCTCTGAGCTAGCTGTCAGCATGGAGCCTGATGTGGGGCTTGAACCCACCAACCATGAGATAATATCCTGAGCTGAAATCGGACACTTAACTGACTGAGCCACCCAGGTGCCCTGAAAACTTTGTCCAATAAATCCAACATAGGGGGTTCTTCAAAAGCACTTTTTACTGTCCAGTTTCTGGTCTTCTTCTCCTTTTCTCCCTTTTTTCTTCCTTCCTTCCTTTTTATCCTTCTTATTTATGACTTACACTTTTTTTTCATCTGTCTCAATGTTTTATTAAAAACTGTTCCCCTCCCCAGGGGTGAGGAGTTTGATACTATGTCATTATTGTTTCCTTGGTCCTGTTTTTTTTAGTAACTCGGCTGAGCTACGTCTGTAGAGTCTTCTTCCCCATAGTATGCAGCTGCAATGGTTCTTGTTAATTTTTTTTTTAGCTTTTTCTTTCAGTCTTTTGGTATTTTAGTCACTTAGTGGGTCATTAAAGCTACTTTTGGTCAAAGATTGTGCTTAAATATCCTTAGCCACTTAGATTTTTATCCTTTACTGTTAGATATGTGTCTGACATAGAGGGTCCTATCACAGTTTAAAGAGTTTCTGATTTTGTTCCATGGTCATCTAGCAACTAATAGCTTAGGCTTTTCTTCTCTGAGAATTCCTAAAAGGGCACAGCCAAAGGCATACACACACAGTCTTCCACTCTGGCCAGTAGTGTGTGTGATTTTATTTTTAAGCCTGGCTTCCTGAGATGTGCCCCTGAGTCACAGCAGTTTATTATTCAACCAATGTTTTTTCAGATTTGTACTTCAGTTCCCTGTGCCAGTGAGGATTCTGCCATTTATTCAAGAGTCTCTGTGTGGCTTGGGAATGTTTTCTGCCTCACATCCAGTTCTGATTCCTCCAAACTGGTACAACCTAATATTCACACAACATTCCTGAACCCCATGGATGACGTACTCCAAAGAGGGCTCTTCAAAGCTAGCTTTTCTCCTGATTCTCTGTGTTAAATTTTTGGTTTCTCTGCCATGTCACTTGATGCTACTCTATCATGGTACTTCCAGTGTGCTCTTAATTGCTTCCCTTTAAGGTCCTCATGGTTTTTGGCAAAAACCTTACACATGGAATTCTTTGAGATCTGTTCCAAATAAAGTCAGTCCCTTCAGGCAGAGCTGTGGAGCTTTAAGTCATTATGGCTTGCCTCCTCCCCTGATTAGAATCTTTGCAGTTCTGCACAGAAGCCTGTAGGTGAGCCAATGGCTCACTTCTCTTAGAATGACATTCCAGCTCTGTAAGCAGGTGCTGGAAGCAGTTGGTAGCCCCTGGTCTTCTTGGCTTGCCTGTCCCTTCATGGAAACTCTGCCCTATGAGCAAACAAGCAGAGGCAATTCTGCCCAGTACTACTCTATCAATCCTGGAGTGGAGCTTGGTGAAGCTTGCATGCTATAATTAGATCCTGAGTAGAGATAACATGCCTCAGTCTTCTGAGTTCTATCTGTTTTGAATAGAGGTCTGTAAAACAGGACTAATGACAAGAAATGCCAGCTGCCTAACTCTTCTAAGGTGAAATAATAGCTCACAAATGGAGGTAGACTGAAGATTCCCATCTTTATGGCTATGCCCTACTGAGATAGAGCACCAAGAGAAGAGTTTCTTTCTTCCTCTTTCTCTTTTCTTTCTTTCTTTCTTTCTCTCTCTCTCTTTCTTTCTTTCTCGTTCGCTCTTTCTTTTCTTTTCTTTCTTTCTTTCTTTCTCTCTCTCTCTTTCTTTCTTTCTCGTTCGCTCTTTCTTTTCTTTTCTTTCTTTCTTTCTTTCTTCTCTCTCTCTCTGTCTCTCTCTCTCTTTCTCCTCCCTCCCCCTTTCTCTCTTTCTTTCTTCTTGTTTACTTATTCTTAAGAGAGACAGAGCATGAGTGGGGGACAGGCAGAGAGAGATGGAACCACAGAATCTGAAGTAGGCTACAGGCTCCAAGCTGTCAGCACACAGGGCTCAAACTCAGGGACCATGAGATCATGACTTGAGCTGAAGTCAGATGCTTAACCGACTCAGTCACCCAGGCATCCTAAGTGAATAGTTTATTTACATGGAGCTGGGAATAGGGAAGCACAGTAAGTCATGACTCAAAAGTCACAGTCCCCTACTATTCTTACTGAGATTTAGTAGACTTCCTTAAATAAGCATTTTTCTATTTGCTTTATGCCTTTAAAACAATTTCTGATGACTTTAATGAATAGTATTTTGTTGTTGCTGTTCTTTTATAATTTTCTCCAGTTAAAAGATTGTATTGTTGGACATAGGGTTCAACTGCATTACTCATTTGCCATTTCCAAAATAAGACTATTCCCTCCCTTATCATAATTCATGGGATTGATTCCATAAGGGCCAAGGACAGGCTGCCTCAACATGGCCCTCTTTGGCATAAAGATAATTTTAAGGTAATTATGAAAACACAGCAGATTCAGGAATAATCCTTTACCTCCATTCTCAACTGCCTAAAAATAATTTAGGAAACCTGCTCCAGGAAGAGAGGTATCACCATCAGTAACTACTTTTATGATATGAACATATCATATGGGAGGCAAGGAGGAACCTAGCAAGGTCTGTCTGATTAAAGTCTTCTCTTCTGCCCCATTGTTTCTGAGTGGCCCAGCACACGTTTGTTTACCAAGCATTTACTCTTTTTCATTTTCCAATGAATTCTGCTCTTTCTCTTTGAAGTCCCAGTTGCCTACTCCCTTGCTCTTTAGTTTAGAATGACATATATACCTCATTTTGCCTGTCTTTGGAATTTCCACATGTATGTAGATTCTTCATATGTATACTATTAAGTGTGATTTTCTCTGTTTCTCCTCTCTCATGTCAATTTAATTCTTTAGTCAAGCTAAATGAAGGATCCTTGAAGGGAACAGGAATTCTTTTTTTTTTTTTTTTTTTTTTTTTTTTTTGGGGTGATGACATTTTCTNGGAACAGGAATTCTTATTCCTTGAAAATTCCACATTACTATAATTTTTCAACACATTAAAATGTATTTTTCATTTAAATTTTATGTTGAGCTGACTTAAAAGAAACTTTAAACTACCAAAAAAGTGATGGTTGGAAATTATTAAATGCAGCTACGACTTTGTCTACCCCAAATTAAGAACATACAAAGACCATTTGTATTTTCATTAGGGCTCTTTTGAAACATTTAATATCTCATATGTCTCATTTTCATTTTTGCCTTACTGAAGTATATAATTTACTAATTCTATTGAGAAAATGTACTTAAATATTTTCTCCTGCAATCATTGTGAAAAGTCAAGAATTTCTAAAGGCACATCAGTAGGTCACATTAAGAATTTTCAAAACAGATTTTAGGCTAATAGTAATCATTGAATTTGGTGGGTTTACATTAAAGAAGACCAAATATGTAAAAGGTAATTTTATGCATTATATTATACAACATAATCATAGAAAATTCCATATGTGCATTAAATGTTTATATATTTATCTGGAGCCTAGACTATTTGTGGCAACTTTCTGTCACTGTGTCCTCATTCCTCTTTACTGTTTTCTAATTTTTCTGTTAAATGATAGAGTCACAGAAATAAAAACAGAACAGTAATATTGTCTAATCCAAATCTTCATTTTACAAAAGTGAAAAACTATGTTCTGGAGAGAATAATCAAGGTAATGTGACATTTTAAAATTTTTTTTAATGTTTTATTTATTTCTGAGAGAGAGAGAACATGAGAAGGGGAGGGTCAGAGAGAGAGGGAGACACAGAATCTGAAGCAGGCTCCAGGCTCTGAGCTGTCAGCACAGAGCCCAATGCGGGCCTCAAACCCACAAACCGCGAGATCATGGCCTGTGCCAAAGTCGGCTGCCCAACCAACTGAGCCACCCAGGTGCCCCAAAGTAATGGGACTTTTAATGCATATCTGAAACTTGGAAGTCTCAAACTCCTCCCCAGTGACTATTCTACTCTGTATGTAGCTATGCCCCCCAAATAGCAAAAGGCGGTGGGAAGTAAACTCATACTGCTGGAATCATACAGCACTTTCCTCATGTATTTCCCTGCCCAGTTGCACTTCCAGATGTAGTGTTCTGAAATCGAGGTAACATTTTAGAATAGGTAATTTCCATGTTGGACATTTTGGTTTTTGTTCACATCTTTTGAACATCCCGTATATTTCTGCAAGATCATTTCCCCCAAACTTTGTNTGATTAAGAATGGCAGCAGGCAGGAGCACCTGGGCATCTGGGTGGCTCAGTTGGGTAAGTGTCCCACTCTTGATTTCAGCTCAAGTCATGATCTCATGGTTCACAGGAGCACAGAGCCTGTTTGGGATTCTCTCTCTCTCTCCCTCTCTCTCTGCCCCTACCCCACTCACATTCTTTTTTCTATCAAAATAAATGAACTTAAATAAACAAACAAAAGAATGGCAGGTCAAGGTAGTAGAAGTATTCATAATTGAAGGGTATCTCCCAAAGACCACAAAGTCACGTTAAAACAGTAATGGGTAAGGCTTACAGAGGACAAAATGTTTTAAATTAGGGGCATGCTGGAATTTTACCCTAAGGTAACAGTAAAAGTATCTTTTCTTTATAAGTTAAAATTTCTTTCCACTATTAGAAAAAAAAAAGTAAAACTTTGACACAGAGGATTACTTTTGATCAGTGTTTCTAGTTCATTGAGAGCAATTCAACTATCTGGAATAATATTCTGCATCATTTAAAAATATTTTATCGATAAATAACTTACAAACAGATTACCTCTGATATTCACTGAAAATCTGATTTATTTTGCTATCTTTAAAGAGAAAATATAAGCAAATAATCTTTAAAACAATTTCCAAAGTGTGTCTGGGGGCTATCAGTGTAACATTGTGTGATGCTTGTTTCTTTTCCTAAAATCTCAGTGGGAATCTTCAGTCAATTGTTGCAATGATTAGATCTTAGTTTTGAGGCATGTTGAAGCACTTCAAATCAGGACAGAGGAGGAGAAGAAAGCTCTCTTAAACAGATAACTTGTATACAGCAAGGCGTTCTTTTGTTTATGGACTTCAGAGAGAATTCTTTGTACTTGCTACAAGTCTGCATTGTGAAGAACAAAGATGGGATTTCAAAGGCTTGCCTCTTTTGTGATAGAAAAGAAAGCATTTTTCCTCTCTAGGTGAATATTTCTAAGAAAGATTAATAAGTAGAAAAAATCATCTTCAGAAAAGATCAGAGCTTGAGAGGTACTGTTTGCACTTTGTGGTTTTATACATCCCCTCAATGAGAGTGGGTTGTGCATGGAAAGGTTTTTTTTCTTCCCCCAACAAACTTTCCTTGCCTCAAATTAATTGACAAACATAATCGCATGTAACAGAGGGAAATCTGCAATTTGGTGGGCATACACATTGTATATATATATTCTACTTTGTGCAAACATTCCCTAGATGCTTTCACTTTGCAGTTAAGAACATATCTTCTTCAGCTATCATTCTCTTTTACTCTTCACGAAGTCATTTTTATACCCCCATATACACATTTTCAAGTGCTTCTGAGGAAGGACTTACTCTATAATATGCCCTGGTCTCAATATGACTTCTTTCAGCCTTAAAAATCAGATTCCGCCTTTGTTTTGACCACCCACTTAGTATCTTCTGCTTGTGAAGAGTTTAAATATTCTATCCTCAGTCATTTCATATTTCTGTGTAATCTATTAAAAATTAAGATTCTCCTGACAAATTCTGTAAAAATAATATCCTATTCCCTACTCTTTTAAAATAATTACCAGCGTGAATTACTTCATGCCTGACATTTGTACCTGTATAATGTTTGCCTGTCAGGATTGGATTTTTTTAATATATATTCTTTCTGTAGAGCTTAACCTACTGTAAAGTAGGTTGCTTAGCATTGCCATTGCATTTCATTTTATAAATAATATTCATAAATAATCATGAATAGTGCTTCTATAGACCAAGGACAATTTACAGGGGTTTGAAAGAACTTAGTTGAGTAAATAGTGCTTTGAATATATTATACAATCAGCCTACTTTTTTTTTTTTTTTTTTTTGAGAAGGGAATTTTAGGGTTTCTGGGGAATTCTGGGGGATGTAACAAATAGTCTTAGAAATTTTCAAATTGGATAACTTAAAAATTCCCAGATTCTCATTTGTATAAAAATACAGTTAGAAATAATTGCATGATAGAAGGTATATAGCAGCCTCATTGCTAAAAAAGTAGGCCAAAAAAATAATTTGATATATAAAATTAAATCGTATGCACAAAAGTAATATGGACAGATTATATTGAGGGCAGAGTACAAGATCTGAACAGAAAGGTGCTGCAGTGGAAAGGCATGTCCCATGCTACTACGTCCCTTCTTCCTTAAGTGAATAAAGTTATTTCCACAAAGGGCATCACTGTTTTCCATTTTTCTTGGTGACGGGCTGCTGTTTCAGCAGAAGGCATTTAAACCCATGAAAAGAAAAATTTTGAAAATAAATAAGTAAAATACATAAAATGAGAGACTGAAACTTCCAGGAAAAGATGTACAAAATGAGAAACAGGCTGGGGGTGGGGATGGAGAAAGACTAGTTTTCAAGTCCAAGATTTACACACATGGCCATATTCATGTGACACTGAGATGTGCAGAAAATATGTATTTTACTTAATTCTCTAAAATTTCTCTTTCATTTGCAGTCTTCTTACAGCAAATCTCCTAGGTATAAAAACAGTAGCAGGACACATAAGTTTAGCAAAAATTGAAAACTTAGTCTGATCCATTAATTAATTAATTAATTTATTTTTTTAAAGTGTTAGGTTTCTTTTATTTTATTTTTTTTTTTAATTTATTGTCAAATTAGTTTCCACATAACACTCAGTGCTCATCCCCAAAGTGCCCTCCTCCATGCTGATCCATTAATTTAAACAGGATCTTGAGATTGAAGTCAGCATCTCGGAGATAATTTAATCTTGAGGATTTTTGTCTATCTTCTCCTTACTCCTCTCACAGTTGGCATGAGGGATATGAGGAAAAGGCTTATATGACTTTGAGACATTTGGGGAAAGCGGGTGGGGCTCTCACCTTATTNACTATATATAATACATAAATAGTATATTATGTATTATTCTACCATATATATTACAGTAAAGGGAGGAAGGTAATTGTGACGAGACAGGACATTCTAGCAATAGAGAGGGGGGATTACTGCAGAATAGCAAATCCCCCACCAGGATATCAGCAAGCACATCCAATAGCATCAGAAAAAAACAAAAAAGGATTTTATTTTGCAGAGAGGAGTAAACAATGCTAGAAATAATCAGATGTGGGGAAGTGGGATGGATAGTGATGTGACAGTCCAGCAGATGGGGGTGGGGGGCATGTTCTGCTGAGGTCAGCCAGTCCCCAGAAGAGGCTGTGAGAGAGGGTTCGTTCATTATTGCAATGATTACACAGTGGGTGAAGGTTCAGAGGCCCAGGAAAGGGAGAAATCTGAGTTGAGTTTAGTCAAGTTAGCAGGCATTTTGTCCAGATTGCTCAGTGGAATAAACAGTTCAGCTCAGCATTTAGGAGACAAAGAAGGAGAATTTGGAGAGTTTTAGTGTGGTCTTGTCATAGGTGAAGCAGGGGTTACCCATGGGTCTTGTCTAAGTCATAGTGGGAAGGGAAACTCTGTAGTTAGCAGTTTCAGGAACACAGAAAGGTCAGGGAATTTCTTGACTGTTGACATTTTGGGGAGCACAGGACTCTGGTAAAGCTGAACAGTGTCACTACCCAATAGAACTTGGCTGGCAAGTGCTGCAAATATCCTCAGTTGCAGAATGTGCAGCCTCCACTTTGTCAGCTCAGTCAGGGCAGAAAGGCCAAGGTCATATGGCTCATGTTCCTACTGTCTCTTGTTGGCAGAGACCACGGTGAGTATCAAAAAAAAATTCTGCTACCATTTCCAGTGTGAGGGCAGGGAGCTTCCCCACAGATCGAAATCTCTAGGAGCTGGGTGTTCCACAATTCAACTCCATTCTGGCACTATGTACTTGTACATAGCATTCGATCCCGCAGGTTACGGGCTCATTCCACCACCCTTCAAACACCAGTCCCAAAAGCCTAGGTGCTTTTGACCAATTGGGTATATATTGGAGGTTCCAAAGACTTCCTCTTTTGGTCCAATTAATTTGTTGTATCAGCTCACAGAACTCAGAGAAATATTTTACTTACTAGATGACCACTTTTATTATAAAAGGGTATAATTCAGTAACATCCAGGTGAGACAGATGCATAGGGCAAACTATAGGGAAAAGGAGCAGAACTTCCATGCCCTGAGTGCAGTACTCTCCCTACATTTCTACCTGTTGACCAACGTGAGAGCTCCCTGAACCCAGTCCCTTTGGGTTTTTATGAAGGTTGCATTAGATAGGCATGATTGCTCAAATCACTGGTCATTGCAACTGCTTCAGCCTCCAGCCCATCTCCATTCCCCCAATTGAGGTGGGTAAGACTAAAAGTCGAAAAATACTCTCATGACAAGTTTTGTGCCACTGGCCACTAGCCCCCATCCTTAGGTTACTGAGGGACTTTCTAAAAGTCACCCCCTTAACATAATAAAAGAGATCTTTATTGCTCTTATCACTTAGGAAATTCCAAGGGTTTGGGGAGCTTGTTTCAGAAACTGGAACAAAGACCAAATCTATATTTTTTATAAATCATATCATCACAATGTCACATTCTCACCCTGACTCAGTCTGGATGGTCCTCTCCCCAACAATGCCTCAGCCACAGCCTCAAGTTGTATCTTTCAGTTCTGAGCTGAACGTACGCACTATGAAGGACCTGAAAGAGTGCAAACCAGAGGAGCTGGCTGCCTGGCCATGCTTATTTATGTTCTTAACTCATCACAAACAAAAATGTTGGTTCAGGATCACCCGAACAATGACCTTTTCCAAAGTCTGAAATTTGAAGTAGTAAACAGCTTCCTTACTCACAACAGAGCCTTTCTGGTATAAAATGTACTTCCAATGTGATGTCTATGTTAAGCTAACCAGAAAGACAATATACACGCACTTATATGGAGAATTATATGTGGGGAAGACCGGGAAGAAAATAATAGTTTTCTTTAAAAAAATATTACATAGTTACTCTTACAAAGTATATATTCAGAAACACATTAAGAAGGTTTGCTATATATCAGCCTTCAGGTAAAAAAAAAAAAAGAAATATAGGTAATTAGACACCAATGGACAATACTGATCAGATTAAAGGAAACTATTAATTATTTATTATACAGCAAGAGTCAGAGGAAGTAATCAGACACTCATCTAGGAACAGCTTTTTGGTAGTCAAGGTGCAGGACTTGGTGGTGACAAGGGAATTGAACCAGCCCGACAACTGCTAATTAGGAAAGATTCTCTGTTGTAAAAAGCACAGGAATTGACATGGGTGGCTGAGCTTCTTTATTTGATTCTTGTGCACCCAGGAGAACTGCATGATGTAATCGGCACAAAACTTAACCAGGAACTAATAGAGCTGAAAATTCAAAAGCAGAATGGGAGTGGGGGCTCAGCAACACGACAGCTCTCTTCCAGAAAGTAGATTTAAACAGGCTTAAAGAACAAGGTTTTTTATAAGTCTCATAGGATGGAGAAATTCAAGGGGTGCTGAAGGTTAAGATACACATCTTTAGAAAAGATTTTTTTTTTCGGTGCATAAGTCCAAAGACAGAAAACTTACTCGACAATGATCTGAAGGAGTTGAAAAATAAGCAATGATACTTCAAAAAGGCTAGATAATCAGACATGGATGACTACCTCCCCCAAAAAAATCTGAAAGAAGTTAGGAAGTCTGGAGTGGAATACCTTTATAAATACTTACTGGTTACTTATGTGCTGGCCACTGGTATTATTTCATTTTTCCTTTACGTGGAAGGGAAACAAGGAGGAACAGTACAATGTTACCTTGTGTGCTCTTCCCTTAAATGGGTTTTGTTGAGTATCCACTGTGTTTCTCAGACACAGTCCCTTTGAGCCTCTAATGGATAGCCTATTTCTCCTAAGTGATCTTTCTTATTTTTAAAATGGATATTGGCTCTCTCCTAAAGTCTTTTCACCTTGTCCATAACATTTGGACCAAAGTCTGGACTCCTTACTCCAGAATTCCAGGTTGATTCACAAGTTATTCCTCACGAGTTTCCTCATCATCACATGTTGAAACACTCTGTGCTTCACCATACATCTCAGCCATGTCAATTTCGTTTAATTTCTTCACACAGGACGTGTGCTATGGTGGCCAGTCCCTTCACACATGGTGTTCACTATGGTTGTAAGGCCCTTCCTTCCATTCTTCAACTGGTCATTCTCTACTCCTTTACCAAAACACATCTCCTGCAGTTTTCTTTGTTCCAACTCAGTCAATGTAAAGGCTTTCCTCTGACTTTTATTGGAGAATTTCATCTATTTCCTTTCTATCAATGTATGTATCACACATGGTCATTAAAGTTACCTTTTTAGTTTCCCAGTAGCACATGAGCTCCATTAGATCAGGGTCTTAATCCTGTATCTCTTTCTACCCTTAGTACCTATCCCATTGCCTGGTATAAAGTTAACTTTTAATTTCTAATTTTTAAATAAATGCTGAATGGAATGATGGGCACCAACTCCATGACACTGTGACCATACCCTGGATTATTGACTCCAGTTGTGTGAGCTCACCCCATTCTTTTAAAACTGGTCTGGGGAAAGGGGAGATTTTATATACTGTCCTTTTTTTAAAGAAAAACATTTTTAATCATTTGAGAGAGAGAGAAAGGGAATGAACAAGTGAGGAAAGGGCAGAAGAGAGGGAGAGACAGAATCTGAAACAGGTTCCAGGCTCTGAGCTGTCAGCTCAGCACACAGCCCACCATGGGGCTTGAACCTATGAACCATGAGATCATGGCCTGAACCGAAGTCAGATGCGTAACCAACTGAGCCACCCAGGCACCCCCCATTCTGCCCTTCTTGAAGCATCAACTTAGAAGCTGCCTCAACTTCAAGCATTCCTCTTCTTCCCAACACAGGCCTTTCGCGTGCCTGCTTCTCACCACCTTCACTGTCCTCTCTCTACCTTCTGGACACACTGCATACTAGGGTGCTGCTCTTTCCTTAAGGGTGGTCAGTGACTGTAGGCAAGACATACTTCTTTTTTGCAGCTTTTCCTCAAACCATTCTTGGAAGGATGTATCAAGCTTTATTGAATTTCTGATTAAATTAAATTGATTACTCTGAAGGGAAAACAATTTATTAAGTAATGTGAAGTAAGATTATTAAATATATACTACAAAGGAAATTACTCAGAAAAAAAACATTTGGGGAGAAAGGGAAGGATTCTCCATAAGGCCATTCCAGTTCCTCTCCTCACTCCCTGTTTTGCACTCATGCTTCTCTGTGACAGCATTTCCTACCTTTAAAATCAACTCTGTGCCTATTCTACTTTGGAAAATTGCTTCCTATCCAAAAAGGATGATCTCGGCCCAAGTTACAAACTCTTCTGTCTAGAAATTCATCTACAACCCTGAGCCCCCGATCTAACCATTGGCTGAGCTATGCACCTGCTGCCTTCACTGCTCAAAGTGGGAACTAGCATTTGAATTTACTAATCATAAATGGCCAAATTTCGTATCAACCTCTTGCCAACATTCTCAAAAACTTCCATTTCACTCAGATAGTCAGATGTCTTCACAAGCCACCATTCTGTTGTCACCTTACATTATGTTCTCCTGCTGACTCGTGAGTCTCCAGACATCCTGGTCTTGTTTCTGCTCTTGGAAGCTGTCCAGCCTTAGGGCTTCAGAATTCCAGCCTTAGCTCCTTTCTCTGCCTAGGACAGTTCTCCTCCTAACCTTTATACATAGTTCTTCTTCTTCTGTATCAGGTTATCACCCTCAATGCAAACCTCTTATGAAGCTTTTCCTGAGCTTCTAACCTGAAGAGCTCTGTTAATTTTATAGTATTTACTCACAGCACTTGTCATTTGTCCTAATGATCTTGCCTAAATATCTGCTTACTTATATTGTATTCTCCCCACAGCTAGAATATAAGCCTCAAAGACCAGGAAACTTGTCTCTCTTATTCACTGTTATAGATCCCCAGGAAACAAGATCACCCAGGATGTTAGAGTCACAAAATAGGTGAGTAAGTGACAAAACAAGGATTGAGAAAATACTTAGTCATCTGCATACTTGTTTTCTTTCTAGGAAGACAGGAATGGGAACATTATTCTTCCAGGAACACTTACGATTGCTCTTATGTAGAAGATCAGCCATAACTGTCACATTTACTAAAACAACAAAGTAAGCATTGTTGCCCGCTGATAATCAATCAATGGATAGATCCAGTGTCATAAAGTTTCATGACTCTGCAAAGAATGTTTCCTCAAAAATCATCTGAGAATACTCCTCAACCAAATAATTCAACTGAAATTTATATGAAAAAACATCCTTGATAAGATAACTGGTTTTTAAATGTCAAATCTGTTAAGAACAGCAAGCCATTGAATGACAAAACAACTTAAAGTGAGCTTAACTCTGGAAGTGCTAGAACATTATTCTGTCACATCTTGATGTAGGATTTCAGTATGAGTAGCAGTTAATCAGAATGTACAGACCAAAGGGCGCAGCGCATCTGAACTATCAATATATGCTGATACTGCAGCCCCCATTAATGATGCAAAAATCTTATAGGTTTCAATAAATCCAGAGCTCCTAAAGTGAAATTTAAGATAAGTCTCTAAAACATACAAAATGAAATTTTCAGCTCGTTACTTGATCTCAAAATAACAGGACTACTTACAGGCCACCTTTACTCACAGATACATAGATACACAATATTACTTCTTAAGTTTCTGCATGCCACAGGTTAAGAGACTCACCAAAGGCATAAATCAAAGCAGGGATAACGTGAGAAGCATCTCTCTTGCAATTTTTATGGAATTTTCCTGAGAACACTTTCAGAAATCTTTTTATACAAAAGTTGTCTGTATTGGACAGGCTTTGCTTCTATGCAAAGATCCTCTGCCTTTGCTTTGACAAAACATCTAGTGGCCTAAGCACTATTTATTTTTGCTTTTTTGTTGTTGTTGTTGTTAGTAAAAAAAAAAACCCAGGAATTTACATGAGGTGTCAGTGTATCTGGCAAAAGTATTTCATTTTTGAAACTTCTTTTCTACTGCAGATGATTATTGAAAAATAGGGAAAAATACTGAGAGGTAATTTCCAGGAAATCAACTCATAGTAATTCCCTTTTGCCCCTCGATCCTCTCCTTCTCCCTAATGGATTCATAACCACTTGACCTTCAGGATAGAAGTCATTTACTCCATTATACACTATTGAACCTTCTGGACAGAAGTCACAGACTAACAATGATGAAGCAGATAAACTTAAGCCTGTGTCCTCAAGGGCACCCGGGTGGCTCAGTCCATTGAGTGTCTGACTTTGGCTCAGGTCATGATCTCATGGTTGGGTTTGTGAGTTCAAGCCCCACATCTGACTCTGTGCTGACAGTGTGAAGCCTGCTTGAGATTCTGTCTCTCTCTCTTTCTCTCTCTCTGCCCTCCCCCACTTGAGCTTTCTCTCTCTGTTTCTCTAAAAAATAAATAAACTTAAAAGAAAACAGGAGCCTTTGTAATCTATCTCTCTTGATCATGGTGAGATGAAGGTGAGAAAGAGAACCCCTGAGTTTTGTTTTGTTTTGAACTCATTACAATTGGGTCTTTAATTTTAATAGTCAAAGAAAATTCTTAGTGATAAATGGGTTTATTTCCATGGACAGTCTGAAGCTGTCCTATGATGAGACATGAGATTAATGAAACCATGAAATCATAAATATGAGATATAAATAATAAATAACAAAAGTAAGAAATAGTGATGGTTGCAGATATTTGTACAAGAAACCCTATACATTAAAAAAAATACTAACATTGAAATATAGTTGCCCTTTGAGCTTCCTGAAAATTAAGACAACATGGAAAATTTGATTAATATTTTTTAAAGTTCCATGATCAAGAGAAAGTCCTATATCAAAAATGGTACAATATTACTAGTATTAACGAGAAGTTTTATTTTACTGAATGCTAAAATATTGTGCCGACCATTCTATACTTCATTCCATTTTCACAGTAAGCCCATGTAGTAGATTGTTTTCCTATTTCCATTTACAGTTGATAAATAGAAGCATAGGAAGAGGTTAAAGAGACATCAGAGGAGGAAAACCAGTTTGCTAAGCCTGAAACAAAAGCATTAATTTAAGGGTAAGGTTATTATGTTTAATACTGGGGGTTTTGTTTGTTCTTAACTCCTAGCTGTGCTTACATTTTCCTATCTTTCTTTTTTTTAATGTTTATTTATTTTTGAGACAGAGAGAGACAGAACATGAGCCAGGGAGGGACAGAGAGAGAGGGAGACACAGAATCTGAAACAGGTTCTGAGCCATCAGCACAGAGCCCCATGTGGGGCTTGAACCCACAGACCGCGAGATCATGACCTCAGCCAAAGTCGGATGCTTAACCAACTGAGCCACCCAGGTGCCCCTGCATTTCTCTATCTGAATATGGGGATAATTCAATACCTACCTTTTTATATTTCCATAAAGATTAAAATATTTAACATAAATGGAAAGCATGTAGTAAACCACAGTATTTTTAGATATTGCTGTTTTTATTATAATAATTACTTATATCATCAGAGCTTATGTTGTCAGAACTTACAATCCTGTTCTTTGATGGTATTCTAACAAGCGGTTTGGAATTTTAGAATTTAATCTTTTCTTCCTTCCTTTTCTTCCTTCCTTCCTCCCTCCCTCCCTTCCTTTTCTTCCTTCCTTCCTTTTCTTCCTTCCTTCCTCCCTCCTTCCCTTCCCTTCCCTTCCCTTCCCTTGAGAGAGAGCACAGGAGCAGGGGAGGGTCACAGGGATAATAAGTGTGTGTGTGTGTGTGTGTGTGTGTGTGTGTGTGTGAATGAGAGAAAATTAAGAGAGTGAGCGAAAGACCACACAGACAAGCCAGGGAGGGGGCACATGAGGGAGAAGGAGAAAAAGAATCCCAAGCAGGCTCCTCCTCCCTGTCAGCTTGCAGTCTGATGCAGGGCTCAATCCCTGGACCATGAAATCCTGATGTGAGCCACCATCAAGAGTCAGACACATACCAGCTTAGCCACACCGGCGGCCCCTGGCTGGTCTTATATGGCTCTGGTAACTGGTCCTTTCCAGCATTCTCTCTCCTGTTTTTAAAGGCATTTTTTAAAAAATCAATATGCTTCACAGAAAGATATGCTTTTAAACATAAAATTATACTCCTAAAGTTCATCATAAAATCATAAAATTGATGAATATCTTTTCTGGAAATGATTCTTGGTTGCAACTCAGTGTTTATGAGCCAAGGCCACCTGTAAAATTGAATAGACTATGTTGGTTACCTAGTTGATGAATTGAAGCTGACTCTGTGTGTTTACTTTGAGGATCCTTCTCCAGATCTTTGCACTCAGCATTATGAATATATTAGGTTAAACTCTTCAGCTGTTGGAAAGTTAATAACAACTCCCCAGTGACAGTTAAGGAAAAAATCTGACATATTACATAATTGTGTGCCATTATTTAAAATATCTTAAATAGAACTGTTAAGAAATATACTTGTGTTAAAAAAAATCCCAGGAATTTATTTGGCAAAGAGTACTAAGAAAACTCTTACTGTTTTGTAAGACTTTTCATGCCTATTTTTTTAATCTAAAGCAATCAAGTCATATCAATAGCAAGACTGTCTCATTATAAAGTAACCCATGCCTCAATTTCCTTGTCTTTTTATAAAAGGATTATTTAAACACATATTTCAAAAAGATATGGTATTGCTTTTTTGAAGCTTTCTTGAGGACATAAAATCAAAGAAATGGAGTTGTTTCTATTCAAGGGTAGCTTATTGGCAAATATTTGGTCAAATCTTTTAGGCAGTCTTGATAAGTATTTGAAAAGAGGTTGTGGATATATGAGAGGCAAAATGTGGGCAAAGGGAGAAGTAAACAGGGTTGAGAAAGAAGATAAGTTTTTACTAATTTCCATGATACTTAACATGCTTTACTAACTACTAATAATGTACTAACCTCCCTTTATATTGTTCTAAAATATATATTAAATATTTTCTTGCTTTTAATTATTTTGGCATTTGAATTGGTGTTCATTCAAATGAGATACCACTTTGAAACCATAATATACTTGGGACTAATTAGATTTAGGTTCACTTGTATTTGTTCAAGATACATTTCTTTATAATTATCACTCTTGGTATTATCATCCTTGGTATTGTTTTGCAAATCCCAGCAACATAAAGCAAAGCCCTTCATTAACTCTGGCAGCCTTGTGTTTACAGGAAATTGTGCTGATCAATGTGTAGGCCTGATTTTGACTGGATCTGTGGGTCAGTGGTCAGCTGTCAATCCCCCCTGGGCTGACTAGGAACGCTGCAGCTGGGAAGACTCACTGCTGTCCCACCTGGTCACTTGACCTGCAGCCGGCTGCCCTCACTTGTTAACTGACTGGTTTTAGGCTTCTGGTGGCGTGTAGAGGAGCCACGTAAGGCCTTAGCAGCCAGGCTTCCAACTAGCATTTTGTCACTTCCATGTCAGTCTACTGGCCAGAGGAAAATCCACCTGACTTCAATTCTTAATGAGAGAAGCTTCAAGGTGACATTTCAAAGGGCATTATTATACTAGGTGAAAAAGGAGACTTTTCTGTAGTAGCATGCTTAATTAAATGTTTGTAAAGTATTAAAGCAACTTGGGCTTTGCTAACTTTCCCTTTAACAAAACCTCTCTAAGTGTTTTTCTTTCTTTCTTTTTTTTTTTTTTTTGAGACATAATGTTTCTTAGGGACTATTGAAGTGTGATTTCATAAAACGAAGGCCTTAATTAATACATTCATAGTAAAAAAAAACCTGAATGCTTACATGTTTGAGGCAATGTGCTAGAACTGGCCTATAAATTTGGTAGAATGACATATTCATATACACACACGCACAGCTTTGCCTTCACTTGGCTTAGAGAATTACAGACATCATAAATCAAACAGCCACAAAAAAATAAATATGTAATTTAAAATGTGATAAGACCAAGAATGAGTAAGTCTAGAGTTCTGGAAGATATAAAGGTTTTCATCTAGTCTGTCCAGAATATTCCCTAAGTGTGTGGCATTTTTACTTGACATCAGAAGTCAGAGAAGAGATGTGGGCTGGAGTTTGTGATTCACCAACATAAAATTAAAAACAAAGGCATTGTGTGTATGTCAAAAGGTTGCTCTGGAATAAGAGGAAAACAATATCTAAAAATAAAGCCATTCATACAATCACGTGGTAACGTAGGATTTTCAAGATTGCACAAAGGTTTCCTCCTAGATGGGTTAAAAAACTTGCATGAATTCAAGTATGTTAAATTCTCTTAATATACTAAATGCACTTGTACAACTTCTGGGGGTTTCTGCTACGTTTAGTAGATATTCTCTGGAAACTCATGCAACAGAATTTCAGAGAATAAGGAAATATGAGGAGGGGCACCTGGGTGGCTCAGTCAGTTGAACTTCTGACTTAATTTCAGCTCAGGTTGTGATCCCAGGGTTGTGGGATCCAGCCCCAAGTCAGGCACTCTCTCTTTCTCTCCCTCTGCTCCTCTCTTCCACGGGTGTTCTTGCTCTAAAAACAAACAAAAAAAGTATGCAGAAAAGCAGTTTACTTTTGGGTCCCAGAAGATTGTATATGGGAGTCAGAGAGTGAGTGAGAGAGAGAGAGAGAGAGAGAATTGAGAGAATTTTCCAACAAAGTAGATGCCCCTTTTTATTTATTTATTGCCTCTTGGCTACCACTTCTGGTTATACTGAGAATGAGGTTAGCTTTGCAAGTATATGTTTCACATTATAAAATTAATTATAGTTTTCTGACTTAACTAAAATTACTATCATTTGCTGGAGGGAGGTGGGCAGGGGATGGGGTAAATGGGTGTTGGGCATTTAGTAAAAGGTGAAAGATTTATGCGATCTGAAGAGAAACCAGAGTATGGGTGTTGGGCATTCAAGAGGGCACTTTCTTGAATGAGCTCTGGGTGTTACATGGAAGTGATGAATCACTGAATTCTACACCTGGAATCAATTTTACCATATATGTTAACTAACTAGAATTTAAAGAAAAACTTGGAATAAAAAATATCACCGACAAATATCTGCTGTAGAAATACAGATTTTTCTCTGTTATTCTCAGAGAAATTTCTAACAATTGGATGTTCAGAAAGAATACGTCTTCATAATAGAGATACCCATGTAATATAAAAGTTAGCTATGTCAATGACATACTTTTCTGTAGTAGGAAACTTATTGGAAAAGAGTAACATTATAAGTGACTTTTAATGAACACTTTTTATGAAGTATCAATGCACATATTATGAAACATGAAATCAGCTGAGTTTTAAAATAAAATTCTTTCACAATGTATTTCTATAAACTAAAATAGTTTAGAATCAGAAAAGTGTTGTTGTTATTTTATCTTGGTTTACTTAATCTTTAGCCAATGTTGATTCTCTTTTCTACCCTTCAATTTTTTCTTCAAGGTTTTACAAATAGTTATGCAAAGGAAAAATGTATAAAGTTCTATTAGAACTTGAAATCACTAAGGCTTAGTCATCCAAATGTTTTTTTTTCAAAATTATTTTTCAAAATTGCTTTTGTCCTTTGCATTTTTATACATACTGTAGAGTGACTTTGTCAAATTCTATAAAATGATCTGCTGGGATATTCATAGGAATTGCCTTGTATCTATAGATCCAATTGAAGAGACCTGAAATTTTAGCTATATTGAGTCCACCGATCTATTAGCATGATCTCTCTCTGTGTTAATTACATCTCCTTTTATTTCTTTCAACAATGTTTGTAGTCTTTAGTGTATAGGTCTAACATGTGTTGGCTTTTTTTTTAAATTTTTTTAATGTTTTATTTATTTCTAGGAGAGAGAGAGAGAGACAGCGTGAGGAAGGGAGGGTCAGAGAGAGAGGGAGACACAGACTCTGAAATAGGCTCCAGGCTCTGAGCTGGCAGCGAGCACAGAGCCCGACGCGGGGCTCGGACCCACGAACCGAGAGATCATGACCTAAGCGAAAGTCGGACGCTAAACCGACTAAGCCACCCAGGCGCCCCTAACATGTGTTGGCTTTAAAAAAAAAAAAAGCTTGTTTATTTATTTGGAGAGAGAGAGAGAGTGCAAGCAGGGCACAGAGAGAGAGAGAAAGAATCCCAAACAGGTTCCATGCACACTGCCAAGCCTGAAGTGGGGCTCGAATCCATGCACTGTGAGATCATGACCTGAGCAGAAATCAACAGTCAGATACTTAACTGACGGAGCCACCCAGTGCCCCATTATGATGCCATTTGATTTGAGTGTTTAGACTAGCTTTGCTTAATAGGAATTTAATGTAAGCTCTGTATGCAATTTTAAAATTTTCTAGAGTCACATTTTTAAAATGTAAAAATAGGTTAAATTAATGTAATAATATATTTGATTTAACCCAATATAGGCAAATACTATCTTTGTTATCAACATGTTATCAATAATAAATTTATTATTAGAAAGGTAATCTCATTCTATTTTCAGTAGTAAGTCTTCAAAATTTAATGTAGATTTTACATTGACTGTACATCTCAACTTGGGCCAGGCAATGTTCAAATGCTCAGTAGCATTTACACTGCATATGTAAATAGGGCAGTGCAGATTTAGACCATTTATCTTTAAATTTTTTTTTAATGTTTTATTTATTTCTAGGAGAGAGAGAGAGAGACAGCGTGAGCAGGGGAGGGTCAGAGAGAGAGGGAGTCACAGACTGAAACAGGCTCCAGGCTCTGAGCCGGCAGCCAGCACAGAGCCCGACGCGGGGCTCGAACCCATGAACCGCGAGATCATGACCTAAGCGAAAGTCGGACGCTTAACCGACTAAGCCACCCAGGTGCCCCAAGACCATTTATCTTTAATGTGACTTATTCGGGGACAAATTTGATTTCTAGTCACCCATCTCTTTGTTCTGGCATCCTTCCTCTAGTCCTGCTGATTTTTATATTAATTTT
This sequence comes from Crocuta crocuta, assembly GCF_008692635.1. Taxonomy (NCBI): domain Eukaryota; kingdom Metazoa; phylum Chordata; class Mammalia; order Carnivora; family Hyaenidae; genus Crocuta; species Crocuta crocuta. The sequence goes on from NW_027528871.1 coordinate 2,295,968, forward strand.
TAGTACTGTCTGTGATTCCAACTTAGTTCTGTTTTGGGTAAGTCAGCAATACCACTTGAGTGTCTATGTAAGGGACTTTTCGAATGTTCACAATATGCATCTTTAAGTTCTCATTTTCTACTTTTTTTTTTTTAAATGTTTTTTATTTATTTTTGAGAGAGGAGAGAGAGAGACAGAGACAGACAGAGTATGGGGGGGGGGAGGGCAGAATGAGAGGGAGACAGAATTTGAAGCAGGCTCCAGGATCATGACCTGAGCTAAAAGCTCACTTGACCAAGCCACCCAGGCACCCCTCACACTATACTTTCAAATATTATTATGCCATTTCATGTATATTTTAAACTTTACAACATCCCTCTAGATGTCTTGTCCTTGTTCCATTGTTATTCTGTGATCTAATTCTACATACTCTTTTAAATGATTATTTTGAGAGAGAGAGAGAGAGAGAGAGACAGAGAGAGAGAGAGAGAGAATGAATGAGCAGAGAAGGTGCAGAGAGAGAGGGGACAGATGATCCAACTTGGGCTCTGTGCTGACATCGGAGAGCCCCATGAGGGGATCGAACTCAGAAGCCATGAGATTACAACGTGAGCTGAAGTCAGATGCTCAACCAACTGACTCTCCCAGGCATCCCAGGTTCAACCTATTCGATCTTCAATGTCTTTGTACATAATTGTTCAATTCCTGGGAAGAGAGGAGCCCAATGAACAATTTCTAAAACTTCTAATTATCTTGGGTATATACTGTCTTAAAAAATATGCATTTTCTGCCATTGTATATATCTAATAGTATAAATTAGTGTAACAGTAAAATTATATACACCTCAGCCAAGTTTCTAATCATAATATTGAATTTGCAACCTATGGATTAAACACAGAGTTGCCCTGCTGTGAACATAGCCATCAATCTAGTGTCATTCTAGTTAATTTGAGGGTTTCTTTTTAATTGTTTTTTAAAAATAGTAAATAAATGAGAATTCAGTATTCTTTTTAAATACAACATGAATTTCTCTTGTATATACAATCCATAAAATAGTCTCATTGCATCTTTATTAAATTTCAATCATTTCAGATTTAATAGCAATTCTTAGGATAAATTTACTCCAGATTGCATTTATTTCCCTTCTGCACTTCATCACCAAGGATGAGGTAAAGTTAGCATTTTTAGGCTACACAAGATAAATATTTTCTATTTTGATGTCCACTTGAACATGTGCAAAATTTATAACTCATCTGGTAAAATTTTATATTCTTTTATCCTTCAGTGGTTAATGTAAGAGGATCATGGAAAACAGTTTACAACATGCAGTTTAATGAGTAGAAAATATTCTCGTATCATTTTCATCCTTTCAAACATTTCATCATCACTCCATGGTGCAGAGAGCAGTCATTTATACAGAAGTCAAATTTGCCAATGGCATAATTAGTTTAAAAAATCACCAAGATTTTGTAGAAATCTTAATAATATTACCATCTTCATTTTAAATTATATATATACTAAAATATATGCCTTTCTCAAATCATTAAAATTATAACATAATGCTATATGAAATAAGGATTAAATAAATAATGGGCCATAATTCAGTGAATGCAAGTTATCAGAAGGACATCCGCATGACCATAATGTTATCTGCTGAGGCCAGCAATTCTTCTTACTCTGTATATCAATCTAGTGAACTTGAATGTCTCCATGACTACTCCTGAATGAATGCTAATATCTCTATTAAAAAGTGAAGCTCTGGGGCACCTGGGTGGCTCAGTCATAAACCTCCAACTCTTGGTTTCTGCTTAGGTCATGATCTCATGGTATGTGAGTTCAAATCCTGCATCCGGCTCTGCACTGACAGTGTGGAGTTGCTTGGGATTCTCTCCCCCTCTCCCTTTCACTCTCTCTGCCCCTCTCCCACTAGTGCTGTCTCTGTCTCTCTCAAAATAAATAAATAAAAACTTTTAAAATTAAAAAAATGAAGTTCTTCAAGAATTTATTTCATTTTGCACAACTTTGTTAACCCAGCTATCTTATCGAACTATATATTCAGTGTGGTCATACTAGCCAATATTCGACAATTAAAATGGTGGTAAACAATGTTTGTTTTAGTCTTCCTTATGAATGTAGGTAGGAAATATAACTTTTATACATCTTCCTATTATTTGCTATAAAATAAACCCTACAATATGATACTTAAATGCATGCACGATGTCCTGATTAAAATATTATAAAAGTGGGGGCACCTGGGTGGCTCAGTCGGTTGAGTATCCTACTTCAGCTCCGCTCACAATCTCACAGTTCGTGGGTTCAAGCCCCGCGTCGGGCTCTGTGCTGACAGCTCGGAGCCTGGAGGCGGCTTCTTATTCTGTGTCTCCCTCTCTCTCTGACTCTCCCCTGCTCATGCTCTGTCTCTTTCTGTCTCTCAAAAATAAATAAACGTTAAAAAAATTATAAAAGTATTTTTTAAATATAAAAAATTATAGTTTTAAAGATAAAATTACTACAAAATTTATTATTTTAATAGTGAGAGAGAATGTATACAGAACCAGTAGCCATTTTTTTAGGGAAGAAATTATTAGGAGGAAAATGTAAACAAAGAGAGAAAGAATAAATAACAACAATAACAAAAGTACAATGCAAGACTTCCTAACCTGATGTCAGTAAACCATTAAACTCACAATTTCTTTACCAGTATCATGTTTTAACTCCTATGCCAATTATTCCTGCAAACTCAGGAGCTGGGTCATTTTAAGCAGCACACAACCTAAATATAAAATGACTTGAATCTCCAATAAGAAGTCTAGTCCCACCAAGCCAAGTGTTTTGCGTGCTTTACTAAAATGAAAGATGTAGTAAAATCTGAGGGCAGAAGGATTGTATACAACCACAGAACACTGATGAATCCTTGTAAGCCCGTATGTTCCATGAGGTTTCTTGGACAAATTGCACCTGACATCTCTTTCCCACAAAGGCTGAATTGCGACCCCCACAAATTTGTATGTTGAAGCCCTAACTTCTCGCACATCAGCATGTGGCATTACATAGAGTTATGGTCTCTACAGATGTCATTAAAGTTAAATGAGATCATTAGGGTGGATCCTATTCCAAAATAACTGTGTCAACAGGACACAGACATGTATGGAGAGAAGACTATGTGAAGACATAGAAGAGATGGTCATCTGCAAGCCGAGGACAAAGGCCTCAGGAAAAAAAAAATCTGCCAATACCTTGATTGTAGCCTTCTGGCCTCCAGAACTTTGAGGAAAAATTGCCTGTTGTTTAAGTCTCCAGTGTTGGTACTTTGTTATGGCAGCTCTGGCAAAGTAATCAGCCACACTAGCCCTTCTAGTACTGGCTGCTTCTTCTCCTTTCTCTTAGAGAGCATAAGCACATGATACAAAGTTACAGAAGACGGTCTTTTGTGGAGATCTATAAAATGTTAACAGTTTAATTTTTTCCTATCATTGCTTGGAAAGAGAACTGAAAGAGGCAGTGGAAATGAGAGTGAAGTCTGTTTACTGGTCTCTTTGGCTCTGCAAGTCTATGTCACTAACTTCTCAAATGTGAAGTCTGTGGCTATTATGTTTTATTTTCACATGGAAATACAAAAGGGATTTTAATAGAACTTATTTCCTGTGCTTTTAAGAAACAGCGTGTCTGTTGCAATTTCTCTGGTATAATTTTAAAACAAAGTATTTCTTGTGAGAGCCATCATTTAAAAATACCATGTAGTAAAAGTTACATACCTTAAAACAATAATGCTTCTCCCTAAATACATATATCTGTACAAAGTTTTGAGATTTAGGACTATTTTCTAGTACATACAGGAATCTTATTTTTTTTTTAAGACTGGCAAATCACATCCTGTTATATTCTAGTTCTTGTGTGTGTTTTATGAGCAAATGCCCACATAAAATGACACACAGATTTTAATAAATATAATGACAGTGATTTATCAATATCAGGAAAAAAAGCTCAGCTTTTCTTGGTGATGCATATTCACATAGATTCCAGATTATATATTTTTTTAATGCTGTAAGTTAGGTTTCTGCTATATGTTTTATTGTGATGCTTTCAAATGATCTCTCTGCTTTTAGTTTCAGCATTGTTTGACTTAACATACGCACTCACTTGAAAATCCATCAACACTGCACGCGCACACACACACTAGCATGCATGTGCATGAACACACATAGGGTTTTAGGGCTTGTTGTAGCTCGAAGCATCTAGACATGAATTTAAAACACATTTTTAAAATATACAAACATCATTATCTCAAGACTTCCCTAAAATTTAACTTCTGTGAAGTTTTGAAGCAATGGTCAAGTTTTGGTTTAAGGCAAAAGAGCTGAGCCCATTTGGGGCATACTAGTTGAGAAGGTTGGTCATGGGAAATGACAGGTTGTACCTGTGAAGTGATAAGGTTATTAATCTGAGACATGAAAACTTAGTGGCATATCATACTTTTAGAATTAGAAACAGACACAGAATATGTGTTCTGTTATAATTATGTTCTCTAATGAAGAATATTAAATTCACTAAGCCCTCAAATGATATTTTCCCTTGAACTTCTCGTTAAAAATAACAGAGAACATGATTTCATATTTTCCAAAGGAAGTGTGCAGAGTTCCCCTTTTATGTTCATTTTTCACCTTTGTAAATGGTAAATTTCCTTATAGGAGTCCAGCTCCTATTTCCTGGATAATATTACTTATCCATTCCTACCTTACTAAAGTTGAATTCTTCCTATACTACTGTCAGGTGCTGTAATCATTACTTTCTAGGAGATACAGAAAAAGTAAATATATACATATATATTTATTTACATATACATATGTGTGTATATATATAAATATGATATATACATACAAATACATGTACATACATGTAAACTCAAACATATATATACATATATATAGACAGACACACACACACACATATAATCTTTGCCATGCTTCTCTATTTCTTTTCTTTCCTTTGCTATTTATAATAGAGTGCTGTGTATGTGGAGGTTTCTTCTCAGTAATGGTTACGTATAAATGTAATTCTATGAGAAACGCTCTGAAAGGTTTTCACTTAATGAATATTTACAGAAGAAAAGCCATATTAGACTGAGGTTTGGTAGCCACCTGAAGTGATTAGAATAAGATTAGATAACCCCAATTTTTGTTGTCCTGCAATGTAAGACTGCAGATTACTAATCCTGTTGGAATCATACTGAATGGCTCTTTAATACCATACCTTAGTTAGTATTAATTACTGGACTCAATGATGATATTGTGCCCAGTAGAGTGGAGAGGGGTGGGGGACAAATCAGATGAATCTTGTTCACCCAAATTTGTATGAACAAATGGCAGATCTAATCAGAAAACCAGGCTGGGAAGTTTACTTCAGTGTTTCCTGCCTTCACTGAAGAATCTATTAGATACCTCAAAAGTATCAGGTTAAGATAATTTCCCATCATTTGAAGGAAGCTTCTAAAAATCCATATATACTCCTGGTAAACAAACAGTTGTGAAATAAAATGGCTGTGTAAGTACATATTATATTATATTAATCACCCAAGTATAGGAAGTTCTATTCAGTTGTTCAATAGTTTTTAAAACAAAATCTCTTTTCCTCTAATTATAACTGGAACTTTTGTTACAATCCAAATTGAAATCAGAAACTGCCTTCTGGGAGTCACCCCACAGACCTTTCCACCAGGCTTGATGTATGTAATAACAGAGGAAGTGAACAGTATCATAACCCTAGTTAGTGAATTTCCTGTAGGATAATGTACAGAAATCACATTTCTATTCAGATATTTATTTATTTATTTATTTATTTATTAAATGTTTTATTTATTTCTAGGAGAGAGAGAGAGAGACAGCATGAGCAGGGGAGGGTCAGAGAGAGAGGGAGTCACAGACACTGAAACAGGCTCCAGGCTCTGAGCTGGCAGTCAGCACAGAGCCCGATGCGGGGCTCGAACCCACAAACCGCGAGATCATGACCTAAGCGAAAGTCGGACGCTCAACCGACTAAGCCACCCAGGCACCCCTATTCAGATATTTAAAAAAATACTAGGGCTCAGAAGACCAAGTCAAAATATAATGCCCAACAGTATCTCTCAGGTTCCCTTAATGTTGCTGACAGCTCAAAACTGAAATAGCAAAAGCTACAAGCAAAACACACACAGACACACAACCCAAAAAGACAAAAACAAAATAAAAGAACGACAACAAAATGATCTCTATCACATTGCCCAAGATGGTTGCAAATGTGAAGCATGGATTCTTACCTGACTACAACACAGCAATGCGCTGGGAAACCAGGGAGGGAATCAAGGACACTTGGCAAGCTCAAGATAAGGAAATTCAATTTTCCAGTTAAGTAGACGAGAAGAAATGAGAGGTATATGCTATTTGGATTAGAGTGATATACACATTTTTCCTATTCTTCACAGGATGATATGGGGTCTGCACACTCTAGTGAGAGTCCTCTCCCAGGACTGTCATTAGCTAGCTGTGTTTCTGTGAACAAATCATTTCTGTAGACCTTGATTTTATCTTCCATAAAATGAGTGAGAGATTAGGAGCAGGCTGGCTTCTCATTACCTTCTACCACAGATACCTAGGCATACATGATGATCAGAAATATTATATATAACACTATTTAAAATGAAATGGAGGTAAGGAAATATATGTGGCATACTGCTAATGATACATACAAATTTCATTCTTCCTTGTTCTTGCAGATCAAAAGGCTTCCCCTCCCCACTCCCTTTTTGGTCCAGGAGGTAAGGTACTTTATGTATTCGTCTATCCATATATATTTATTTATCGCTTGCCTATTCTCCCTTCCAGACACTCTCCTAGGTAATCAGGACACAGTAGTAAATGAGTCAAAGGCTCTGCCTTCATGGAACGGATGGGGAACTTCAGACTCTCTTTCAGCTTGGGTTGCCTACATGGAGGTGGTGTTCTAAGAGATTTACTTTGTCTTCATTACAACAGGGAAATATGCAGCTGGAATTTACCCTTTGCCATTCTCTCTAGCTTTTCCTGTTACCCTATTCCTACCTAGGATTCTGATGAAATGTACAGAGTTGTTTATAATTTTTTAATGTTTATTTATTTTTGAGAAAGAGAGAGAGACAAAGTATGAGCAAAGGATGGGCAGAGAGACAGTTAGACGCGGAATCTGAAATGGGCTCCAGGCTCTGAACTGTCAGTACAGAGCCCAATGCAGGGCTTGAACTCAGGAACCATGAGATCGTGACCTGAGCTGAAGTCAGATACTTATCCGACTGAGCCACTTGGGTGCCTCAAAATGTATAGAGTTGTAAAAGACATATTATAGCTTGAGGAGGATTGGTGCACCTTAAAAATTATACAAAGAGAATTACAGGATGCATAAAGAAATAAATAATGAACACAGTATGTGTATATATTAGTCAGCTAGCGCTGCCAGTATAGAATACTGGACAGGCTTAAGTAATAGAAATATATTTTCTCCCTGATCTGGAGGCTAGAAATCTAAGATAGAGGTGTCAGCAGAGCTGGATTCTGGAAAGACCTGTCTCCTCAACTTGCAAATGGCTGCCTTCCTCTGTGTCCTCACGTGGTCTTTCCTCTGTGTGCATGGATTCCTGGTGTCTATTCCTGTTCTCATGATGGCACCAGTCCTATTGGTTTAGGGCCCCATCCCATGACGTTATTTAACTTTAATTACCTCCGTAAAGGCTCTATCTCCAAATATAGTGACACTGGAGGTTAGGCTTTGATTTATGGACTGAATTTCATCCCCCTAAAATTTATAACAGTGTTGACGCACACTGACAACTATTTTTCTTCTCCATTCTAACCAGCATGTTTTCAAAGAGCACTTAAACAAGGCAACATAATTTTCTGTGCTAGCCACCATTTCAATCACTGACTTCATCGGTTGACTTGTAATCTCTTTCCATTTTCTTTATACTTACTCTAAGATCTTCAAATCTCTTTGTTTCTGCTTTTTAATGTTTATTTATTTATTTTGAAAGAGAGAGAGAGAGGGAGAGAGAGAGAGCACATGCACAAGCAAAGGGAAGAGAAGAGATAGAGAATCCCAAGCAAGTTTCACACTGTTAGGGCAAAGCCCAACATGGGGCTTGAACTCACCAGTGAGATCACGACCTGAGCTGAAAGCAAGAGCAGGACACTTAACCAACTTGAATCATCAGGCACTCCCGTTTCTGCTTTTTCATCACAACTAACCCTCTAAATTGTATCCTCTGCTCTTATAGCCAGGGCGCTAAACACTTCAGAAAATTACCTCATAATTTATAAAATCTTGTGGTTTCTTTTATTGAGTTCACATATTCCTACTTCTGTGACCATTAAAGCCTTAGTCACCGTTAAGACTAGTGCAAGCAAATCCACTACTATGATACATTTCCTATCCATAACTTTTAATTGGAATTAAATACTGTAGTCTATCTACCACCACTATGTCTTGTGGATCGCTCTATTAGAGTAACTATGATTTCAGTGTGCTTGTTTAAAAGTCTATGCCCTCTATTGGGAGTACTTTGAAAATATGATCTGAATCCAGCAGTTTCTGTACATATTGAGCTCTCAAAAGTCATATATTATTGCTTGCTTTGCCAGTCTCTATTCCATGTAGCACTTTCGCTCTATGATATTTGAACAAGTCAACTCATTGAATTTGTTTCCTTATCTTTAAAATGGAATTAGGATACATTCCTTGTAGGACTGAATGAGAAATACGTGAGATATTCGGTTTGGCACATAGCAGATCTACTAAAGGAGGCACTGGAGGAATTGACAGCTTCAGAACGAGATTGAGGTCTGACTGTGCACTGCTCAAAAACTGTGAGCTAAGGGGTTTAGTCCTTATATAGCTACAAATGAAAACAATTTGGGTAGAGTTGTAATATGAACAAAGTACTTGGAACATGGATGAAAAAACTAAGGCACAGAGACATGACATGAACTGAAATTTGTAGGGCTAGCACTTATAATGTAAACATAAACTGGGTTGTTATACCCATTTTTCAGTCTCTAAAGACTCAAAACAACCTCTAGCACAAATCTTAATATTCCTTTCTCCATCTATAAAATGTAAAAGGTGAATTAAATGATTGCTTTGAGATAGTATAACCAAATATCGTGGAATATGTTTTGATTAGCTTGTGAAAATGATAATGTACTTGTTGCAAATGTTAGAAACACTATTTCTCTTTATTTAGCACTCTACATTTAATGTAACATTAAAACAGAGGAATGCCTCATATTAAAAGGGTTAAAAAACTATAGTTCCATAGTAAGAATCATATTTAAAAGTACTGAATGCGTGAAGCTTCCTATATATGAATTATGTAGTGGTATTTATAAAGACAAACAATTATCCTCCAATTTTTCTTATATTTCACAGGTTAACATGCCAGCTGTGCTTAAAGCAAGATTAGGAGGAACTTAACTGAGGAACAAGGGGGAGAAGAAGGGGGCAAATGGTGGGGGAAAGGGAGAGAGGCAAACCATGAGAGACTCTTGAATGCTGACAAAAACTGAGGACTGAGGACTGATGGATGTGGGGAGAGGGGAGATGGGCACGGAGGAGGGCACTTGTGCGGATGAGCACTGAGTGTTATGTGGAAACTAATTTGACAATAAACTATTTGTAAAAAAAAAAAAAAAAGAACTACTATAAATATATTTCAAAAATCATAGCCCAGGACACCTGGATGGCTCATTTCGTTAAGCATCTGACTCTTGATTTCTGTTCAGGTCATGATCTCGAGGTTCCTGAGACGGAGCCCTGCAATGGGCTCTGTGCTGACAGCCTGCTTGTGATTCTCTCTCTGCCTGCTCCTCCCCACTTGTGCTCACTCTCTCTCTCGAATAAATAAATAAATAAATAAAACATTAAAAAAATCATGGCCAAGAGAAATAAGATGAAAAAGAATTAGCCTTCCAAAAGTATTTATTTTTTTTAATACCAGACTTATTAACATATAATTTGCATAGAGTAAAATGAACTTGTTTTAAGAGGACAGGTCAGTGAATTCCAATACACATACATAGTCATGTAACCAACACCACAGTTGAAATCACTGGTCATCATCCCTAACATTCCAATAGTAGAAGACATTGTGCTGAGCCCTCTGCAATCAATCCACACACCTCCCTACTATCCAGCAGTAACCACTATGCATTTCTTATGTTTATAGTTCTGATTTCTGCACAATGTCATATAAATGGAATTAGACAGATGCAGGGTTTTCTTTTGTGTGTTTGCTTCACATCTAATTTATTTTTTAATTTGTTTATTTATTTTGAGAGAGAGTGAGCAAGTGAGAGAGAGAGAGAGAGAGTGAGAGAGAGCAAGCAGGGGTGGGGCAGAGAGAGAGGGAGGAGAAAGAATTCCAAGGAGGCTCCATACCACCAGCATGGACCCCAATGTGGGGCTCAAATTTATAAAATGTGAGATTACAACCAGAGCTGAAGTAAGAGTCGGACACTTAAGCAACTGAGCCACCCAGGCACCCCTGTATCTAACTTCCTTAACTTAGCTTAAACATCCTGCATTAATCTGTGTTGATGTATATATAAATAATTTGCTTCTTTTTATTGTTTAGCAGTATTCCATTACATAGTATTATTTATCTATTTTCCAGCAAAAGGTCATTTCATTACTGCTAGCTTAGGTTTATCATGAATAATGCTGCTCTGAACATTTCATAGAAAAATATTTGTGTGGACATAGATTTGTCATTTCTCTTGGCTTGATACCTAAGAATGGGATTGCTTGGTAAAATGCTGTTTTCTTACATAGGACACAACTATGATGCTTTTCAAAGCGGTTGTTTTATTTTGCATTCCCATCAGCATGTGGTAGAGTACCAGTTAGTTTATACCCATGCTGCTTTTGTTAGGTTTAGGGTTCTGAAAGCTCTATCACTATTCCTTCTTTAATTTCTGTAAGATTTAGATTCACATATTTAAAGGTCTATTATTAAGCATATACGCAATTAGGAAACATATATTCATGATAACATAAGCATTTTATAATTATGACATATCCCTCTTTATAAAGTGAAGGGCATTTGCAGATGTAATAAAGGTCCAAAATCCACTGATTATGAGTTAATTAAAAGGGGCCATTATCCTCTGTGGGCCTGAATTAATCAAAGAAATTGAGCCCTTCCTAAAGTCAGAGATCCTCTCTACTTCGCTGGCTTTGAAGACCTAAAGTCCCATGAAGTAAGCAGCCATGACAGGGAAGCCTACTTTGAGAGGAATCATGGGTGGGAGAGAACAAAACTTCCCTCCAACAGCTACAAGGAAATTAATGTGGCCGGAAACCTGAGGGAGCACAGAAGTAAGTGGCTTTTTGCTAGTCTAGCCTCTGAGGAGCCTATAGTTCCAGCCAACTACTGTACTGCACACTGAGGAGACTGCTAATCCTTACCTTCTCTGATTCTCTTTCTCTGTGCCCCCCCTTCCTCTGTAAGTGATAGTCATAGAAAGTTTTTCTTGTTATGAAACAAAGCATTAAAATCTAAATCTAGTTAATGTGCAAATGGAAGCAGAACTATTATTAATATAACATAATATGATTATAAAAATATATTGCTATAGAAACAAATAATTAGGCGGTAATGACTCTATAACTAAGTACATTTTTCACCTTAAAAAAAAAGGTATACAAATAATACGAAATCTGTTTTTCAAATGTGAATAAAATAGAAACAAGACTTTTGAATAACATACCTATGCTAAATTTTTTGGTACTTTAATTGGGAAACCATACATTTAATAAGGCAAAAGAAAAATCAACTTTCAAATTCCTCATAACTGTGGTTACTCTAAATACTCTGGCTTTAATCATTATTTGCCTGTGCAGCCCAGCCTCTGGAAACATGTACATACTTAGTCTAGCATGAGGACTCTGGTTTCTGTATCTATGCATTTTTTTTTTTAATCTTATGTTTTATTTATTTCTGAGAGAGAGAGAGAGAGAGAGAGAGAGAGACGGCATCCACAGGGGAAGGTCAGGGAGAGAGGGAGACACAGAATCAAATCAGGCTCTAGGCTCTGAGCCAGCTGTCAGCACCGAGCCAGATGTGGGGCTCGAACCCACAGCTCATGACCTGAGCTGAAGTCGGACACTTAACCAACTGAGCCACCCAGGCTCCCCTGTATCCATGTATTGTTAATATATATCCTGAACCAAGACATCTTATTATCATTTTACTCTTCATGTGTTGACGTAAGGCATTTTATTCCCTGAATCGACTATGTAAATTCATACTTCAAATAAAGTCTCCCTAAATCTCAAACCTCTCAGAAGAATTTGCTCACTGATATTATTTCACCAAAATTTCATTACTAATATTCCATAGCAAATAAACCTCATCAGAACTGATCTTTTTGACATGCGGAGTTCTGGAACAAAATATAATGTTACATAGAAATATGGTTTCTATAAACCTGCAATGCATTAGAGGTGTATGGAATTTCAGAACTTAAAATGTTCATAAATATTGAATCTGATCTTAAGCCTCTCTCTTTTTCTCAGATAAGAATCACACATTTCTCTTTTTCTCTCTCACAGATAAAAATAACATCTGTGTGAAAGAGAGTCGGCACTACGAACCAAAGGCCAAGGCCTAGAAAGTGCTCTGTTTTCTGTTCTCCTCACTGCTTTGTCAAGAAGAGATATGGTAAGACCAGGATGGAGCCTAGTTTTGGATTTTGCTTTTTTTTTTTTTTTTTTTTAAAACAAAGACCTATGTAATCAAAACAAATAGTGTTGAGTTAGTTAAACTGAAGAGTCAATCACCTAGGTTAAACGACATATGAAATGAAACACAAGAGTCATTTTGCATCAAAATGAAAAGGGTTTCTTCAGCTGCTGAAGTGAATCTTAAGTCACTGAAGGTGTGCACATTTAACAAACTGCTCTGCTTGAGCAATTCTGTCAAAAAGGACAGTAATGTCAGGCGGAACTACATGGGCTCCCTGATTAATAGAAGTCCCCATATGATGGAGTAAGTTACAACCTTAATGTACAAATAATGAACCTCTATTAAAAGAAGGGGTATCATAAATCAAAATACCATAGAAAAACCATAAACCTGTGGCAACATAATGGCCACCAGGGCCCAAGCTATATTAATCTTGTATGGTGCGATATCATTTCTCTAGGAGTGACAACTAAATATATCCCATATGAAAGTGAATTATGAGTGTGATAAAGGTTCTGGACTTCATTTAAGTTAATGGCAAGGTTCATATTGAGATACCCCCTGGTTACCTCCTCCTATCTGCCTTGAACTCTGCTACAGCTAAAGCAAACATCAACTGGCTCAATCTTCATTCTAAGCCATTTATTTGCCTGAAATGTGCTCAGAAAGAAAAAAGAAAGGAAAACAAAAATAGAACAGAAGGAAACATAAATTCTCTCTCCTTCCAAATAATTTTAGCTTTCCTTTTCCTCAGCTAGTATACCCAATTTTATTTAAACATTCTGTATATATAGCCTATCTCTATTCATATTTATACACACTATTTCATAGGCTTACAGCACTGTCTAACACTGAAATTTATGCCTTTTAATTTTTTTATTTGTGTCTTTGATCTACTTTTTTTCCTATTACCAATTGCATATTGGAAGGAAACCTTGCACATGAACTAAATTCTGAATAGCAAAGATGATATTTAGCATAAAGTATCACAGCATAGCATATTGTTTGGAAACTCTGCACTTACAGTTTAATGTAACAGAAGTAATTTCTGTTAGTATACTCTGCTATGTCCTGATTTATAACTATCTCCTATGGATGAGACAGATTCTAGAAGGCTGGAAAATCCAGGTTGATTGTTTACACATTTTGTGCTTGTTCAAAAACATTTGCATTCAGTATTATTCTATTAGAAATTGTTCGTGGTGTGATCAGGGTGCTTCCACATCATCTGGAGCAAGATTCTCCAAGTATCTGTGGCTTGCTTTTAGGGATAGATGTGTTTTTAGTTGCAACATGCATGTATTTTAAAAATTTGACTATTTATTTGCCTATAATGAATTTAAACTTAGTTCTGGAATTTGTTTCCATATTAGATGCTTTTTTATTATCAAAACAAATCTAACTCAGATTTTTTTCCCCCTGAGTCTCCTTTGGTAACTTAGTCAATTGATGATGCTACCTCTAACTCCTGTTTTGCACCAGGCTGTGCATACTTCAAGGCTCATACTTGTTGGCATTGATTCAATAAATTATATGATCATATGGAATCATATGGCCTTTGGTTGTTAATAACTATCTGTTTTAATACCTATTTTGTGGGTTCTACCATCATACCAGAATAACAAACTTCTATAACCTTTACACTTCATGCCTGATTTTTCAAGTCATTATACAATTCTAGTTCCCTAAGGTGGGGTTAGGGTAAAGGGTAGGAGGGTAGGGAACTATTATTTTCATGCTTGGCTTTGTGATTACAGGAGACTTAATGAGGTGACATATATAAACAGAGTGATAACAATAAAGAAGTAGACGTAATATAGTCATACATAATGAGAAAGTGACTAGATGAATCTTCTGCTTATGATCATGAGAAGAACAACCTGACAAAGTGGTATTTGAGACAGCACTAAAATGAAAAAGAATTGTCAGGTAGGTGATCATTTGAGAGACTTTTGAATCAGAACAATGAATAAAACCTAAAAATTACAAATAAATTGAAAATGCCTTAGAGGAGAAACCTAATTTGGATTTTTGGGTGAGCAGAAAGTCATTATGACTAAGGCATTGGATATCAGTTAGAAAATATAGACATGTGGCCAGACATCAGATTCAGGAGCCCAATTTGTAGGCTATCATGAGCAACTTGATATTTATCCTTTAAAATCTTTATTACGGTTGCTTTACAAAAAGAAGATTGGAGAAGAACAGGAGCAGAGGGAGAGACAGTCATTTGGAGACTAGAATTGCAGTTTTCTAGAGAAGTGATCACAGCTTAGAGCTGGAGTATAGCCCCACAGAGAATGAGAACTACTAAAAATAGATTTGGGCCTGAGCATATCTCAAAAATTATATGTATTAAAGATATGAATGATGTGGGGTGCCTGGGTGACTCAGTTGGTTGAGCATTTGGCTGTTGATTTCAGCTCAGGTTATGGTCTCAGGGCTGTGGGATTGAGCCTTGCATCAGGCTCCATGCTGAGTATGGAGCCTGCCTTTAGATTCTCTCTCTCTCTCTTTCTCAATCTCTCCCCCTTTGGTCCTATCCCTCACTCATGCGCACTGTCTCTCTTTCAAAAAAAATAAAACAAACAAATAATAAAAGATACAAATGAATTTCCTTATATGGAGAAGACCTAAAAATTTTTGTGGGTGAGGGGATGGAAGGCACTGTTTTGTTTTAGCCACATTAATTCTGAGCAATAAAGGATCTGCTGTCTTGAGGCATGTACTCCATAAGTATATTTGAATAAAGGATGATTGAATAAAACAATAAGATACCTATAAAAACATAATAGCAGAAAATGTGTGTGTATATATATATTATATATACACATATATATCCACATATGTACATATATACATACATACGTGGATATATGGATATATACATACATATACATGTACATACACACATACATATATATGTACATATATATATATATATATATATATATATATATCCATTATTCTCCAGACAGTATTATGGGTAGACTAGGAGTACGGTTTTGGGAGTCGTCACATACAATGAGAACAGAACTAGAATTCAAAATTATAATAGGCAAAGGGGTACTGTAAGGGTACTGGGAGAAAGCTGGACTTACAGTAGAAGAAAGACCAATTGACTGTGGTGTCATGAAACACTGGCCTACAACACAATTAGATCAAAAGATCAGATCTCCAGTATATCTAGATATTCAGTAAATAGCTACTGGATTCCAATAAGTTTCTGTGCCAGTCTTCAAGACAGAGGGAATAAAGAAATGTATAGTATATGGTCACTGCTTTTGAGACACTCACTCTAATGGGAGATAAGGGCATAAATAAATTTAGTACTCTTCTCTCCGAATAACATTTCCTGAAGACAATATGTGAAATGGGATGTCTCTCAAACACCTAAAACATGGAGTTCAGGGTGACAGAAGAGCACAATCAAGCTTCTAGTTCTCATGAAAATAAAGTAAAACAAAATATTCTTGGGGATCTTTGCCTTGCTTGTGTGTGCGATAACATAGGCATTTTGTTTCTTTACTATAGATTGTAATCAGAAGTAATACATCCACTTTAAAAGAAAGCAGAAACCGAATAAATACTAACTAGTGATGTATTGCAACTTGAATCCAACTTGAGGATTTGGGGAGTTTGGGATTCTGTGCGTTAAACTCCAAAAATTATTGCTGTAGATTACTGGGATAATACTCTAATACTGTGATAATATAATATTGAGATAATACTGTGATATCCTAAAACCTTTGGAATTTCTTGTGATGAGAAGTAGAAGGGCATCTTTTGTTATGTTAATGAGACGATTTGCAGAGCACTGAAGAATGAGTGCTGGTTGCTAGCTGGAGTTCACCATGTGATTAGAAGGTTGGAACTTTTAGCCTCCCTTCCACGTGGCCTCCTGAGAGGGGAAAAGGGTTGGAGATTAAGTTCAATTACCAATGGCCAATGATTTAATATATCATGCCTATTTTTAAAAAAATTTTTAGTGTTAATTTATTTTTGAGAGAGAGAGAGATAGTAGGAGAGAGAGAGCACAACCAGGAGAGGGACAGAGACAGAGGGAGACCCAGAATCTGAAGCAGGCTCTGAGCTGTCAGCCCAGAGCTTGATGTGGGGGCTTGAACTCACAAACTGAGATCATGACCTGAGCCAAAGTTGGTCGCTTAACTCAGTGAGTGACCCAGACACCCTTATCATGTCTACCTAAAGAAGCCTCCACAAAAACCCAGAAAGACAGGGTTTACAGCTTCCTAGCTGATGATGGTTGTGAGAGGCTGGGAAAGAGGCACGCCCAAGGAGGGCCTGGAAGGTCCATGCTCCTTCCCACATACGTTCCCTTTGCATCTCCATCTGGCGGCTCTTGTGTTATATTCTCTTATAATAATGGAAATCTAGTAAGGAAAGTGTTTTTCTCAGTTCTGTGAGCCAGTAAGTTAATTAAACCCAAAGAGGAGGTTTGAACTTGCAATCTGAACTTGCAATTGGCATCTGAATTGAAGAGTCTCGTGGGTCCAACACTTAGCCTGTGGAATCTGACACTATCTACAGGCAGAATTATGTCGAATTGTAGGATCATCCACCTTGTATTCCAAACCTGGTGTTATGTTAAAACACACACATACACGCATGCACACATATTGGGATGGGAATCAGAAATATGAAATGAGAAGTTTACACCACTATATTTTTTGTTATTGTCTAGAATGTATAATAAACTTTATGTTTTAATATAACAGAAATATGCAAAACATACGTGGAATTAAAATATTTCTACTGGTAGGATCCAGTGACAGAAGTCAAATTGCACTCGTAACAGAACCTGAGGGATTCTGGGAAATTTGTCAATGTTATTTACAATGTCCTAAATGTGGATATCTAAGAACAAATAACCATATGTATTTTGAGCTCAAAGTAAAAGCAAAGAAAGCAAATGTGAATATATTGTTACATTAAACTTGATGACATTTTAAATGGCAATGTGTTTTCTATAAAGTGATGGTGATAAAATATTTCTATAGAGAAATGGATGTCATTTGTCAGGCTAACAGTCTGAGCCTTCTCATCTGCTATACGAGAGTCATGAAAGCCACAAAGAGTGCAACAGACTTTTCTTTGGGCCACTGACAGTAACTTTCTGCCAAAAGGCAATGATTCAATTTTCGGTATATATTCTAAACAGTTATGCATTCTCAATCATTACAATGCTGATAAAAAAGATTCATTTAATTAAGAATATTTCATGAAAAATTAAAATTCTTTATATTTGGCACTGAAAATTATATTAAAAGATCATCACAATATTTTAATATTCTCACAGTCAATATTCAAATATGTAGGTGAAGTTAAAAGTTACACTTTTCTAGTTTTCAAAAATACTAATAGATGTTATTCAAGAACACTCCACTAAAATCACCAGTTAATGGATTATGTGCAATTAACAGACGATGACTCAATGTATGGATGCATAATTTTTTATCTAACTGGTCTCCTAGGCTGTTTCTTATATGGCTTTGTTAATTTAAAAAAGGTGTTTAGATTCTATTACAATACTAGAAAGGGTTTGCAAAAATTAGACATGCTTCCATATTTCTGCTTCCCTTTTTGTTTCCTTAATTTATTTTTCCTATATTATTCCAAAGTCAAAGTCAATCTGTTGAATCATTCTACATTAGCTAGTAGTTGTCACATTAGTGGTTTAGTGATATAAGACAGCATCAGGCTTAATTGCAGGCCAGTGTAATTTCTGTTGCTCTCACATTAGATGTTGTTTTTAATTTATAGTTTCACTTTAAGAGACATACAATTTGTAGATAAACAATTTGTAGATAAGACCAAGCTACATCACTTGAAGGACTGTGAAACATAATAGAGTTAGACTTTGGGTTCTCTCTCCATAGCCTACTAGAATTTAAACATCCCCTGGTCTTCACTTTACTCATGTGAGTAAACAAAAAAATATACTACTTCCTAGAGAGTATCATTCAAAAATATGCAAAGAATGGCAAATTGTCTACTCTATAGAAAAATTCGATAAATGGCAGAAGTTATTCTTACGGGCTTATTTTATTCTCCTGAGAATTTGGAGAAGTTTTAAAGGTAGTCCTCAGAAGTAAGAGACTAAAATTAACCTAAAATATATATGCTTGTTCATTACTGAATCTTCCATTCCTTTTACAAATAATCAGCTGATGTGATGAGAAATTTTCTTATTTAAGGTCAATACATCTTATAAGTTCAGTCAAAATAAGTTTGCTCTATCCTTAAGAAAGCTTACCTTGTATAATAGGTAAATTTGAAGAAAGAAAACAAATATTCATATAATATATGATAAGTAAAATAAAGTACATAATATAGAAATTTATTAAATTTTATAGTTTCTTAGTTAAACCTGTTATACAAGTTCTAGTTATTTAGAACTTCTTCTTTGCTCATCAACCTAAAACTAATAACACCTTTTATGCAATAACATCTTTAAAAAACTTTTTTTTAATGTTTATTTATTTTTGACAGAAAGAGTGCGAGTTGGGGAGGGGCATAGAGAGGGAGACACAGAATCCTAAGCAGGCTCCAGGCTCTGAGCTGTCAGCCCAGAGCCCAGCACAGGGCCTGCACTTAGGAGCTGTAAGATCATGACCTGAGGCCAAAGTCAGATACTTAACCAACTGAGCCACCCAGGTGCCTCTTAAGCAATAACATCTTAAGTTTATCCATGAAAAGTGAGAGACTGAATATACAAATGGACAACGGCCAGACTATATATAAAGGGAAAACTTTGGGTTCTAATTTGTAGCTACTAGCCCAGAAACCAACCCATTTTCTAGAATAACCAGCACAGGAAGCCAAACTACTATCTACAAGTCAATGTAGGAAGTCAGACCACTCACTACCAGAGCCCAACACAGGGCCTGCACTTAGGAGCTGTGAGATCATGACCTGAGGCCGAAGTCAGATGCTTAACCAACTGAGCCACCCAGGTGTCCCTTAAGCAATAACATCTTAAGTTTATCCATGAAAAGTGAAAGACTGAATATACAAATGGACAATGGCCAGACCATATATAAAGGGAGAACTTTGACTTCTAATTTGTAGCTACTAGCCCAGAAACCAAGCCATTTTCTAGAATAACCAGCACAGGAAGCCAAACTACTATCTACAAGTCAAGGTAGGAAGTCAGACCACTCACGATCTCTATCAAACATTCTAAAAGTCAAACANGCAGGCTCCAGGCTCTGAGCTGTCAGCCCAGAGCCCAGCACAGGGCCTGCACTTAGGAGCTGTAAGATCATGACCTGAGGCCAAAGTCAGATACTTAACCAACTGAGCCACCCAGGCGCCTCTTAAGCAATAACATCTTAAGTTTATCCATGAAAAGTGAAAGACTGAATATACAAATGGACAATGGCCAGACCATATATAAAGGGAGAACTTTGACTTCTAATTTGTAGCTACTAGCCCAGAAACCAAGCCATTTTCTAGAATAACCAGCACAGGAAGCCAAACTACTATCTACAAGTCAAGGTAGGAAGTCAGACCACTCACGATCTCTATCAAACATTCTAAAAGTCAAACAATAACGCCTGTAAAAATCAGCCTAAGATGGCAGGTCTTGATTAGTGACTCTCAACTTCCCTAATTTTTGTTCCTATTTCCAACATAGGACCAAACAGAAAAGTCAAGTATACACATCAGGCAAAGCATGCCTTGACTGGAGCCTGTTAGCCCAACCTTTATNGGCTCTGAGCTCAGCCCAGAGCCCAGCACAGGGCCTGCACTTAGGAGCTGTAAGATCATGACCTGAGGCCAAAGTCAGATACTTAACCAACTGAGCCACCCAGGTGCCTCTTAAGCAATAACATCTTAAGTTTATCCATGAAAAGTGAGAGACTGAATATACAAATGGACAACGGCCAGACTATATATAAAGGGAAAACTTTGGGTTCTAATTTGTAGCTACTAGCCCAGAAACCAACCCATTTTCTAGAATAACCAGCACAGGAAGCCAAACTACTATCTACAAGTCAAGGTAGGAAGTCAGACCACTCACGATCTCTATCAAACATTCTAAAAGTCAAACAATAACGCCTGTAAAAATCAGCCTAAGATGGCAGGTCTTGATTAGTGACTCTCAACTTCCCTAATTTTTGTTCCTATTTCCAACATAGGACCAAACAGAAAAGTCAAGTATACACATCAGGCAAAGCATGCCTTGACTGGAGCCTGTTAGCCCAACCTTTATCTTCCCTGTGCCAAGAGCCTCCAATCAGGACATACCCAAAGCCTCCCATTTTTTCCACTATAAAGCTTTCCTGTGTTGTCCGCCTTTGAATTTCTGCCAAGGAACAAGTGATGATGACGATTCCCTTGCAGTTGCAATTTCTGAAAAATAGCTTTTGCCTATTTTCATTTCATTGGTCTTTATTTCCACAAAAGACAAAGTAATTAAAAATCATCAATGATTTGTAATATGAGCCAAACTTAAAAAATTATACAGAATCAGTATAAATGAAATCAAATCTCACTGCAAGTGGATGCTACAACCTTACGAATTTGCCTACGCTAAACTGGCACCATCCAATAGCTGTGTTTCCTTCCTTAAGATTTAAAACAGGTGAAGGGCCTAGAGGTGTAAAATGTTAATAGTGAATTAGTACATGTCTCTCTAAAATCTAATACAAAAGAGCTTTATGAGTTTTTCTTTTACTTTTCAAATTGAATATATAAGGATATTAAGTCAGAAATAAATGTTGCCTCTAAAAATTCTTTCTATAAAGTTTATCTAGAAGACACACATCTAAATTGAATAGTTATTCAGAGAAGTGAATGGCCACCAAATCAGGACCCTTGGAAAATGACTGGGAAAAGTCTCACAGAAGATTAGTAAAAAAAAAGAAGAAGAAGAAGAAGAAGAAGAGGAAGAGGAGAAGGAGGAGGAGGAGGAGGAACAAAAATATATTATAGGGACTGAATGCCATTAAGGCTCTCTTAACACAAGGCAACTATCAAAAACAGATTAAAATGCAGTAATTTTAAAATATGACCTGAATTAAATAGAATATTAATCATCTATTTTTGCTTCTTCCCCAGTAAAGTTATTACATTCTAAATTACTAGAATTTTTTAACAAAGAAAGAGATTCCCTAACATAACAATTATAAACTATTATTCAATTACTTTGGATACAAAAAATATATAAGAGCAATATAAAAAAGCTATACATATATTTAGCACAAATTACAAACTCAGTACTGTGCAAAGTTCTTGCACATCTAAGAAACTAACTTAATGAGCTCTGCTTGACTATTTGGAATTTTATGATACAGACTTTCTGGTTTGACCAGCACCTCATGTGACATGCCAAATTCTATTCAATAGTCACTTGAAATAACAACATGTTACATAATACATAAAGTATTCCATTTAAGACTGTTAACCCCATTGATAACAAACCATAACTCCTGTTCTGGAGTTCTCTGTTGTTTTTNTCACCATGCCCAGTTTAAACGATTGGAGCTTAATACAGTTGAGAAAGAAGGAATGTAGAAATATATATTGATATTTAATTTAGGTAATTGTGTTATAAAGTAACTGGGGAGAAAAGGATGATTAAGGGAGAAAGATAAATCATCATTACACTTCCATTTCCCAAAGTGGTAACTGTTGGATATGCCATAAATTATAAATATCATTAGACCTTGCCAGGTAATTGTAGTATGACATTAAGTCAAATGGTTTAATTTTAGTCCTTGTTTTTTTTCCCTCAGATATGATGGATTTCATGCACAGCAAAATAAACATTTTATAATCAATCATATAATTGATTTTTTAATATTGCACATGATTTGCAGACAGGGACATTGTGGGATCTCTATTTTACATTTTTAAATCCCAATGAAACATAATTTCATTTAGTAGCATATGGAATCATTTGGGTCACAATTGAATATATAAGTTTGGATGTTTCTTGGTGTCTGAAATATGTTGCAACCAAATCACCCTGAAAAACTATCATTTATGTATATCTACAATATTCATGCAGTGTACTTCACAGGAAAAGTTGCTGGTTCTATACAGAAAAAAATAAAATTAAAAAATTAAAATTATTGAGGCATGTGGGTGGCTCAGTCAGTTAAGCGTCCGACTTCGGCTCAGGTCATGATCTCACGATTTGTGAGTTCGAGCCCCGCGTCAGGCTCCATGCTGACATGCTGACAGTTCAGAGCCTAGAGCTTGCTTCATGTTCTGTGTCTCCCTCTCTCTCTGTTCCTCCCCTGTTTGCATTCTGTCTCTTTCGCTCTCAAAAGTAAATAAAGATTAAAGAAAATAAAAATTTAAATTGTAAAGAAACCCAGAAAGGTAAATTATAACTGGGAAAATTAAAGGAAGAATTAGAAGAAAAGAAACAATATTTAATTTTGAAGGATAATAAACAATTATTTAGTAAAAATTTCTCTAGGAATATCATATTTTGAGTTGATTTAACTACTGATTTTCTCTGCCTATTTTGGATTGATTTCTTTACCAGTATGAGAATTTGATAACAGAGACTTCATTTTCCTTGTTAATATTCTACTTACTATGTGGTCACCACTCTTTTACATGCAGCTTTATCAGACTATGTGCACAAAGACATAGATGACAATACAAGGCTTACAAGATTATGCAAAAAAAGAAATGCTCACTGGAGCATTTACTGTGGTGAATGCTATAATATATAAAATGTGAAATTCTTGTAGTGAGAGCCTGGAAAATCAGACAGTACCTAAATTGGATGTCATGTCAATGTATAAAAATTGTTCCTGTCAAGCATGTTATTGAAAGTGACATTATCACACCCTTATATAAGTGTCTTTCATTGATTGGTATAGCCAAATACATGTAATAAAGAACAAGGTAATATTTGATATCAAGTAACCTATTATCAACCGGCTTTAAAATTTTAGTTTTTCAACTTTATTTCCTGGTGGTTTTAGAATTTAAAAAGAAAGTTTAAGTGTCAGATTACTATTTCACCATTTTTACTGTCAGTATATAAATGCCATTAAAAAAACATCAGACATTCTTAAATAGTCTTGTCCATATCAATCTACATAAACAATTAAATTTCCTGAGATAAAACTAAATATAGAAAATTTATTTTACATTTTATTCTAATTTTGAAGCATGTCATACAATGCTTTGCCCTGAAAACACTCTATTTAAATACCTTATATTTTTCTTCCATAACTTCATTTCCAACAGAGTTCAGCAATTTAACTCCAATATGTTGTAAAATTTTTATCTCATTATTTTTCTGTAGCAATGCAGTCACACATTCTAAATCTAGTTTCAGTAGATCAAATGATGAAATAAACAAGGTTCAGAAATCATTGAAATAGGTCTTGAAATGCCCCTGAGAGGTGACTTGCCTGATCTTGCCTCAGTTGGCCCATTTCTATTTGTGAGCATATTTGCTCTCTGAATTAGAACAAATGAAATTGTGTTTATGAAAGCATTTGGAATACTTTAAGCCTAGAGTTGCTATGCAAATAAAATATTATTATTACTGCACATTTTATGTGTAGATAGGTCAAATAAATGTTAGTAGACGTTGTATGCCTGAGATCCGTTCAGTCAGAATTTATTTATATTAATCAATGACAGAATGCAAGCTATCATGTGTTAAAAGATTGTAGATTTGTATGTGTACATATGTTTATAAATATATTGAAATACTGAAAATGCTCATTTTAAAGGAGCATCTGCTTTACATGACAATCTAACAAGTTTGTCAGACCAAGTTATTTTTTAAATTCCATATTTTGCATTAATAAATAAAAAAATCTTCAATAGGAACAAATAAACATCTGAAGTTACATTTTATAGTAATACATTTTCTGTATAATCCAGAATCTTTATGTATTTTCTTCTTATAGATTTTGTTCAAACATATTATAAGGATAATTTTTCCTCCAGATAAATCCCCTAGTCTCATTTCTTTTCATCTACAATGTAAGGTTTTCTAATCAGGGTACAATATAGAGGGAAAATGATTGGTGTAGTTAGAGAGGAGAGAGAGTTCTTAATATAGTACTTTTAGTAACTAGGCTACTATCATATCTAGTTACCCAAATTTCATCATAGTTTTTACATAACAAAATGATATAACTAATATGAAAATTTGGGGGGTTGCCTGGGTAGTTCAGTCAATTAAGTGTCCTGCTCTTGATCTCAGCTCAGGTTTTGATCTCAGGGTTGTGAGTTGAAGCCCTGTGTTGGGCTGTTTACTGAGCGTGAAGCCTCCCTTAAAAAACAAAATCTTTAGTAAGAATATACTACTGCTTACTTAAAAGGTATTAGAACTATTTCACTTCCTCCTGTGGTTTCCAGCAGTACTGCATAAATAATTTCACTTGTCCTAAGAAGTTTGTGAAGCCATGGATATGAGGTAGTATGGGTATAGAAATCAAGTTAGATATTTCATGTAAAAATTCTTTTAAAGGTTAAGGTCTACTAATATGTAAAAAATTAATGTTGCAACATGTAAGTACATAAGTCACAGGATCCACATTCACTCCATAAATGTTGGTCAGCTCTATTTCACCATTATTTTTATTCCTCTTCCTGTTTTACAAGTGAGAGAATGAGACAGAGAGAGACAGGGATAGAAAATCTGCAAATGGGGAAACTATTTAAGATGTAATTTGCTTCTTAAGACTCCTCCAATCCCACAGTGTTAGAATTAAAAGACTTCTGGACACTCTTCATGGAGAATAAGTAATTAAACCCCAATTTAACATTTAAACCAGAGTAATCTATTCACAAACCCACCTTTTATCATTCACCCACATCTTTCTAAACCTGTTTCAAATTTGCAGGCATGAAAACTATCACTTAATTAAATTTTAAAATAAAAATTATTTATTAAAGTTCATGATGAAATACTGTATCAAGGAATAATAAAGCTGTAGACTTCAATTAATTTTGCAACTAATTTTAACAATGTCAACTACATAGTTCCTTAATACAGTAAACATCTTAAAAACTAAATATCTCCCTTTTTACCCTCTTAATATACAGTTTTTAAAAAATGTTTATTTTGAGAAAGGGAGAACATGAGCAGGGGACAGAGAGAGAGAGAGAGAGAGAGGAGAGAGAGAATCCTCCGCAGCCTCTGCTGTCAGCGCAGAGCCTGATGTGGGGCTTGATCTCAGGAACTGTGAGATCATGACCTAAGATCATGACCTGAGCTGAAATCAAAAGCCAGACATTTAACCGACTGAGCCACCTAGGGGCCCCTATATACAGTTTTCTCAGAGTCACAAGCTAATAAAAGGTGGAACTGGTCTTTGAACCCAAGAGGTCAAATATCAGAGCTGTTGCCTTTTGTTTTTAGGATATACAACACAATCTCTCAAGAGTATTCTTTAGAATGAAAACCAGAGGATGCTAATTTGTCACGAATAAAGACTGAGGAGTCCGGCTCCTGGTTAAAAGACTATGTGTGAATTTTTAGGCCTGCCCAAAGAAAATTACAAGGGTTTTATCTAACAGGCCTTACAGAGAAAGTTGCCCTCCACACACCCCAGGTGGTATGCAGGGTATCACAGTCTCTGGAGGGAGCAACAGCTGGGGGCTCTGGTCCTGTAGGCTGGTCATGTTCTTATAGTTCCATTCCTGACCCAGGTGCCTCTGCTGAAGCCCCTTGTCAGAGAGGAGGGGAGAACACTGAAGGTACTTTCCACTGGGACTCAGTATTCAGAACTTCACTCTTATCCTCTCCACATTCCCTGGGTTCATGACATTGTAGGAGACCTTTGGGGGGGGGTCCCTTGGCAGTGAGATGACACCCCACATCTGTGCTCATCTACTCAACCTTCAACATGTCCTTCCTTGAGGTTAAAAATGAAATAGGAAAGAGCTTGCATTGTGGAGCCTTTTGTTTTCACTACCGAAAAAGTGATGAGAATCTTGACTATTACCTGATTTTGGCTTGTTGTGTTAATGACATACTGAACACCTGGCAGTTCAGCTCAACTGAGCTCTTGACAAAGACATGTGCAATTGCATCAGGTTCTTAGAAAACAAGAAATGAGGGTAATCCAAAGGTAATCCAAAGATATCTCCTGAAATAACAGCATTACTAGAAGGCAGCTCTGCAGAATGGTGTAGAAATTGGGAACCCGTGATGGGAAATTCTACAATCAATGTCAGTTTGGGGAGGGTCAGAATCTTTTTTTTTTTTTTTTTTGTGAGACAGATAATGCCTGAAAGGGGCTGTGAGATCAAGGGATTTGTTTTGTTTTGTTTTAAAATATGGTGAAGTTAAGGTGTTGTGATAGGAAACAGAAAGTTGGTTAGAAAAGCCCAAAGATTTGGGGTGCCTGAGTGGCTCAGTCAGTTAAGCTTCTGACTCTTGGTTTTGACTCAGGACATGATCTCATGGCTCATGAGTCCAAGAACCATACTGGCCTCTGTGCTGACAGTGCAGAGTTTGCTTGGGATTCTCTCTCTCTACCTTTCTGTCTCTCTGCCCCTCCTGGTCTCTCTCTCTTTCTCTCAAAATAAATAAATAAACTTAAAAAAAGAAAAGCCCGAAGGTAAAGGAGATACAATATTAAATAATACTAAGTTTCTAAATGTGGAAGGGGCACATGTGAAAGCTTTGGCATCAGATAGTGGGAGGGTCAAAGTCTTCATTACAACAGAAGAACAAGTAAAGGGTGAGTGCAGATGCGAGCCAACTTGGAGAATGATGGTAGCAAATTCAGGTTCTTGTAATTTATCACTGCGGAAGTTGGGGTTTTTATGTCCTACACGAAATGTAGGTATTACAGAGGAGCAAATATTGGGAAAAGTCTGAGAAGTATAAAAGAACCAAGAAGAAGAGAGTGTGTTCCTTCCAAAGGCATACACCTGATGCTGAAGGCAGAACATGCAATACAGGGGAAGAGTTCAGTAATAAGGATAAATAGCTTGTTTTCCAAATGCCTGAAAGACACCATCAAAACCTTGCAATATGTCATCTTGCTTCCAGGAGCCTCTCATAGGACAATAGTCCATTCAGTTTAGAAACTGAATTCCAAGGACTCTAGTCTCAGGCAAAATAGACAGAGAAGGGTAGCTGCTTCACTGAAAACAGGTATCATTTGAAAGTCTAACTAGGGAAAACTTAAATCCATAGACTTCTTCTCTGGCCCAGTTCAAGAACACCTAAAATCTGACTTTTATTATCCAAATAGGACAAGGGGATCTTTTTTTCTTTTAAGTTTATTTTATTTGTTTTGAGAGAGAGAGTGAATGAGTGGGAGAGGGGTGGGCAGAGAGAGAGTTAGAGAGAGAATCACAATCAGGCTCTGCACTGTCAGAACAGAGCCCAATGCAGGGCTTAAACTCTCAAACCCTAAGATCATGACCTGAGCCAAAGTCAAGGGTCAGATGCTTAATCAACGGAGCCACCCAGGTATCCTAGGACAGGAGGATATTACAGAACTTAAGAACTTAAAGTTAAAAATCTACTCATAGGAGAGACCATTAGGAGAACACTCTGACAAAACATAAATTATTGATTCTGCAATAATGCCCACCAAGGGACCTTTAAATCAGCTTTTCAATGGCTCACTAGAATGCATACATTGATTATAATAAGTTTGAGGAAAGACCCCATTTTGAAATATAGAGATGAAAAGTAGACATACACAGACATTTAAGAATGCATATGAATTACAGTAAGGAAAAATAAAACATCAAAGAAATTTTATATGTTCTAAAATTTAAGACAGTAGAAAACTGAGAAAAGAAACAAACAATGAAAAGAATGAAAAGAATAAGAGATCTTGGAATTTAGAAAATAAAGGATAGCGAAAATTATTAAAAAACCAGCAAAGAACTAGGAGATACAAATATTTCTTATAAATTATAATTTTAGAATATGAAAAATTTAAAAATATTCCTAACAAAAATTTAAGAAAATCAGATGTCCAATGTTATGTCAACAAAAAGGCATTAGAGGGGCGCCTGGGTGGCTCAGTTGGTTAAGCGTCTGACTTTGGGTCAGGTCATGACTTCACGGTTCGTGGGTTAGAGCCCCGCGTCAAACAGCTGTGCTGACAGCCAGCTCAGAGCCTGGAGCCTGCTTCAGATTCTATGTCTGCCTCTCTCTGACCCTCCCCTGCTCACGCGGTCTCTCTCTCTCTCAGAAATTAATAAACTATTTTTAAAAAAGATAGACATTAGAAAAGAAATGTTAAGGAAATGAGGGATTAATTCATGAATTTTACAATCATAGAGTGGTGAATCTTAGAGGAAAAATAACTTAGTGGAAAGGATATTACCAGTTTTTCAGGATCCCTGCTTTTGATTTCTTCTTGTCGTTCAGAGGTCAGCTGATTTATCAGCTCTCTAGAGCAACTTTCCCAAACCAGAAAATATAATGGGACTCCCTGACCTACTAAAACAATATCACCTTAAAATTATTTACATACCATTTATTAATATCATATTATTTAATATTTATTTTTTTCTTGCCCATTTCCACACACTAGAATTTATGTTCTATGAGAACAGGAACTTCACTTGTTCTGTTTCTAGAAGAGTTCTACCTAGAAGAGTTCCTTGCATGTGAATAGATGTTTCCTAATTTTTAGCTTAATTTTTGTCATCTAGTTTTGGTTTGTTTCTTCTTTTGAAATACTTTAGGTCTCTTTCAGCTACTTATATCTCTTTAAAAATACCCACCTATAAAAACTTGAATATTTTTTTCTATTTTCAGACTTCAACAAATATTTATTAATTTCTCTGCCCAGTTTTAGTACAGTTAGAATATACTATTTCAGTGTTAAGATGTATTCCTAAAATGTGGCAAATTTGGGAGTATGCAAAGTGATAAATGAAACTCTACTTAAGCAAGAACCAGGAAACATAGATAAAATTGTGGACACAAATTCCCTAAAATTCTTGGAGGAAGGGAAAAAATGAAAATTAAAGTAGCAAAGTCTGTTATCATTACTTCACTCTTTAAAAGTCTGCCTTATTATTTTGGAAAAAAAATAAATTCTCTTTGTGCAATATTTAGGATATGCTGGCATTCAGTGCATTCTAAAAATTATTGCCTGCAATTAATTTATACTTAATCATCCTAAGAACAGATGGCAAAATTAAATAGCTTTTACATATTCAGAATCAAAAAAAGCAAGCTTGCTATTGAAAATTCATAGTGAGATGTTTTAACAGGATGGCCAGTTTTCTAGATAAAAAGTTCATTTGAACTCTCACTTTTTACATGTTTCAGATATACATTTGTCTTCAGTAATTAAAAAAAATTAATGTTTAATCTTGCTTCTGTTATAGTCATCTAATTCATCTAATTATCCATTCAATCTGTCTTTTAGTATGTTCCAATATTCCAATTATTACACATGGTTATAAATGACACAAGTGTTTGAAAGGACTCTGTTGCAGATGGTTAATTTCTTATTAATGGGTAGGAATGTGCCTGTCATAAATCTATATCTTGAGAAGAAAAGCCAATCAGTTATTCTGCCCTACAGAGTAATTTTCTTATTCATATATTTTTGTCCCCAGATTTGACCTAAAGCAAAGAGATTTTAAACTCTAACTTCTAAAATACTTTCAAACTCTTGTACCTACCTATGGTAGACATAATAGTGGTCCTCTAACGATAACCACATCCTTGTTTCTGGAACCTGTGAGTATCCTGTTACATGGCAAAGGGGAATTAAGGTTGCTAATCAGTTGACTTTGAGGCGAAGGGGATTACCCTGGATTATCCAGATGGGTCTAATACAATCACAGGTGGTCTTAAAAGTGCAAGAGGAGGGTAGGAAAGTCTAGAAAGATTTTCTATGAGCTAAGGAATATGCAGAGCCTAGCAACTATGAAATGACAGGAAACAGACTCTCTCCTAGAGCCTCCAGAATGAATTCAGCCTGGCTGTCATCTTGATTTTAGCATTTTGGATTTCTGATTCATATACTGTAAGATAAATATGTTTTAAGTCACTAGGTAAATGGCAATTTATTATAGCAGCACTAGAAAACGAATACATCACTTATTTTCTGATATCTATTACTATATTCATGCTTCTTTGCACTTACTTTGTTATGGATCTCAGTCAACATAGTTAACCCCCATTCTGCTATGAACTGAATGTTCATATCATGTGTCAATTACCTACTGAGCCACTCTTGAACCCCAAACAAGTTTCATTTTTTACCTTTTTTATTACCCACCAAAGAAATCTATGATGTAACTGATAATGCTGTCTTTATTTTTGCTATTTAAGAAATAAACAGCAAATAATTTGGCTGTAGTCACAGAATTATTACATAACATAGCAAATACTTGAATTGGGACGTTGCTGTCTTCAAATTCTTGTTATAGACAAGACGCTCTACTGTCTCCTAATGTAAGTACAAATTTATTTGAAATAGTTCATTAACATTATTACCAAGATCATATTAACTGGATGGAGGGAAGGGCCAATGGATGTAGCTTAGGGTTCATCTAAGATCCTAAATGTGAAAGAGATATTTTGAATGCCTTTATTAGTCACGATGACCCTATTTTCTTTTTAATATATCAGTCTCAAACTCATGATTGACTTCCTAGAAAATACATTTCTAAATAATTAAGCTGTGTTTATTATATACAAAAGACAGTGTCAGTGTTGACCATATTAGTCAAAAACAGATCCTTTCTCAAGGGAATTTGGAGTTGAGAAAGACAGATGTTAGTCTCAGTTTAAGTGGATGCTTTAACAGAAGATTTTGAACATATTGAGTCATGAATTAAACATGTATATAAAAACAGAGAGGAAAGTTTATCCATAGATATACATATACAAACAAGCACATGAAGGAGAGATAGTGATAAAAATGTGTGTGGAGATTGGCTGTTAACATCTTTATTATATATTTACTAAATTCCCTCTGCATGTTCCCTTTGCCTTTTGATTAATTAGATAATCTGAATATATTTAATAAATTTCGTACTAACATGACTTTTTTTTTTTTACCAGGTCAGCAGCAAGTTTTAATTTTGATATTTGGCATTAGAGAATAAAGCCCTCCAAGGTTCTCTCTGTATTCTATGAAGATTCCCTTCCTAAGTGCCATGAAATTTTATAAATGTTTATCAACTCTTCAGCAAGTTGCAAAATGTTTAAAACAAGCACCTAGTCATATTTCTTAATTTGCAGCCAGCTACGGTGTCCGAAACTGTGCTTCAGGGGTCCAGCCTCTGCAAGCCAGGGTTGGCCCGGAGAGTGATGGTTGGCATCGGCGAAAGAAGACACAGAGCCAGCCTCTTCAGGTGGACTGCTCTTTAGGACTGCTCCTAAATTTATTTTTCAGCTTAGGGTTTTTATATAGCAAATTCAAACAATCATGCTTAAACAATTTACATTTTTTGAGTACAGTCATGGGACTTAACATTTCTAAGTTTTCTTGGCAACAGTGTTTTCACTGTACATGATTTCCACTTCAACCAGTAAAATTTAACCAGGTAGTCATAACAAAGTTTTACATATTCTTTACTACGTATGGCAGAGTATCTAAGGGTAAGTGAAGCATATTGCCAGAATACATGAGATCACAGTGCCCTTTAATTGTTTAAATTCAGTGGGCATGCAAAAACAGGATATACTTGTACCCACGGTTGTAGGTAACAGACTCTCACAACCCCTTACTAAAAAAGAACAATGTCAACATTTATCGTAGATGACGTATGGAAATGTTTTACGTGGATCAACTAGAATTTGGTCTCTGCATTTACCAATCTCATTCTTTGACCAGAACAATCCATAAGTTGCCTTACAGGCTTGAGGTCAGCAGGCAAATATTTCTCTAACACTTTTTCGAGAAAGCCCTCCAAAACTAGTAAGTCTTGTTTTTGTCTCTGCTTATGGCATAATATGTATTCTTACTGGCAATTAGACTCATACAAGGAAAATGAATTCTAGGTCTCTTATAGACCCCATGTATAGCAGACTGTCTCCAATTTTGCTAACTGCTACAATATTCATTAGACAACATCTGATTCAGGGGATGGGCATGATATTTAGGTACATTCCATTTTGGAGGAAGGGGGGAACTTCAGGCGATTCTGGTTTCATATTAACCCTAGAATAGACTAACAGCAGAAATGAGAGTAAAAGGTACAGACAAAGTAGAGAAGAAGAATTCTTCAGGGGGTTCTTCTGACTGCCTTGCAGCCTTTTCCCATAGATTTTTCCCTGGGCCTTGCCATCAGGGATGATCTGTGCAGTTTCGGTCTCCGGCACTGTCCCAGTGTCTCAAGACTGAGACACAGACAGATTTATCCAATAGAACCTTACTTAAACCTTTTCCTAACATCTAGGAACAAACAAGCAAAAAAGCATTTACTATTATTTACCAAAAAAAAAAAAAAAAAAAAAAACCAAAAATTNCGAAGACAGGCTCCAGGCTCTGAGCTGGCTGTCAGCACAGAGCCTGATGCAGGGCTCAAACCCACGAACCGTGATATCATGACCTGAGCCAAAGTCGGAGGCTTAACCGACTGAGCCACCCAGGTGCTCCAAAAAGGTATCCATGCTTTAATGAAACTTGATGTATGCTAGAAAAATGCTCCCCAAATTGCATCAAAGATTAGATGTCCCTTTAAAAATATCTGGGACTATTCTTTACATATTAAAATATGTTATATAAAAGGTTATATAATATACAATACCAATAATTATTTCAAACTAATAATGAACCAGATGACAGATTCTTCGAGCCAAAATAACAGAGAACATATTTATTTAAATTAAGTATCATTACTTTCATACATTATTCTATTTAAGTGATACACATAATTCAGAACTTCAAAAAGTGAATATTTATGTTTTTCATAAAATTTCCAATATACAACATTCACATTACTCCTAGAATATAATCTCTCCTTGAATTTTCTATAGTAATTGGTTTGTTTTGTATATCTGAAGTTTGAAAATTCTTTAGTCAGAAAATACTTATTACTCCTTTTCTATCTCTCACAACATAACCTCAAAAGTAATAACAGAACTTTGAACCAGAAACGTTTGTATAATTTAAGGGAGTAGGCGAGCTTGAACTTTTCAGGTTTTTTTTCCTTTTATTTTCAAGAGTCTACCTAAATTTTTTTCTTCTTTAACTCAAGTTTAACTTTTTCCTGTAATAATCTTTGAGAATATCAAAGACTTCTTTTTGAAAAAAAAAAAAAACGGATTTGCTAAAAATAGGGATAACCAACTGATAAGTACACGACTATTAGTGCTTAACTAATTCCTTTTCACAATTATATATATAATACACACACACACACACACACGAGCACGTGGATTTAGGTTTGTGGGCAAGAGCTATGTCCTAGGGTCATCATACAATGACCTAGATAAAAAGAAGTGGCAAATTTTCTGTCATTTCTTGGGTGTGAAGAACTTCTTAGCTTAAGAATGTATAATTAGCATAGAAAAATGCAGGTATTCCTGGGCTCTCTAGATAAATGGCAATTACTGAAAGAGAACTTCAGTTAGAATTCTAGCAAGAATTACTGACCTGTTAATCCTAGTGAGAATTACTCCCCACCTGAGGTGGGGAGAGAATGAGAGAAGACTTCACAGAAGAAAACATAACTGTAACACTGCATTTGAAAAACAAATAAGAATTCTAGAGGAAGACAATCCATGAGGAAAATGCAACCAAAGCAGAAGAAACAGGCTTAGAAATCAAAAGAAATATTTAACTTGAAACTTAAAAAACTATAACATGTATTAAAAGATTTGGTAGAAAAATTAACATGTACAAACAAAAAAATCATTCTAACAATGAAGAATTAAGTATGTATAAATTTAAAAAATACTGTAACAGAAATGAAGAAATCTCTCAAAGAAATTAGAGTTATCTTCTAGGGCTTCTGCAACAAAGTACCACAAACTATAGAATGACAGAAATTTCTCAGATTTTGCATGACAGAAGTAAGGTATCATCGAGGCCATAATCCCTCCTGACTTGTGGGCAGCCTCAGGTATTCCTTGCAGATGCATCACTCCAATCATCCCTCTTCACATGACTTTGTGTC
Organism: Crocuta crocuta; assembly: GCF_008692635.1. Taxonomy (NCBI): domain Eukaryota; kingdom Metazoa; phylum Chordata; class Mammalia; order Carnivora; family Hyaenidae; genus Crocuta; species Crocuta crocuta. The sequence continues at coordinate 2,330,772 of NW_027528871.1, forward strand.
CTCACATGTGTCTGTGCATGTCTGTCTCTGTGTCCAAATTTCCCATTTTTATAGGATATCATTCATAGTGGATTAATAACTTCATTTTAACTCAATCACATTTATAAAGATGCATTTCCAAATAACACCATATCCTAAGGTGCTGGGGATTAGGAGTTCAGCACAACTGTTTTGAAGGGCACAACTGAACCCATAGCAAGTGTCACCGGTAGGCTTAAAAGAGATAAGGAAACAGTGGACTTGAAGCCAGGTAAATATAAATACCCAAATTGAAACAAAAAAGAAAATTAATGGGGAAAGAAAAATTAAAAAGCATTTAAGAGCTGTGGAAAAATATTAAATAATGTTACAAACAAATTCAAGAAAGACATGAGAACCAGAACAGGGCAGAAGAAAGAATTGAAGAGACAATGGTCAAACATTTCCCAAACATAATAAAATATATATGAAACCACAGATCAAAGAACCTTAGAGAGTAACTGCAGGAGAAATAGCGCACGCGCGCACGCGCTCATACACACACACACACCACTAGGCATGTCATAGTCTAATTGCTAAAAAATAAATGTATTGCAAAATCTTGAAGCCATACAAAGAAAAAAGGCACACTGCACACACACACAGACACACACAAAGATGCTATTAGGATACACTTCTCATGAAAAATTATGTAAGCCAGAAGATAATGGAATAATACTTATCATGTGGTAGGAAAAAAGAAAAAAAGAAAAATACCAATCAAGGAATCTATACACTCTGAGGATATCCCTTAAAATAAATACCAAATAAATACCAAATAATAATGCATTAAGAATGCATTAAAAACAAAAGCTATGACAATCCATTACTTGTGGAAGAGCAGTATAAGAAATGGTAAAGGAATTTCTTTAGACAAAAGGAATATAATATATAAAAAGCCTTAAATCAATACAAGGAAATAAAAGTCTCCATAAATAGTTACAACACTGGAGTGCCTGGGTGGCTCAGTCGGTTAAGCGTCCAACTCTTGATTTTGGCTCAGGTCCATGGGTTCAAGTGCCATTTTGGGCTCTGTGTTGATTGAGTGAGCAGAGCATGCTTGGGATTCTCTCTCCCCCCTCTCTCTCTCTGCCCCTCCCTAGCTCATAATTGGTCATGTGTGTTTTCTTTCTCTCTCTACACAATAAATAAATAAGCATTAAAAACAGTTAAAATACCATAGAATAAATATATATTGTCCTTATTTTTATTGCTTCAAATGACATAAGGCAAAAATAGTGAGTTTATATAATTTGTAAAAGTAGTATGTGCATCCCAGAAAAAAATAGGTGGAAGAAGTTAAAAGCAGACTATTTAAGATTTTTATATATGAAATATGTATGCAAAAAAGTGTAATATTATATTAAGTTACACTGTGATTAAATAAACATGGTTCATTTACCATGAATTCAACCAAAAATAATAAAAGATATATACTTAATAAGCCTATAGTGGAGATATGGCCTAATTTAAAAATGTGTACAATGCAAAAGCAAGCAGAAAAATGAGTAGAAATGGAGGAATTTAGAGATAAGTTGAAAAGACCACTGCTGCTAAGAGGCAAGGCTAGATATAAATCTAGCCATTAACAGTAACTGCAATAAATTATAAAATGCCCGAAAACACAGATTTGAAGTAGATACTGAAGACATTATAAAAAGGCGAGACCCAACAATATGCTGTCCAAAGAGTCTGCTTTAAAAAATAAGGACAAGAGTTAGAGGATGAAGAATGGTCTAAAAAGACTAGAATAAACCTATACTATGTATATTAACACCAAAGTTTACTTTAGAGAAATGAACATCATCAGTTATAAAGAGGGATATTACATAATGATAAAGGGGTCAGTATAAGAAGATATACACATGTTTAAAAAGATGTTCTAAAACTATGAAGAATAAACTGATAGAACTGAAAACAGAAACAGAAAAATCTCACTGTTCATTCTGTAACTTACATATGACGTAGACAGAAAATCAGCAAGGGTATAGGAAAGATGAACAACACTAAATTTACCTAATTGACATTTACAGAACACTCCTCTCAACTATAGTAGGTAGCACATACTTTTTAATTTTTTAAAAATATTTACTCATTTTTGAAAGAGAGAGACAGAGCATGAGCAGGGGAAGGGCAGAGAGAGAGGGAGACACAGAATCTGAAGCAGCCTCCAGGCTCCCAGCTGTCAGCACAGAACCCGACATGGGGCTCAAACCCACTGTGAGATCATGACCTGAGCCATAGCCAGATACTCATCTGACTGAGCCACCCAGGCATCCCAATAGCACCTTCTTTTAAGTTGATATGGAATATTCACCAAAATATATCAGATTCTGTGTCATAAAATAAAACATGACAAACTTAAAAGAATGGAAATCTAACAAAACATGCTCTTTGCAAACATTAGAAGTATTAATTGCATTAGATATTTGGAAAATCTCAAAATAATCGAAAATTTAAAAATATATCCTACCTAACCCTTAAGTCAAGGAGGAAACCACACAGAAAATTTTTAAATATTTTCAGTTGAAGGAAAATGAAAACAACATGTCAAATTTTGTGGGATGCAGCTAAAGCAAGACTTAAAGGAAAATGTATAGCATTAAATATTTAGGTTAGCAAATAAACGTTTCAAATCAACATTAAGTTTCTACCTTAAAAAAAAACTAGTAAAATAAGGAGCAAATTAAAAATCAAAGCAAAAATATAGGTGTAAAGAAGAAAATAAAGACGAGAGCAGAAATGAATGAAACTAGAAAAGAAAACCATACAGAAGATCAGTGATATCAAAACTACTTTGAAATATGAATAAAATGATGAACATCTGGCTCTAATGATCATCAATAAGAGACACAAACTACCAATATCAGGAAGGAAAGAGAAATTGCACTTTGATGTATGAACAACGTAGATAAAATGGACATATCACTTAAAAAGAAAATGGCTTAGTCGGTTGAGCGTCCGACTTTCACTTAGGTCATGATCTCGCGGTTCGTGGGTTCGAGCCCCGCGTCGGGCTCTGTGCTGACTGCCAGCTCAGAGCCTGGAGCCTATTTCAGAGTCTGTGTCTCCCTCTCTCTCTGACCCTCCCTGGCTCACGCTGTCTCTCTCTCTCTCTCTCTCCTAGAAATAAAATAAAAATTAAAAAAAAAAAAAAAGAAAACCACCACAAACATGCCCTAAAGAAGAAATGAATGACATGAATAGGTCTTTGCCTATTAAAGGACAAGAAATATGAAGCTAGGTTGTTTCTAGAATTGCCTCAGATATTCATGTATGCCATCAGAAGCACAAGATTCTTCTACATTTTTCTTCTACTCTCCCTAGAATGTTAGATTTTAATTTTAATACATATAAATTATGGCAGCAAAATGGTTGCCCCAGCTGTAATCATGGTATTTACAATGGCAGCGAGAAAAAATATCAGAAGGAAAGTTTACAGGTTTATCTGCCTCTTTCATCAAACATTCAAAAGATTTTCTAAAGCCCCACAGTCACCCAACACACTTCCCTTTATGTCCAGTTGGCAAAAGCAGTGTTGAAATGGCCATTTTGGCTATACCCAAATAGAGGGGACAGGATTCTAATTATCGGCTTAGTTCAATCACCACGTATCATTTCAGCTAAGCACACTGTTGTTCCAAGTAAAACGGGTTATCTTTTTATCCACGTATTTTTAAGGAATCTGTGTCTGACACATCATTCTACTGGAGTCTCACTGACCTGCCAAATTTTGAAAAATGACACCTCCATATGCTAGAAAACAAAGATTTAAAAAGTACCTTCAGTGACAGATGAAAATGGATATTTAAAAAGTGCTATCAGTGCTCTAATAGAATTTTATTCAATAAAAATTCTTTGTAACTTTTGTTTTAGGTTTTAAATTTGATTTAATTAATTTTTATTTTTAAAATAAGGTTTTCTCTGCCTGTGGGTAGAATCCATCTGTTACACCACAGACGAGCAAGCCAGATTGAAGAGGGACAGACTTTCATAGTGGGCAATATGCATGAAATGTGGTAATTTTGCAGATTTGGATGCTTACAAATCTGTGAATCCCTATAAGCAAGCTAGGAACCCAAGCCAAAATCATTAGGAAGAAAAAATTAAAATTGTTGCATTGAAAACTCCTTTTTATATGCAGAGGCCTCTGCAATGATTCTGAATCAAGTTGCAGGATTCAGATGTGTTCCTCCCAAGCAATATCAGATAATTCATGGAATGTTCTATATTTCTTTTTCAGCTACTACTTATAATAATAGTATGTAATGCTTGATCTTTTGTCAATATGATGATAGGTCAATATGAATAAAATATAAATTAATCTAAAAGCAATAGAATAATTTCAGGTTAAGTGAAAGTGGAAAGTTTTGCTTCAAAATTTGGCAGTAATTAAGCATGTATTTCATGCTATAGATCTTCAAAATAAAAACACAAGCATTGTGGTCCTATAAAAAATTTTGTTCTCAAAATCTCCATAGCAGTAGTCGTGATATTCAAAGGTTTATAAATGATATGAAAATAACCATATTTGAAACATGAAAAGTTACATATTAAGACTATAAAGCATATGCTCTTTAGCCTATTTTCCATATATAATCACAAAAATATACATTCATTTTTCCATATACTGTGTTTCTTCTACGTACACACATTTGTTACTGATTCCTCCTATTTTATTGCGGACCATTTCCAGCTTCTGTGTATTGCTTTATTACTACTGTGGGATATGTGTGTGTGTGTGTGTGTGTGTGTGTGTGTTTCTGTGTTTCTCTGTGTGTATATGGCATTCCATCATCTTTAAAAACATTTTTTTCATTTTATTTATTTTAGAAAAAGAGAGCACAAGTGGGAGGGTGGGGCAGAGGGATGAAGAGAGACAATCTCAAGCAGGCTCCACACTTAGCATAAAGCTCAACAGGAGGCTTGATCCCATGACACTGGGATTGTGACCTGAGCCAAAATCAAGAGTCGGAAACTTAACTGACTGAGCCACCCAGGCGCCCTAAGCATTCCATTATCTTGCTAGACTTTGAAGTAACATCATAGAACTGAAGTCTATTAAAATAGTATTCACTATTTTTAAAATCATATAATTACTTAGGACATATATAACAGAGTAAAGAATGCCATAATGAATAATTATGAGCCAACAATACAGCTTAAACAATGAAACTTTGTCAATGGAGTTTAGGTAACATCTCCACTTCTGTGGGTAGATTTATCTTACCTTTCCCTCCCTAGAAGTAACTACCATAGTAACTTTAGCTTTGATTATTCCTATGTATTTTTTAGGTAGTTTTATCACATATGTATTCATCTTTCATTATACATAGCTTTATTTTTCATGAATTTAAACTATATATATCTTCTGAAACTTGTATCCTTTCTCAATGTTATGTTTGTGAGAATCTTATATGGTAATACATTGAATGCACCATTATATTTGCCAAGTAGAAGTCTATACCATTAATAGAATTTAGGTTTTACCCAATTGTTCAAAAGAATATAGTACAAAAGACTGTACTATATTCAAAAGCATCCTGTACACATGTATAAAAAGGAATTGCAGTTTATAAAGTGAAGAGTGGGATTCGTTGTTTTCCCCTGATTTTTAATGAAATGCTTTTTAGCTTCCCTTTTATTTATAACTCTTGCCATAGATTCTCTGGTAGACACCTTTTAGCAGACTAAGAAGGTTCCTTTCTAGTTTTACAGTGACAAGAGATTTTTCATGGAAGAATACTAAATATTATCAAATACATTTCTAGTCTCCTACACTTAATGTTAAACATATTAATATGTAATTCATTCACCAATTTCAAATGTTAAACTACCTTTGCTTTCCTATGTTAAAACCAATGTGTATATTTTTATATACAATAATGGGTTTGACGTGTTAAAATTTACTTACAATATTTACATTATTTACCCAAGTACTCCTTTATAACACCCATTTATTTTCCATAATAATATTACAACTCTTAAATGAATTGAACAAATATTCCCGAACTTTTTCTTCACTGTAAGAACATATATTATTTGGAAACTATCTAAGTGTGTGTTTTTAAAAATGTACTAAACCATGTAGGCCCAGACAGTTTTGTGTATATGTGGGGTTTGGGGGTGAGGGCAAATATTTAATGTTGATCAATTTTAATTATTTTAGAGGAGTTCAGATTTTCTATTACTTCTTGAGTAAATTATTATAAATTATATTTCTTTAAAAAACTGAGTATCTCATAAACTATGAATTATCATGCAGAACATTACAAACCATAACATGAAATTGACATTTAAAGGGTCCAAGGCTTAGTCTGCAGATAAACAAGTCACAGTCTTTTGAAGTGTAGATTTCTGTTTCTTTGGTAATCCATCTTTTGTAAACTTAATAATTACCATTTTGCTTCTTGTAAGTTCCATGTTTAAATAAAACATGAAAATTAAGGATAATATTTACAACTAAACTTTCTGGTCTTTCTATACAAGCTTCTTTGCTCTCCTAGGGTTCTCTCTCTCTCAATGTATAGGCTCCTTTGAGGACATCTGTAATAATGGATCTGGGTGGAAAAGCAATATCTTTAATATATCTTTACTAGCAGGTTACCAGAACTTGATTACCTATGTTTATAGCTTGCTAAGACAGATACTTTGAAGTCATGATCCTTTACTGGGATAAAAAATTGAGGTAAAAAATCTTTGGGTTTTTCAGTATTTTATAGCTTCTTGGCAGGAGGTCCTTGGACAACACCTTGAGAACCAGTGGTCTAGATGTAGTTTGAGAAGGTGTGTTAGCCCCTGTCACAGATAGCAAGAAGTATCTAACGTGAAGCAACATTCCAATATTTTCTACCATATCAGATAATGCTCTGAACTTGGTCAGCATACTGAATGACAGTTTTATTAAATGTTTTGCCAAAACATAATAGATATTGATGAGGGAGCTTGGGGCAAGCTGAGGACAAAATACAGGCTAGCACACCCACACCCCCCACACCCCAGGTGGGATCTGTGTGATATTCCTTGGCCACTCCCAACTACCCAAGAACAAAGGAAAGGGCTTTAAGTGCTTTCTATTGTGATGTGGGAAACTAAGGCAAATGAAAAATTAAATTGCCTTACTGCCTAAAGCCCACTGACCAGTCCTTGAGACCAGCAAAGTGACCTCCTTCTAGGAGCTCAGATGTCTCAAGGATGACACTTTGCTGGGGGCAAAAGAGAACCTTAGCTTAACATTATCCCACCATTGAGAATCCTGTAGATCTACTTCCTTGTTCTCAACTGCTCCAAGATATATGCTGGAAATCATACTCCAAACTATGGCCCCCCAATATTCATCTAAAGGGTCTCACAACTGAGGTTTTATTAAATGGTAATAAATGGTGTTTCCCTCACAACAGCTAAGCCTCAAGGTCCTGGAAACCTTGCTTCCAAAATTCCTTAGAGATATCCTCTATCCCTGACTCCCTCTCAACCTGAGGGTATGTAATGAGTTACCTATCACCACCCCAGTACAGCTCTTCTTGCCCATGGGTCCTGCCCCCATGCTTTAATAAAATCATCTTTTTGCAGTAAAGGCACTTTAAGAATTCTTTCTCGGCCATCAGCTTCAGACAACCCCACCATTATCCTAAAACTTCATCGGATATCATCAGTTTTAATTTCTTATTTTCTTTTTGCAAGAACTCCAATTTTAGTAAAGAAAACACACACAAACACATAAAAGCAATGGTAACTAGAATTAGGTTTGGCAGTGAAAGAAAACCAAAACCAAAATAATAGTGGTTTGATAAGATCAGTTTTAACTCTCTTATACAAAACTGAAGTTCAGTTAATAGCCCAGGACCCGCATATCATTTCTACTTCAAGAAATCATCACTGAAGCTCATCATGTTTCTCCACTGTATAGGACCTTAAATTTCAGGATTAAACATGGCTGTCTAAACATTCCAAGTGGCAAAATGGAGGTGTAAAAGATTAAAAAAAAAGAGATGACCTGTCTTTCTAAAGACATTTTCCAAAAACTGCACACACAACTTCTGCTTACACCCAATTTGACTGTATTAGTAGTACCATATCTAATTTCAGTGATTTCTTGAGTTTCGCTCTTTATTCAGAGTAGCCAAATTTAATTTAGGGTTCTATCAAAAGGGCAAAACCTTTTATAGAGAAATGCATTCATTGATATGCAAATTTTAATTTATTCTCCTTTTGCTATTGTTCTATGCTCAACATTATCTCTTCAAATTCTCCAGAGGGGTTCTTTATATTTACACTGGTAGTTTGGGAAGACCACACAAGTCGTCCCCTTCCTGGACCATGATCATGGGCTGCACATATATACCCCCACCCATGATCACATGCTCCCTGCCTGCTCTTTCACTCCTATACCCTCAGCCTCACCTTATAAAACTCTAGGTGTCATCTGGTGGGTGAGGAGGCCAACTGTTATGCCTTGAGCCTGCCATCTTGCCTGGCTGCGACACCGAAAATAAATCTCTCCCTTTCTCTTTTCCAAACCCTTGTCTCTTGAGTTATTGGCTTCTCTTGCAATGTGTTTATCCAGAGTATATCCCACAACAGTGTTGGCAAACACAGCCAGGAGCTAAACTTTAAATCTGTCCAGCTTCCTGGAGAGTCCTCGGGACAGAGCAACTGGACCCTGCAGTGCGCCAGGGCTCCTCATTTGTTTCCTGAGTTAGCAGCTATGGTAGATCATTCAGTAACACGACTGGGTGTTTCTTACCTGGCATCTAAAGACAATTTTAAAGTAGGTACTATAGAAGTTCTGATGAAACTTATATAAATATATCAGATAGAAATTTCCATTATCTTTGGAAGTATGAATTAATCAACTTAAACATATCTACTTTAAAAAAAAGTTAATCGGGGCGCCTGGGTGGCTTAGTCGGTTGAGCGTCCGACTTTCGCTTAGGTCATGATCTCGCGGTTCGTGGGTTCGAGCCCCGCGTCGGGCTCTGTGCTGACTGCCAGCTCAGAGCCTGGAGCCTGTTTCAGAGTCTGTGTCTCCCTCTCTCTCTGACCCTCCCCTGCTCACGCTGTCTCTCTCTCCTAGAAATAAAAAAAAAAAAAAAAAAGTTAATCAAAAGTACTACAGTAGTACCTCACAATTTTTTATTATCATTTGGATCATCTTATGTTTCTGCCTATGACAATTATATACTATATGAATACACTCAATTGATCCTTTTTCTTTATAAGGTTTGTGCTCAAATCTGAGAATAATTGCTAATTATAAGAATCATAATGGGGGCTATTCATGGGGGCTAATCATGGGGGCTCAATCATCATGTAGGATAATTTGGATGACTGAATTGATTTGTTGACTCATTTATAGAAATGTTCTGAAATAATTAAGCTTGAGTTCATTATTAAGTTCACGTGGCATACAGACAGTAAGGAATTTCTGTAAATCAGATGAAAAAATGAGAAGAATTAAGAAAAACCAATGGAATAAGAGGCAGTGCTAGGTATTTATAGAGACCAAAGGCAGGGCACCCTAAAATAGACCACTTTGGTATGAATGTTAATTTGAGTTAAGTGATCAAAACAGAGCGCTTTCAGGAAAAGCTCAATGGTCTGCTTTTACCACTAAGAAAGTTATTAACTTCTTTATTAACTTCTTCTTTATCTAAGAAACTTATCTGCATTACAGGGCAACTTTTGTTTGCCAAACATCTTTCACCTTCTTGCTAATAATCTCTCTCCTCTTTGTATCCAAACCCTCTTCTCCCCTTAGCTCAAGTAAGTATCTTATTGCCTCACTGTCTTTGGAATTTCGACGTGCCTGTGGATTCCCCATACATAAGCTATTAAATTTGATTTTCTCCTGTTAATCTGTCTCATGTCAATTTGATTCTTAGTCCAGCTAGAAGGACCTTGAAGGGCAGAGGAAATTCTTCCTCTCCAAACATATCAAAATTCTCCCCAAGGAAGTCTGCTTTCTTCAAGGTTGGCATTATGTCTTGGATAAATGTCACTAAGTGTGGGATGATTAACCCTGCTTGATGGGAAAACCAAACCAAACCAAACCAAATCAGCTACATAGGGTCAGGTATAGCCCCAGAAAAAAAAAAAAGTATAATGTTTGACATACAAACCAGTAACAAAATAATTTATTATTATTTGTGGGAAAAGATCATGTTGTTTGTTTTTATTTTTTCTATAAAAACTAAAAAGACTGATGAAACATGTTAGTCAACAAAATAGCATCGTTGTAACAGAAACCAGCCAAAAAATAATATATCACATATACTTATAGATTTATAGAAATAGGCACAGTATAGATATATATTACATAATACATTATGTTCATTATATTGTGTATACTTACATATTAATTAGCATGTATTTGAAAATATTTGATTACACACTCAGAATTTTAGTAAAAACTGAAGTAGACAGTTGGTAAGCTTTACTGTTACTAAATTCTACTCTAAGGAAACTCCCGATGGCATTGTGAAGATCATCCCAGAACTAGTTTAGCATGAATATATGGATGTCTCACTTATATTTTGCATTGTATGCAATTAAAGTAGAATTGGTCCCAGTGCTAATATTATACCATTGTTTTTATTTTCTGTTTAAACTTTAATAGCATAACTTGTAGCTATATTATGTCCTTGTGCATAAAGAGTATAAGTATCTAATTTTTTAAAAACTATTTGACAGACATTAACTTTACTATTGAAGGGGAACAAAATAGAGCAACACAAAATGTTCCACTTTCATATGTAGATTATTTTGAGCTGAAGGCAATGAAGACTCAGTCTTCTCAGGAAAAACTCTTACTTCTCCCTTAATATTCTAAAATACTTTAGAGAGGGGGCCTAGCCTAGAAACAGATTATCAGAGAAAAAATTTTTTAATAAATCTTTATTATTTTTGAGAAAGAGAGTATGAGTGAGGGAGGGAGAGAGAGGGAGGAGGGCAGAGGATCTGAAGCAGGCTCTGTGCTGAAAGCAGGACTCAAACAAACTGTGAGATCACAACCTGAGCTGTAGTCTGATGCTCATCTGATTGAGCCACCCAGGCGCCAGAGAGGGGAAAAAAAATTATCTGAAAGACATACCTGATTGGCAGGGAAAACTCTGATTGTCAAACAGCTGCTTTACTTACCTTCCTGTGAATAACCCTCCTCCCCTTTCAAGCCCCAGACTCCTATCCCATTCCTTAGCTCTAAATGGCAAATAAGCCTCAACTGCCTGCCTACATTTGAGTCTTATTTTTATGGGGCACCTGCACATTCAAAATTAAATTTTCTTTTCTCTTGTTAATCTGTTTTATGTCAACTGAATTATTAGACCAACCAAGGAACCTAGAAGGGAAAAAGTGAAAAATTTTGTGTCTCTACACTGTGTTACTTGTGAATACTTTTATTTGTTATATTATGTTTTTTTGCCTAATTTTGCTATCTAATTGTAGCAGAACTAATGCCATTTTGAAGATTCCCCCCCCCCAACCTTGTCTTCTGCTTTGAACTGTTTAAAAGTAAGGTAATCTATACATAGGAAACCGTGACTTACACCTCAAACTGTGTGAACAGTCTTCCAAGTCACTCTCAAACACAATCTAAAGCTTAAACTGGAAACAAGATAATAATCAATATTGTTTAAAGCTCTATAGGGAACTTAAAGGGTGCAACTGATGCCAATCCAAAAGCATGTGACAATCAAGTGACTGGTCAAGACAGATAACCCCAACTAGAATCCACAAGTTCCTCTGAAGAGTCATAATTAACCTTTGATTTTATCTGCTTAATCTTTGAGACTTCTGTCCCCTTCCTTTTCTCTTTAAAATTCCCTGCCTGCACTGAGGTAGTAAGAAAGTTATTTGGGACATTAGTCTACCACCTTTTCTGCTAGCTGTCTTTCTCCAGTAAAGTCCTATTCCTTGCTTCAACAACTTGTGACTTGACGGTATTGGACTGTCGTGCAGCAAGGCGATCAAACTTGGGTTCAGTAACGTCTTGTTTTTAATTATTCTTATTTATGTATTTTATTATTTTTTTTCTTTAGAATATTTAGCTAAGTTTTCCTCCTAGTAGGCAAGTAATACTTTTTTTTTTCCCTTCAGGGATGATAGTAAAGCTTAGAAGCCCACTTTCAGATTGTGTCTGGTAATAATTTATCAACTGTCATGCTCTAACACACCCTAGTAATTTCTGCAGGTGTCTGGGGACCTGTTTGGGCATCTATTATAAGGGATGAAATGCCAATAACTAGGTGTTCTTCTGTCACCGTGGTTACTGTCACTCCCAGGAGTCTCTCAGTCTCCATTATGCTGCAGAGGTTAACATAAGAAGTTCACAGAGAACAGTCCATTCCAAATTTCACATCAACTGGGCTTGTTTTCCATACAATCAGTTAAATTTTAGATAAAACAAGATGGACTTCCTGGTTATCAAAGTTTTAAGAATTTTTTTAATTAGAAAACTATTAGAATCATTGGAAAAATACCTTCTTTCTATCCTCTGTTCTCTCTGACATCCAGACCTTTGCTTAAACCAGACTTTCATCTTAGGTGCTGGACATGGCAAAACTAGTGCCTTTATTCTTACTTTTGATCAATTAGTATAATCTCAATGCATATTGTTCATCATCACACAAATTTTTAAATATTTTTTTCAATAGTCTGAAGTTATAACAGTCCCTAAAATGACTTCTGAAAGTTGGTCATTACATTTTGTAAGGTAACCTTTAAGATTAACATTATGAAATAAGGTCACGGCAAGCCATAAACATATTTTAGTTTCATTTAACAAAACATACCCCTACTAAAAATACTACTTTTACTATTGCTACTAATTGACCTTGGATAGTTATGTTTTCAACTCCTTCCCACAGAAGGATAGAAAACCATTTCATATCCTTTTAATGCACTATGCAATCATTTAATTGCATAATCTTAGACTAACAGAAGCTCAAATAAAAATTAATTTACTAAATCAATGCCTTTATGTACTTTTATAACGTAGCATAAAGGAGGTATATTTGCAATGTGTTTTGGTGTTGATTCTTGGAAAGAAAACTTGCGTTGCATATACTTAGCTTAGAAACTTCCTGCAGGCACAATACTATATGCCACTGGCAGAAGTGAGAGCTATAGAATATATGAGAAAGGAGAAATTGGATGGATTAATGGTTTCTTAAGAATAACAGTTTCACAAAGAACCTCCAAATCTCTAATTACTACTGAACCTGTTGCTTTGTAACTATTGTTGGCATATCTTGTTTTGACTGCTTAAGAACAAAAGCTTCTTTCGTTTCCTTTGCTTCTGTTTCTATGAGTAATGAGGGTAGTCCTGAGCCACCTATAGAGCTTTCAGTGGGTGAAGGTTAAATGAACTCCAAAGGGTGGGGGGAGAGAAAAGGTGCAAACAGATTTAAACATTAATTAAATAAATCTCAAATATTTACTCAGAACATTCACTTGAATTTCCTCATTAATTTGAAGAAATTGTTTGCTATTTAACTATAGTAATACTAGTAGATTCTGAGTCTTCCCCAAAATATCTGGTAAAAATAAAAAAGGTAAACAAAGAAATGAAGAAAAATATGGATATTCTGCGTAGTCAATGCAGAAAAATATGTGATGCAGTCAGATTATCCTACTGAGTGTGAACATCCATTCACTTTAATATTAATTTGTATTGCTGAGAAAAAGTTCTGAAATAGGCATTTTAATTGTCAGAAAAATTTAATATTAAATTATGATGTGTTTTCTAATGAATCATCCATTTAGACTAAAACTTGGATATTTTTTCACACATGCATTTTTTTACAAGTTTCATGTTGAATAAGTCTGAATATGTTTACTCAAGGAATAATTTTTTTCCTTATTCCCTCTTTAATCTGATAAACCTTTCCTCCTTATAAACCAACTTCAATGAGAGAACTATTGGATAAGAATTATTAAAACATACGGTGTCAATCTTAAAATATTCTGCTTTTTGTTACTAACCAAGGAGATGTAGGTGATATTAGTTGAAACCTTGTCTCTAAAGATTAGCATTTAAAGGAAGTCATGTGATTTACTGAAAAAAATTGATGATATGAAGAAAAAATTTGTTAACATATAGTGTTATTCTTTAACTTCCTGCAGAAAGGTTTCAAAACTATTGGAATTTGCAATTAAGGTTTAACACCTTCCAGCTTATATTATTTTCAGAATCTCTTCCAGTGTGGAGAAAAGTTCCTCCATATATAAAGTGGATATGATACATATTCCTCCAAAAGCCAAGACTAGAGTGGAGGTCTGTAGCCTCTACTCTTTTAAAAACTATTTTTAATAGTTTTTTTTTTACAATTTTAATAAATTTCATATGATATAAATTTAACTATTTTAAAGTCCATCTTAAAGTGAGCAAGTTGGTAACATTTAGTATATCACAATGTTGTATAATCACAACTCCTATTTATTCCAAATTATATCCATCATCACTTCCCCCCCCCAAAAAAAAACCCTATGTTTATTAAGTAGTTACTTTCCATTCTCCCCTTTCCCAGCCACTAGCAACCTCCAATCTGCTTTATGTTTCTATAGATTTATGTATTCTAGATATTTCATATAAATGGAATCATACATTATGCAATCTTTCCTGCCTGGCTTTTTTCAGGTGGCATAATTTTTCTTTTTTTGAGGTTTAGCCACAGTACCTCAGGCATCAGCACTTCATTCCTTTATATAGCTCAATAATATTCCACTGTCCATGGGGCTGTCCATTGTATACCTATACTATAATTTGATACCTGTTCATTTGGGTTGTTTCCACCTTTGGGTATCTGTGATTAGTAGTGCTTTGAACATATCTGTATGTGGACTTCTTGGGTTCTTGTTTTCAATTCCTTACACAAATATCTAGGAGTTAAATTGTGAGGTCATATGGCAAGTCTTTGTTTAAATAAGTTTGAGAAATTACCAAATTATTTCCCATAGCAGCTGAATCATTTTACATTCCCATCAGCAATATATGAGGGGTCGCATTTCTCTACATATTCATTGATGAAGTTTTGAGGTGATGGTGGATTGTTCCAGAGCTGATGGCCAAGAAAGAACTCTTGAAGGTGCCTTTGGTGCAAAAAGGTGATTTTATTAATACACGGGGACAGGGTCCATGGGCAGGAAAAACTGGACAAGGGTTGTGATGGGAAACTCATGATATACCCTCAGATTGGAAGGGTGTCAGGGATAGAGTAGTCTCTAAGGAATTTTGGAAGCAAGATTTCCAGGACCTTGAGGGGGGTAGATGTTGCTAAGGAAACACCATTTTTTTTTTTTTTTTGGTTTCCTGTGCATTCCTGTATTTATTTTTTATAAATAGTTTATTGTCAAGTTGGTTTCCATATAACACCCAGTGCTCATCCCAACAAGTGCCCTTCTCCATGCCCATCGCGCCCCCCCCCCACCCCCATCAGTCCTCAGTTTGTTCTCAGCATTCAAGAGTCTCTAATGGTTNAAATCTCAGTCATGAGACCCTACAGATAAATAGCAGGGGGCCATAAGCTTGGAGTATGATTGCCTGTAGTTATCTTGGGGGAGTTGAGATAAAGGAAACTTACAAAGGAATTTTTATATGTTAAGGTAGACTTATAGGATCTTCAAGGTTGGGATAATGTTAAGCTAAGATTCCCTTCTGCCCCTAGCAAAGTGTCATTATTGAGGCAGCTGAGCTTCTTGTGGTAGGTCACTCAGTTTCAAGGACCTGTCAGTGGGCTGTAGTCAGTAAGGGAATTTAATTTTTCATTTGTCTTAGTTTCCCACATCACCATGGTAAGCACTTATACCCCTTCCTTTGTTTGTGGGTAGCCAGGAGTGTCTAAGGAATGTCACAGATATTCTACATGAGGCTGGGGGTAGGAGAGTGCTCTTAGCCTTTATTTTGCCTTCAGCTTGCCCCAGGTTCCCTCATCATTCATCAACATTTTTTTCCTTCTTTCTTTCCTTCTCTTTCTTTTTGCCTTTGTCTCTTTTTTTCCTTTCCTCTTTTCCTTCCTTCCTCCTTTTGTTTTTCTTTATCTTTTGGTTACAGCCAACCTGGTTGTAGAAAATTGTATCCTGTGGTTTTTATTTGTATTTTCCTAAAGGTTAATGATGTTGAGGATTTTTTCATCTTGTAGGGTCAAACTGAAATGGAGTCATCTATGTCAAGGACAAAATAGAAACAGTCAGTGAAGGTGCCTAATGAAAATTCAAGCTGATCTTTATAGGAATTTAGAGATCTTCTCACGAATCAGCAGAGGACACCAGCCAATCCCCAAATGCCTAGTCCATTCCGGCCATCGCTGGTTTTCCTTGTTCCCCCGACTCATCTACCCTGATGCAAATATGAAAGAAGACTACTAGACATCCAAACAAAAGCCAAAGAGCTATTCTATTTATCCCATAAAAATCCCCTAGTCTGTGAGCAATCCAGAATTCACTGCTCTCATATTCTTGAGTTTTCTGGCTTGCAAGTCAAAAGCTTTGCAATAAACATATTTTTCTACTTTGTACTATTCATATGCAGTATGTTTTTTTTAAAATTATTTTTAGTGCTTATTTATTTTCTAGAGAGAGAGAGAGAGAGAACAAATGGGGAAGGGGCAGAGAGAGGGAGACACAGAATATGAAGCAGGCTCCAGGCTCTGTGCTGAAAGCTCTGTGCTGAAAGCCCAATACAGGGCTCGAACTCATGAACCATGAGATCATGACCAGAGCTGAAGATAGAAACTTCACCGAGCCACCCAGGTGTCCCTGAAGTATGGGGTAGATATTTGATCATGTACTTGTTAGTCATCTGTGTATCTTCTTTGGAAACATGTCTGCATAAAGCCTTTGTCCATTTTTTAATTTGGTTGTTGTATTGTCTCTGAGATGGAAGCCTTGGTTATATGTGACTTCTGCAGGTACTTCTCTTTAAGCTTGTGTTTAACTTTTGGTGTGACAGTTTCTTGAATGCTGAGAGGTAGGGAAGCATGTAAGGGATAGGAAGCAAGAGAGGGAAATGAAGGAAAATCTCTCCCAATTTTTGCAGATTTGGTTCTCTGATGGGGCAACCCTTAGAACAATTAAGACTCTGCGTTTGCCTTCACATCCTGCTTGCCCTGTGTCAAGAGGTCAGCCAGAGGAGGGTATTTGCAGGTCTTTTCTGAGACTGTGTCCTTACTTGGGGATGCATAGGACTTAAAATTCCCCAGTATACAGGCTCACTTCAGAGTGTCCTCATTTCCCAAAGAAACTCTTTTTGCTGCTTTTTCTCCCAGGCCTTTTGTACCCTGTTGTTTGCTTCAATTGTAATCTTTTGCCCCAAGTGACTATGGGTTTTTCATTTGCCTGACAATGTTTTTAAGGTGATCCCACAGAATTTCAGACTTGAGTGAGTTCTGAGTTAGGCTAAACAAAGACAAATTCCTTGCCTCAATACTTCAGGCAGAGGGAGCCCCCAGGGAAGTTAGAACAGACAAAACAATTCTTTGAGAATAAGGTCTTTTCTGCTTTTCTGGAGCCGAAGACCAGAGTCCCATTCAGGGACTGAGGCTGCCATCTTCAAGCCTGCTGACAAGCTGGAAAGAAGGTATGAAAAGGGCAAGTGAGTGGCCAAAAAGCATTACTGACATTTGACGTTGTCTTTTTCTTGATTCAACATTTGCGTGGTTGCTATAAACCTTTCACCATTTTCCAGAATTGTGACAAAATTGATGACTTTTTTTTTTGTTTTGTTTTGTTTTTGCTTGAGTTTTCGGTGTTCTTATGGAGTGTTAGTCCCTTGGAGCAACCAATTACACCATTTCCATGGAGATCACTCAGTCATTTGTTTTTAAATCATAGAATTTCCATGCGAGTACCATCTCTATATACTTTCTAGTGACTGATCATGAAGACTAAAGCTTCTACTTCTCACCCTGAAGTCCAGGAACATACTCTCAATGGTACAGTGAAAATGTCATCAGCATCCCTGATAACTGATTTCAAGTTTTCTCCAGTATATCAAAAGTTAATATTTTGAAAGCATGGCTAAGCCATGTATAAGTAAACAGATGCTTTTTATTATTCGGTACTCAAAATGAAACTAACCTATTTCTTTCCAAACCGTATAGTTCTCCTGGTAATATTGTCTCATTGTTCCATAGGTTTAGTCTCACCCAAACTGACACATTAAAAAAAAAACAACAACAAAAAAACAGGAAAAGAGAGCTGTTTTAATGTAATAAAAGCCCTGGCATGGAAACTCTCTATATTCCTGTAATGACTCTGAGTTTGCAGAATATTGAGGCATTCGAGATGAATGTAAAATTCTGTCTTTGATATACACAAGCTGACACGCAAGGCAGGCATCCAGGGTACCCTGCCGTGTAGGCGATGAGGTGTCGCACTGCAAGAAAGCTGTCTAAATATGAGAACTCAGTTTTTGAAAATTATTCATGAACAGATAGGAGATGAAATCACAAGAGGAGAAATCCCTTGGCAGTGAGGATACAGTGACAAAGTGAATCCAACCCAGTTATAGGGTATATAACAAGTGGAAAAAGAAAATGCAAAACTTGTAAATTGAAGGACAAAAGATTACAATGTTTAAACTTCCTTGGGCAATTCTTAATAAGGGAATTCGAATCCTGAATTTCAGACACATGCATGTAATGAAATCCTATAGATATTTGGATAAACAAAGGGTAAGTACGTTTTTATTTTATTCTGTAAATGCTTTTATCGATAGCCTGTATTCTTAGGTAACTAAAAAGAAGGCATAATGTAAATGACACCAATATTTGTATTTATACACCAAATATATTTCTCTTTTCTCCCTCTGATGATTCCTTAAGAAAAAAAGAAAAGTACAATAGTGCACAGAGATAGAAGGAAAGGGAATAATTGTTATTACAGAGACTTTGACACATGTTTGGAAAATAAGAGGCAGATGGAAACTTACAGCTACATCAAAGATAGTGGAGGGAGTCACGGTCCAATGCACACATAGGAAAAGGCTGCAGTAACACTGTTCACCCTAGCAGCAGCCTGGAGAAGCTCAATGCCAGGAATAGAGAGGATGGAGAGATGGAATGAATAGCAGAGAAGGGTATTAACTGACGGTTATGCCAATGATTGAAATCTGTGCCAATCATTCTTCCCTCCCTTTTAACTTCACCCACATGTTGTGTAGATTCAGTAAGGCAGTATGGCACTGGTTCCCAAAGCAGAGGTTTAAAGAAGTGGAATGATCTGCCTAGAAATCCTACTACAGTTTTAATCAGGCCAAAATAAATTTATCATCTGTCTTTTACTAATTTTAGGTTGATTCTAGTAGTCATCATTGTAAACATGATTCTAATATTAGGCTTGCTCCTGGAAACACCATTCCTACAAACACAAAATGCCCCATTGCCTCTCAAGTTCAGAAGAAACAGCTCTTAAGATAAAAAGAATATATGTGTGTGTGTGTGTGTGTGTGTGTGTGTGTGTATTTTCCCAATAAATCCATAAATTTTTAGAAAATACTTAGAATGTAGTTAAGAGAACCCTGCCTTTGGGTGTGTTGGTCATTCAGTTGATTAAGTGTCCAACTTTGGCTCAGGTCATGATCTCATGGTTTGTAAGTTCGAGCCCTGTATTGAGCTCTGTGCTGACAGCTCAGAGTCTGGAGCCTGCTTCGGATTCTGTGTCTCCCCCTCTCTCTCTGTCTCTACCCTGCTCATGCTCTTTCTCTGTCTCTCTCTCTCAAAAATAAACATTAAAAAAAAAGAGAACCTGGCCCCCAAATTGTAATCTAATTGGTTGAGCATAGGGCCACATGATTCATTAAAAATTCCTAGAAAGCTTATGAAAGAAATTGAAGAAGACACAAAAAAATGGAAAAATATACCATGCTCCTGGATAGGAAGAACAGATATTGTTAAAATGTCAATATTACCCAAAGGAATCTATATATTCAGTGCAATCCCTATCAAAATAACACCAGGATTCTTCACAGAGCCAGAACAAACAATCCTAAAATTTGTATGGAACCAGAAAAGACCCCAAATAGTCAAAGCAATCTTGAAAAAGAAAACCAAAGCAGGAAGCATCACAATCCCAAACTTCAAGCTGTATTACAAAGCTATAATCATCCAGATAATATGGTACTGGAGCAAGACTAGACACTCCGATCAATGGAACAGAATACAGAACTTAGAAATGGACCCACAAATGTATGGCCAACTATTCTTTAACAAAGCAGGAGAGAATATTCAATGAAATAGAGACAGTCTCTTTAGCAAGTGGTGCTGGGAAAACTGGAGAGCGACATGCAGAAAAATTAACCTGGACAACTTTCTTACACAATACACAAAAATAAACTCGAAATGGATGAAAGACCTAGACAGGAAGCCATCAAAATCCTCAAAGAGAAAGCAGGCAAGAACCTCTTTGACCTTGGCCGCAGGAACTTCTTACTCAACATGTCTCCAGAGGCAAGGGAAACAAAAGCAAACATGAATTATTGAGACCTCATCAAAATAAAAATCTTCTGCACAATGAAGGAAACAATCAGCAAAACTAAAAGCCAACCTTTTATATCAGATTAGGGTTAGTATCCAAAATCTATAAAGGACTTATCAAACTCAACAACCAAAAAACAAATATCTAGTGAAGAAATGGGCAAAAGACATGAACAGACACTTATCCAAAAAGAAGACATCCAGATGACCAACAGACATATGACATGGTACTAAACATCACTCATCATCAGGGAAATACAAATCAAAACCACAATGAAATACCATCTCATACCTGTCAGAATGGCTAACATTAGACAAACAAACAAAAAAAGATTTTGACAAGGATGCAGAGAAAGAGGATCTCTTCTGCACTCCTGGTGGGAATGCAAACTGGTACAGCCACTCTGGAAAACAGTATGGACGGTCCTCAAAATGTTAAAAATTGAAATACCCTATGACCCAGCAATTACACTACTAGGTATTTATTCAAAGGATACAGGAGTGCTATTTCAAAGGGGCACCCCAATGTTTATGAGAGTACTATCAACAATAGCCAAAGTATGAAAAGAGCCCAAATGTCCATCAATGGATGAATGGATAAAGAAAATGTGGTACGTATATATACAATGGAGTATTACTCAACAGTCAAAAAGAAGAAATCTTGCCATTTGCAACTACGTGTATAGAACTAGAGGGTGTTATACTAAACAAAATTAGTAAGAAAAAGACAAATACCATATGACCTCACTCATATCAGGACTTTAAGATACAAAACAGATGAACATAAGGGAAAGGAGGCAAAAACAATATAAAAACAGGGAGGGGGACAAAAACATAACAGATTTAAATACAGAGAACAAACAGAGGGTTACTGGAGGGTTTGTGGGAGGGGGTTTGGGCAAAATGGGGTAATGGGAATTAAGGAGTCTACTCCCGAAATCATTGTTGCTCTATATGCTAAGTTGGATATAAATTTAAAAAAGAAAGTAAATAAAAATTTAAAAAAACTCCTTAAGAATCATTTTAAAGAACAGTCACAGTGAAGAACAATATCTATAATATGAACAGATAACTATTAATCATCAGGTATAACATATATTTTAGACATTTTTAGAACATAAGGAATAAAAATATGTATATATATGATTTTCATTAAACTGATATCAAATATTCTTTATCAATAATAAGAAAAAACAGAACAATATTACAAGGGGAAATTAAATAGAACATAAATTAGATACCCAATAAAATGTTAATCAAATACAGGGTCAGACACAATAAAATTTTAAGATAACGCAATATTTCACATAGAAATTTCAGAAAAAATATCTGAGGATATATGTCACCAGCATGAAAATTAAATCCGATGAATAGAGATACAACATAGATTACAAACAGTGGACCAAAATTGAATATCATGAAAAGTAAATATATACATTGAGAAGTGAAACTCTCTACCCACACATTTAACCTGAACAGAGGACTGAAAGTACTAGTCACATTTACGTACATATATTAGTCGGGTAGGACTATAATAATAAATACCACTGACTGGATGGCTTCAGCAACAGAAACTCAAACTAGGGAAGCAAGGTCAGAATTTATTAAGAAGTTTTGGAGGCTAAAAGTCTAAGATAAAGGTGTTAGCAGGACTGATTTCATTCTGTGGTCTCTCTACTTGGCTTATAGATGGTCATCTCCTTCTTCCTCCATGTGGCCTCCCATGTGTGACTATGTCTATATCCAAATTTCCCATTTTAAAAAATGTTTATATATTTTTGAGAGAGACAGAGAGAGCACAAGTGGGTGAAGGGCAGGGCAGAGAGAGAGGGAGACACAGAATCTGAAGCAGGCTCTACGCTCTAAACTGTCAGCACAGAGCCCGAAGCCGGGCTCCAACCCACAAACCGTGAGATCATGACCTGAGCTGAAGTCAAACACAACAGAATGGGGTACCCAGGTACCCCTCCAATCTTTTTTAAGTAGGCTTCATACCTACTGAAAGTATCAACAGACAGTCTGTATCATAAGACTCCTTGAATCTCCTGTCTCACAATCCTCATCTTCCTTTTTCCATCAGTCCAAAACTAATCATATATATCATGATTCTTACCCAATCCTGATCAAGCCTACCAGTACTGAAAGTCTTGTCTTGAACCAAACCCCCAAGTGTTAATACAATCAGAGTTTGTATCCTCACTCCCAGATGCTACCCAACCTCTACAGAAATATTGTTCCATTTTACTCTGCTGATGAATAAAGTTGGTTTTCTATTATCAAAAAATTGTGCTGTTGATACTTGAGGATTACAGGGGAGGGAAAATTTAATTTTATTCTTCTACCTTCCCAGGTTCCCTGATTGGGATTGTGCAAATTAGACTGACAAAAGGCAGATGAACAAGAGAGGAACCAACAGAGTTTGTTACAGTGTACAGCACATGTCACATGGGAGAAACCTCATTGATGAGTAACTCAAAAGAGAAGTTAGAACTTGATATAATATTTTGAAAAAGAAACAGACATCTGTAGAGAAGTAATGGCACAGTAAAAGAGGTTTAAGCTGTGAGGGTGCAGCAAATTGTGAAAAGGTAAATATATGGGGACATAAATGGAGTAAGTTTGTTTGTGTAGCTCTATCTCAGCACCTACTCTCTGTCTTGTGGTCACAAAACTTCCCCAAGAGAGATTTATGGCAGTCCTCATTTCTGAGAGTTTCTGCTTTCAGAGTAAGGGCAGGGAAGGGAAGCTCCAGGAAGGCTTCTGTCTGCATCTGTTGATTCTCATTTGCCAGTAGGTCAAAATAATGCTTCTGACAAAATGCTGTATTTTGGGGGATGACATATTCTGAATCCTTCCAGGATTCAACATTCAACAACCTGCAGCAGGATTTATTTATACATATGATATAAGATACTCAGTGTATTTATTAATAAGATGGAGTCATAAATACTTTTTATAAAAATGTAAAAAGGCTATTGTGTACTTGAGATAAAACAATATGAAAGTCATGTTTCAATTATGATGCAATTTGTGGTATAAATTTTCAAAAGCAATTGTGTGCTACGTAAAGAAAGCCATTTCACCTTGATGCCTCTAACACTCATTCAAATCGACAGGTTTAATGACTTCTAATATATATCATCTATCCTTTCCCATCAATCTTCTTAGTGGATAAGATTTATATAATCATACACTTACAAGCATTCTGCATTGAATTTTAATTTTTAGAATCAGCTTACAGACATCTGTAAAGGAAATAAAAAATTTTACCAACAGAAAGAGTCCCCTATACCAACACAGAAAGGAGAGAACACAATTTGCTATTGAGTAGGCAGTCAGATTCCAGGCTTGCAGATAGTCACTGAAAGACCACAAAGTCTAAACAAAATAGAACACAAGTTTACACACCAATGTAGAAGGAAAGATCAATTAAACTTTCCTTATCTCCTTGAGAAACACATATTCATAGCTGTTACACAGTTTCCTGTAAAACTCATGAGGAATTATGAAGTTAATTTCAGAGTATGTGTTTACAGATACAATAGTCAGAAAACCTGAGATCTTGCAGTATAAGATACAAACATTGAACCTATTTTTGAGCATATCATATTTCAAGGAACATTCCAGTAATGGGGGGGGCAGCCACCTCACCATTATTAGACAGAAAATTTTACTTTATTTACTCTTAAACAACTCACCAAAACTTGCAAAATGTGTAAGTGTTATAGACTTTGATAACCTACAGGAAACAAAATCATCATTGCTGGAATTTGGAAGCTAAAACTCTATGAAATAGATAAGTGTAGGAACATTTTTTTTCTCTCATTCTTTTTTATATACAATGAGATGCTCTAAAATTGATAGATTAAGAAATATAAAACTGACAAAAATATGTGGTATATATTTGGGGGATAGGTTAGGTAAGACCATTTCCCATAAAGGTATCTGAATGGATATTTTTCAAGTTTCATAACGTAGGTATAAGGCTATTGTCAAGATTGCAGAGATGAGGGCAAGCAGAATTATGAGCATGTATCTGGTAGTGGGATTGAATAAGCTGTATAATTATATGATTCATTAGACCTCATTGAGCATACATATGTAGGACTTGATAAGGTAAAAGGTACAGTACAAAAAGGTACAGAGAAAAAGCACAGGAAAGGCCTGCAGGCCAGGGAGTCTTCCCATAAGTTCTCCAATGTCCTTTTATTTTTACAGAATTCATTTTGTCTCTGGAGAAGAACCACTGATATACATGTAAAGAATCTTGGTTTGAGGAGATGTTCCACCAACCTTCCCATTGGGACATTCATACTCCTAGTAATGGGGTCAAACCAGATTCTGAACAGCTATATCAGGTGTGAGCTACCAATAAGTAAGACTACCCTGGGTGCCACAAGCTTTCAATATTAAAGAGCTCATTATAAAGTTACCAGACTCGTTCTTACCCTAGCCAAAAGTCAAAACCAAATGTCCAGCTTTAACAAGATTAACAAGCAAAGAGCTACTCTGGTCCAGTTGTAAAATAATTCTATGTTACACAAGGATAGTATAAGAGGTAAAGTGAAATACTCCTACTTTCAATTTTTATATACCTGTTTGAATTTGATAAGTAACAATGCTCAACAGTAATATTTGAAAGATATACACACCATCTGGTAAAGCATATGTTAGCTTATTTTTACTCTTACACTTTAGGAAGTATAAAAGAACTAACAGAACTCCATTTAAGATAGACCAATAAAATATTATAATAAAATCTGTATATAAATATATGACATTTCCATTAGTTTTTGTCATTGAAGTTATTTTTACTGTTGTCATAATGACACAATATCAAATTAGTTGTCACAAGACATTTAATTTCAATTGCTTGCTCTTTCAGAATAAAAATGAAAATTTAAAAATCAATAGATATCTGATTTAGTTTTTCTATCCACCCAAAATAGAAATAATTGTATACATGTTCAAATAGAATTTTATAAATTCTCTTTTGTGCAAAGTTCAACAGTCATGAAATAGATATAGTTCCAATTTTCTTAGTGATATATAATTCTAAAGTTGGATAAAATTCCATTAATAAAATTGAATCAGTGGCGGCTGAACTCATTTGGTAAGAAAAATTTACCCTTCTACTTTTTATATAGGAAACTAACTAAACTATTTTTTTTCCAATAGTTTGGTCAGGTTTCTTTATTTTTTTCCAATGCCTTATTTTAGCTTCGTGCATATTTATGGTATTTTGCCGACTATATTAAGTTTAGAATAAGTCATCATCTTAGAAAGTCTTATACCATTTTACTTATTCCAAATGAACATCACTACTCTTTATTAAAGATATACAAAGGAATTAAAAAAAATATTCCTCTATTTTCTTTCCTGGGTAATATGGACTTTTTCTACTGCCAACATTCACCAAGCAAATATAGTCATAAAGCTAAAATAGAGAGAAAAGAATAAAGTCCCATTAGACAGAAATGAGTAGAAAGCACTTCTGGTACTGCATGGAATAGGAGGGAGAAAGGAATAGAAGACAAGGGATAAATATCCTGAATGTTCCATATCATTTTCCTCCCCAAATACACACTCTCACAATTGCACATAAATTTCTATAAAAAGTGTAATTTGGGGTGATGAGAATGTGTTTTAGAAATGTCCAGGAGAAACTGTAAATTTCACAGAAGGAGCTCATGTTCTAAGAGCATAGCCTTTGAAAATGTCCTGTGTCTTAGACATATGTGGCATCCAGAATGCCAACTACTGTTCTGCTAGAGCTCTGGATTAGAAAACAAAAAACAAACAAACAAACAAAAAAACCCACAAGACTGTAATGATAGTATTTAGGTAGATGGTCCAGAGTACAACACATAAAGGTCCACCCACACAAGCCTGGGGTGGGGGAAGGTAGCCATTAGTGTAAACAGTCCTACAGGGTTTGTTTGTTTTTTAAAAATTTTATTTATTTATATATTTTGTGTGTGTGTGTGTGTGTGAAAGAGAGAGAGAGACAGAGAGAGAGGGAAAGAGAGAGAGCGAGAAGGAGCGAGAGTCTGAGTAGGGGAGAAGGGCAGAGGGAGAGAGAATATCTTAAGCAGACTCCACACTCCGTGTAGAGCCTGATGGGGGACTTGATCCCTACAATCATGACCTGAGTCAAAATCAAGAGTCAGACACTCAACCAACTGAGCCAACCAGGCACCCCAGGGGTCCCACAGTTTTAAAGTGTTCTCAAAGAACAGACATATCAATAGGTACCTGGTGTATGAAAAGAAAAGTCTGGAAAAGTATGGAGGAAAAATGTATGAAAAATCAAAAACAGCATCTAGAGATCACACATATGTTTAGTTATAGGTACAGTTGAGTGTCTCTCTCTCTCACACACACACACACACACACACACACACACACAGAGGCAGAAATGGACAGGTGTCAGCTCACTCTGGCACATAATGACTAGCCACCAGACAAGGTAAAGTACACTTGTTTGGAGTCCAGTAAAAGAACCTTAAGATGAAGAGACGTTTCTCTTTCTCTTTGACAATAGTGGGGTCCATAACTTCCTTAAGGGATGTTGCAAATTAGTGCAAGCTCTCACCCCCTCTCTTCAGCATTGGGCTAGAGGTCCCTTTTCATGCAATAAGGAAAGGAAAGGAAATAAAAGGTGTAAAGGTTTGAAAAGTAAGTAAATATTAAGTAAAGGTGTCTTGAATAAAAGACAACATGATTGTTGCACTATCCATTCTACTAAAATTGATTAAAAGCTTCCAAAGCATTTCCAATTACATATCTACCAATACCAAATCCATGTGTCCTCAAAATATGGTCATATAAAATACTATAAGCAGTCAAAAAAATCTCACAAAGAACAAAGTTAGAATACATAATTTTATCCGATTTTACGTTTACTTATGAAGATATGATAAGCAATACAGTGTGGTACTGATGTAGATATAGATATACAAATAAGTGGAAGAGAATCGGGAGTCTAGAAATAGAGCACCTGTAGCTATTCATTTATATTCAGCAAAATTACCAAAGGAAATCAGTAAAACAAAGGTAATATTTTTTAGTAACTTTCTTTTGATCTGGATATCCACAAGGAAATAAAAAAAATTGACTTACATGGTATACAAAAATCAACTTAAAAATGATCATGGATCTAATACAAAAGCTAAAATTAGAAATCAGTATTCACAACTTAGACTATACTAAGATTTCCCAGACAGGAACAAAAAGCATGAAACATGAAATAAAACACTGATGGTTTCAACTTAATTAGAATTTTTAACTACGGCACAACTAAAGATACTATTAAGAAATTAGAAAAAAAATAAAGTCATAGACTGTAATAATATATTCACAGTACTGATTGCCAGTACACAGAACTTTCATTTAGAATATATAAAAATCCCTTAGAGCTCAACACCATGAGGGATAATCAAACAAATGGTTTTGAGAAAATAATTGAATGAGTTGACAGGCACTTTATAGTGAAGATATAAAAATAGCCCATACTACATGAAAGAGTTCTCAACATTATTAGGGAAGTGCCAATAAGATCAAAATGAGATACCAGTGCACACACACTACAATTTTTAAAAGACTGACAATACTAAGTATTGTCGAAGGTTTGGAGCTTCTACAATTCTCATCCATTGATGGTGACAGTGTATATTGCTATAATCACTTTGGAAAGTGATCTGGGAATTTCTACTAGCACTACCATAATGGCCTAGCAATTGAACTCCTCTTCATTCAGCTGACAGAAATGAAAATGTATGTTCACTCAAAGACTTTTATACCAACCTTAAGTCACACATAAAAGAGAATTCTAGGAGAGGAACTGGACCCAGTGTGTTCAAGACCACTATTCCAAAGGCTTTAGTTAGAAAGTGGGGAAAATATGTAAGTCAGTAACTTGAGAAGAAGAAATTCCAGCTCATTTATATTCTGAAGAAAAGCTGAAAAGATTACTTTTGCAGAATCCTTGCTCAAGTGATATACGATGGAATCTATGTATAGTGTTAAGTACTTGCCTTAGAACATGGATAGTTCATCCGTGATAACAGTGGAAAAACAACACATAGGTAGAGATGCAGGGAACTATTATGAGCATTACATGAATGTGAATTGATAATATAGGTAGAGGTGCCTAACATACTGTTAATATTCAACATGGTATTTATTTATTTGTTTATTTATTTATATTTTCTTATTGAGAGAGAGAGAAAGCACACACATGTGCTAGTGGGGAGAGGAGCAGGGGCAGAGAGAGAGAGAGAGAGACACAGAGAGAGAGAGAGAGAGAGAGAGAGAGAGAGAGAGAGAGAGAATCTTAAGCAGGCTCTATGCCTGTGATCATGACCTGATTCAAAATCAAGAGTCAGAGTCAGATGCTCAACTGACTATACAACCCAGGTGTCCTCAACATGTTACTCATTATTTACTATATTGATACTACTTTACTAGGCTACCATACTACTACTAGTAGTAGTGTTGATAGTAAACAAGTGCTGACGAATGTGAGAAAGGAAAGTGAACAGGACCAAAAAAAAAAAAAAAAGTGACTCATTCTTAGTGACTTTCATTTGGTTTTATGCAATTAAAATTATTTTGTGTGGCAGAAAATTTTACATGTTTAGGCTTATATCTAGTGAAATATGCACTAACAAACAAACAAAAAACCCTGTTAAAATACATAAGAATTCCAACTCCTTTTTTTGGAAGAACCTCCATACTATTTTCTAAGAACCTCCATACTATTCTCCACAGTGGCTGCACCATCTGCAATCCCACCAACAGTGCACCCGGATTCCTTATTCTCCCACATGGTCGTCAACGTTTGTTGTTTCTTGTGTTTTTGATTTTAAACATTCTTACAGGTGTGAACTGATAACTCACTGTGGTTTTGATTTGCATTTCCCTTATGATTAGCAATGTTGAGCATCTATTTGTGTGCCTGTTGGCTACTTGTATGTCTTCTTTGGAGAAATGACTGTTCATGTCTTCTTCCCACTTTTTAATTGGATTATGTGGTTTTAAGGTGTTGAGTTGTGCAAATTCTTTTGGATACCAACTCCTTATTGGATATGTTACTTACAAATACTTTCTCCCATTCCATAGGTTGCTTTTCCGTTTCATTAATTGTTTCCTTTGCTGTGTAGTCCCAGTAGTTAATTTTTGCTTTTGTTTCTCTTGCCTTAAGAGACCTATCTAAAAAAAAATGTTGCTATATCCAATGTCAGAGAAATTACTGTGCTCTCATCTACGACTTTTATGGATTCAGGTCACACATTTAGGTCTTTAATTCATTTTGAGTTTATTTTTGTGTATAGTGTCAGAAAGTGGCCCAGTTTCATTCTTTCACATGTAGCTGTCCAATTTTCCCAGAATCATTTGTTAAAGAGATGGTCCCTTTCCATTGCATACACTTGCCTGCTTTATCAAAGATTGATTGACGATAGATCATGGGTTTATTTCTGGGGTCTCTAATCTGTTTTATTGATCTATGAATATATCTCTGTGTCAGTACCATACTGTTTTGATTATTACAGCTTTATAGTGTATCATGGAATCTAGGATTGTGAGACCTCCAGTTTTCTTCTTTCTCAAGATTGCTTTGGGTATTTGGGGTCCTCTATGGTTCCACACAAATTTTAGGATCATTTCTTCTAGTTCTGTGAAAAATGCTGTTGGTATTCTGATAGGGATTGTATTAAATCTTCAGATTCCTTTGGATAGTATGGGCATTTTAATAATATTTGTTCTTCTAGTCCATGAGCATGGAATGTCTTTCTCTTTGTGCTGTCTTTAATTTTTTCATCAGTATTTTATAGTTTTCAGTGTGCACATTTTTCACCTCCTTGGTTAGGTTTATTCCTACACCATTTTATTATTTTTGGTGCAGTTGTAAATGGGATTGTTTTCTTAATCTCGCTTTTGGTTACTTCATTATTAGAGTACAGAAATGCAGTGATTTTCTGTATATTGATTTTGCATCCTATGACTTACTGAATTCATTCATCAGTTCTAATAGCTTTTTGGTGAAGCTTTTCAGATTTTCTATATAGAGGATCTAGTCATCTGCAAATAGTGAAAGACTATTCTTCCTTACCAATTTGGATGCCCTTTATTATTTTTCTATTGTTTTATTGCTATGGATAGGACTTCCAGTAATATGTTGGATACAAATGGTGAGAGTAGGCATCCTTATTTGTGATTTTAAGGAGAAAGATCTCAGTTTTTCACCATTGAATATGATGTTAGCTATGGGTTTTTCATAAATGGCCTTTATTATGTAGAGGTATGTTCCCTCTAAATCTGCTTTCTTGTGGTTTTTCTTAATCATGAATAGATGTTTTAATTTTTCAAATTCATTTTCTGCATCTACTGAAATGATCATTTTGTTTTTACCCCTTCTCTTAGTGACGATATATCACACTGATTGTTTCCATTGCAAATACTGAACCACCCTTGCATCCTGGGAATAAATCCCACTTGATTGTGGTGAATGATTTTTTTTAGAAGTATTGTTGGATTAGGTTTACTAACATTTTATTGAGGATTTTTGCATTTATGTTCATCAGAGATACTGGCCTTTAGTTCTCTTTTATTGTGGTGTTTTTATCTAGTTTTGGTAGAAGGGTAATGCTGTCCTCATAGACTGAATTTGGGAGTTTTCCTTCCTCTTCTGTTTTTGTTTGTTTGTTTCTTAAATAGTTTGAGAAGGATAGGTATTTATTCCTTTTTAAATATTTGGTAGAATTCACCTGTGAAGTCCTCTGTTCCTGGACTTTGGTTTGTTGGGAGATTTTTGATTACTGATGCAATTTCATTACTGGAAATCAGCCTGTTCAAATTTTCTATTTCTCCCTGATTTAGTTTTGGGAGGTTATAGGTTTCTAGGAATGTATCCATTTCTTCTTGGTTGTCCAATTAATTGGCATATAATTATCATATGATCTACTACTGTGTATTTCACCAAAGATTATGAAAACAGTAATTACAAAAGGAGTGTGAACTGGCACAGACTTTTTAGAGAATAATTTTTCAGTACCACTAGACATTAAAATATAACTACCCTATTACCCAGCAATTGTACTGTTTGATAAAGGAATATCTATCTGTGTATGGGATTCTTTGTGACATATACTTGTGACATATGCACCCCTATGTTTTTTTGCAGTATTATTTACAATGCTCAAATTATCCAAGCAACGTAAGTATCCACTGATATGTGAATGGATAAAAAAGATACACACACACACACACACACACACACACTATGGAATATTACTCAGCTATAAAAAGAATGAAACTCTATGATTTGCAACAACATAGATGGATCTAGAAAGTAAAATGCTAAATGAAATAAGTCAGTCAGAGAAAGATAAATATCATATGATTTAATCCCTATGTGGAATTTAAGAAACAATACAAATGAACAAAGAAGAGAGAAACAAAGAAACAGATTATCTCTCAAGTATAGAGAACAAACTGGTAGTTACCAGTGTGTGGGGGAGGGTGAAATGGATAAAGAGGACTGAGTACCATTTTGGTGATGAGTACTGAGCATGTATAGACTTGATGAATCAGTATACTGTACACATGAAACTATTATAATGTTGTATACTTTGTAACTATGTATAATGAAACAGCATAATAGTTTCAAGTGTACAGTATATTTTTTTCTCAAAAAATAGTATTACAATTACTATTTGTAAAAATGTGCAATAAAAAAATGAAACACAGAAGCCATAAAGAAAAAAAATCATAATTTTGGCTATACCAAAATTTAAAACTTTAAAAATTAGAAAACAATGCTACAGACTGGTAAAATATATTGTCAATCTATATATAATCTATATATAAATATAAAGAATAGATTAGCTACAGTTGAAAAGAATACAGCTTTCAATATTTATAATAGAAAAAAGATTCACTTCCTATTCTCTACAACAGATACAGAACTCATAAAAATCAATTTTAAAACCATAAAAAATAGAAGAAACACTTCAAAGTTTGATACTATTATACATGGAGTCTGTGGACTATTTGATATTGTAGGACTGTGAACTCACACAGTCCTTTTTAGAGAATGATTTGTCAGTACTGATAGAAGTTAAAATACAACTACCAGCACTGTACTGTTTACTATCTTTCCTAAAGAAATAGCTACCTGTGTATGGAAGAAGGTATATACAATGACATTCTTGCAATATTGTCTGAGACACTGAAAATTTCAAACAACCTAAATCCTGGTCAACAGAATAAAAAAAAAAAAGAATTTCTACTCATAGTAAATACTATCAGCGCGCGTGCACACACACACACACACACACACACACAGTTTTAAAAACATTTCTGATTGAAAAAAAATGTTGAAAACAATTTAACATGTGATTCAGATCAAATGGACTTTTTTGCCTCTTGTCTAAAAAGACTTTATATGGTAGAAAATATTTTAAAGCATGACTTTATTTTTTATCTACACATATAGTTAAAAATGTAACTCATGTTTTGACTTATTTATCTGACATTTACTCATTATTTGAGTCTCAGAGTGAGTGCTAAATAATTGGGTTGAGTCATATGAAAATGGTGATACTCAAACATTTTGACCTTCACAAATGACAAATTCTTGTGACTCAAATTAATAATATAGTATAAAGAGAATGGTTTCTAGTTTTAATGGGTCCTATTTTCTTAGGTTATGTTTCCAAGTAGAGTTCCATTTAGAAAGAGACATCATTAAAGATTATTTGTTGAAACATAAGATATGTGAATGCCCTGTTTATTTTTAATTTTTTTAGCGTTTTATTTTTTTCTGAGAGAGAGAGAGAGAGACAGCGTAAGCAGGGGAGGGTCAGAGAGAGAGGGAGACACAGAATCCGAAACCGGCTCCAGGCTCTGAGCTGTCAGCACAGAGCCTGAAGCGGGGCTCAAACCCATGAACTGTGAGATCATGACCTGAGCCAAAGTCAGACACCCAACCAACTGAGCCACCCAGGCGCCCCACCCTGTTTTCTCAAAACAAGTGTTTGGTTGTGAAAAGCAACATATAATATTTAATACTGTAAAGTAAAAATTAAAATTTTAAGTCAGTTGTCCCCTTTCTAAGAAGATGCCAAGTTTTTAGTCACTTAGGAAAATACTTCTTTTTAAATTTAAGGTAGATTTATCTAGTATTACTAACTTATCTCGGACATTGTTTAATATTCAAGCAGTTTGTAAAAGTAAATACTAGCATACTCCAAATTTTAAAGATAAAATATGCTCAGAAAATTTGTGTTACTTGTCCAAGGTTATGTTGATGATTGTGTGACAAAACATGCACTATTAGTCAGTCTGCCTTGATTCCAAAGTTTGCGTACTACTCCAGACTAGAAAGCTATATCCTTGATGGGTCAGATGTCTCTAAGCACTTTTTCCTTAGACTCTTAAGTTGCCAGGTGAGAATATGAATATATTCAGGGGAGGGCTGAAATTGGTAAAATAAGGTAGAGCTAGGGCAGATACTGCTTGAGTTGTTATTAAGAATTTGTATGATTGCACTCTGGTTTTAGCACTGGTTTTAGTTCGGGGATTACTGATACTATAGATTCTTCTCAGTTAGATTATGAGTAGAAAACATTATTGTCTGAAACAGAAATTGCTAGATTCCCCATGTATTTTTGCTGATAATTATATCAGATGTTGTGTTAAGTACCTCTTCAAACTCTACCTTTTGGAAAACAAAAACAGAGGAAGTAGAGATAAATTAGTTCCATCAGAGCTGAGATTCTGGGAAAGAATTTGATTTTACAGTCACAGCTATCCATAAATGTTCCAATTTATAGGGGAAGACTTAGAGGGAATACAGACAAACTCAGTAACAGAACTAATAAGATCAAAGGATAGAAAATATGGGAGCTGAGTTTATATTACGAAGGTAGAAGTTTAGAGAAGAGAGAAGACTAGTATCAGTTTCTGTAAAGAATGAGGTAATCATCCATCCTGAGAGTATGGAACCATTCTTTTTAGAGATAAATGTGATAGACTTTCTAGAACCTTGAAAACACTGTAAAAACACTATTTCAAACTCAGATGAATAAATATGTCTCTGTGTAATTTCAAAAATTTTATATCACATATTTGGTACCTCTGTATGTTCGTGTAGAGCAATAACTCTAATTTTAGACTGTGAATTTTAATATTAGACTGAGTTTCAGTCATATTTTTCTATTAAGTATTGTGTACAATACAATTCTACTTGTCTATGCAGGACTTTAGCATGTTTCCAAACATAAAATCATTTATAGTTTTAGCATATTATTATTATGATTATACTGACCTGAAAAAAAATCCTTGACTTTGATAACATACATCAAGTTAACATTAACCCAAGAAAATACTGAAAAGTCAAGAAAGACCTAGTAAACAAATAAGCAATACACAATTACATAATTGCAGCCTGTTTCATTAGTAATGCTGTATTTCTCTGAGAATTTACTATATATTAGGTTATAAGATAGTAGTTACTACTCTTATTTTGTAGACAGGGAAGCTGAAACCAGAAAGCTACAGTAATCTGCCAGAGTTGCCTAGGTGGCTCAGTCGGTTAAGCATCTTTGCTTTGGCTCAGGTCATTATCTCAGGGTTAGTGAGTTTGGGCTCTGCACTGACAGTGACTGCCTGCTTGGGATTCTCTTTCTCTCCCTCTCTCTGTGCTCATCCCCTGCACACATGTGCTTGTATGCACGCTCTCTCTCTGTCTCTCTCTCTCTGTCTCTCTCAAAATAAACTTTAAAAAGTATTTAAGAAATAAATTAATATGCCACAACTTAAATTGTCTATACTAACTATGTCACCATGTGAAGTTTGTATTCTTTCCAATGTAAACTACCACTTCCTCTAAATCTCTTAAATATTCAAGACACAAATCACTGCCAGGAAGCTAAGGTCAGGAGAGATGAATAGAATTCCTGCAGAATTCTAGAAAATGGGTACAGAATCAACTAAGGATCATTATATATATATATGAACTAAATGTCACATTCCTTGAAGAGTGATAAGTACTGATGTTGAAGACATTTATTGCTATATTGCTAAAGACTGGATTCAATCTCATGTTTATTATACATGTAACATTTTAATATTTAACTTATCCTGTTTCTGAAATTAACATATACCTAATAAAAACACACAAAGTATATAATTACATATTTATCTACACTGTTTATATTTATATAAAAATACCTTAGCATTGTCAATGTGCAGGTATATATATAATATAGGAATCGTAGTGTCATTTATGGGCAAAGCAAATGTAATGCCAGCTTTAAGAGAATATTATTTAAATATCAAAAAAACCCATGTTTATTAAGATCTTCTTTCCCCTCTTAACCCCCCATTTTTTTTCCTTCCTCTCTTTCTGACTGAAGTATAGCTGACATAAAGTGTTGCCTTAATTTCCAGTGTACAATATGGTGAAGTTCTTCTGACTTTTTTAAGGTAAGAAAACACAAATTCAGAATCTGTATTTTAATGACATTTCTAAAGAATTCTTGTTCTCTGTTGCTGTAATTTTATCAGTGTTCTTTACTTACTAATAATTGTGATCTGTTCATATAACTTGGGTTTGCATATATTTTCTCATTCTTTTCATCATTTAAAGTGCTGTCTTTTGAACTAGGTCTTTGATTGGATGCCCATATTTTTTCTCAGGGGTCTTAGGACATCAACGAGGAAATAATTCTTTTTTTCCTTTCCACTCTCATTTTGCCTGCAAACATATTAGCTGAATTTATACTTTAAGAATCTTCCAATGAGCCTGCTTCTTCCCTGAAGATCATATTCTTGGCTATATTCCTTAAATCATATTTCTTAGAATATTATATCATTTCTGGCTTCCTCTTCCTCAGGCTAATTCATTAGACACAGAGAGTTATGTCTACCTCTTCCAACATTCTACACAACCAGGTCCTGTAAGGTTTCTAATGACTTCTTAATCATAAAGACATTTCCTTTACCACTATCCTGCTTAACATCTCATTTGATGAAGTAAAAAGAGCACAGATTTTGTCCCTGTATTATTTTCTATGTCTTTTTTTGCTCACCTACACAAAATTTAGATAAAGTAATTCACAAGGCTGTTGTTGGACCACAAATAACTTATGAGAAAAAACAAAAATACTCAACACAATTTGATGTTCACTATTTATAGACGGCATTTGTCTTATCAATGTTTTATTAGATTATAAATTACATGAGAATAAACCCTTTTAATCTATGTATTTTAATATACTCACAGTAACATATACAATAGTGATCAATAAATGTTATTTTATGTATGAACTTATTTTTCTTTAATCTTGGTGAAACTAAACAACCTCTAAAAAATACTAGGAGTCCTCTTTTTCAATTTTCTGTAGGATATTCATCTTGAAAGAGTCAGCTAGTCTCATGATTTCAGAAATCACCTGTATGGTCCCTAAATCTTCCCTGGCTTTGAAACCTTGAGTTCAAGTCCTACATGTTTGGTTCATTGATAGTCTACTCGTGCTGCAAAACTGAAAATAAGCACTTTTTGCTGATGTTTCATACTTTGGGAAAGGCTTATGGTATAAAGATTAGCAATATTATCCTCCTGTTCACTGATAATATATCACCACTTATTTGAAAGGTGCTCCGATTCTCTCAGGCACCTTTTGCCAGGAAATACATAACCTGTGACTAAGTTCAGATGATTAACCTGCAAATTGATCTCTTAAAACATATGCTTCTATAATTCTTTTCTTGGCCAACATTCTATCTTGGTTTCTTTTACCTCTGAATATTGAAAAAAATAGTGATTACCTATTTTCTTTTTTGTTGTTGTAATATATTTCTACTGTTTATCTTTTTCTTCTCTCTTATTGTGGTAAGAACCTTTAACATGATCATCACCTTAACAATTTTTTTAGTGTGTAACACATGATTGTTGACTATAGTGCTATATAGCAGATCTCTGGAACTAATTCATGTTGTTTAACTGAAACTTTATGCACATTGATTAGTGACTTTCCATTTCCCCTCCTTGTAGACCCTGGAAACCACCATGGCACTCTCTGATTCAATGGATTTGACTATTTGAGATACCTCATATACATGGAATCATGTAATATTTGTCTTTCTATAACTGGCTTATTTCACTTAGCATGATGTTCTCAAAGTTAACCTCTGTTTTCACATAATGCAGAATTTTCTTCTCTTTTTCGGGTTGACTGGTATTCACTTTTATATATATATAATATATATTCCATTTTTTTATCTGTTGATGGACATGCTGTTTCCATATTTTGACTATTGTGACTAATGTAACAATGAATATAAGATTGCTAACATCTCATTGAGATCCTGCTTTCAATTAGTTTGAATAAATATCCAGAATTGGGCTTACTGAATTATATAGTTCTATTTGTAAGCTTTTTGAGGAACATATGCACAGTTTCTATAGAAACTGCAACATTTTGCATTCCCACCAAAAGTGAACAAGGGTTCTCATTTCTCCACATTCTCAATGACACTTGCATTTTAAAAAATTGAAGTATACCTGACACATAATGTTACATTAGCTTCAGGTGTACAACATAGTGATTCAATAACCATACGTTATGCTATACTCATGGATTTTCCTCAAAAAATTAAAAATAGAAACAACATATGATCCAGCAACTCCATTAATGGATATTTACCCAAAGAAAATGAAAATACAAATTCAAAAAGATATATGCATCCTTGTGTTTACTGTATTTTTTTAAATAATAGACATGCTTACCAGTATGAGGTGATGCTTTTGTTTCAAATTTTTATTTAAAATCTTGTCAACATATTGTGTAATACTGATTTCAGAAGTACAATTTAGTGATTCATCACTTACATATAACACCCAGTACTCATAGCAAGTGCTCTACTTAATGCCCATTTAGTAACTAAGGAGGACTCAAGGAAATAGAAAAACATTCTGTGTACACGGATTGGAAAAACAAATATTGTTAAAATGTCTATACTACCCAAAGCAATCTATACATTTAACACAATCCCTATCAAAATGCTACCAGCATTTTTCAAAGAGCAGGAACAATCTTAAAATTTGCATGGAACCACAAAAGACCCTGAATAGTCAAAACAATCCTGAAAAGGAAAAAGGAAAGCTGAAAGCATCATTAATTCCAGACTTCAAGCTATATTATAAATCTGTAATCATCAAGACAGCATGGTACTGGCACAAAAACAGACACATAGATCAATGGAGCAGGATAGAAATCACAAAAGTGGACCCAAAACTATATGGCCAACTAATCTTCAACAAAGCATGAAAGAGTATCCAATGGAAAAAAGACAGTCTCTTCAATACATGGTGTTGGAAATACTAGACAGCCATATGCAGAAGAATGGACTTGGACCACTTTCTTACACCATAAATAAAAATATGTATAAATGTATAAAAAATACATTTATTTATGTGAGACAGGAAACCATCAAAATCCTAGAGGAGAACACAGGCTGCAGCCTCTTTGACCTCAGTCACAGAAACTTCTTGATAAACACATCTCCAGAGGTGATATCTTTTTTTTTTTAATTTTTAATGTTTTACTTATTTCTGAGAGAGAGAGAGCATGAGTAGGGGAGGGTCAGAGAGAGAGACGGAGACACAGAATCTGAAGTAGGCTCCAGGCTCCGAGCTAGCTGTCAGCACAGAGCCCGACGCGGGGCTCCAACCCAGGAACCGTGAGATCATGACCTGAGCCAAAGTCAGACGCTTAACCGACTGAGCCACCCAGGCGCCCCCCCAGAGGTGATATCTTATTAATGATACCACAAAAAAGAAATCAACAGGTAAATAATCCTGATGAATACAGATGCAAAAATTATCAACAAAATACAGGTAAACTGAATCCAAGAGCAGTTTAAAGGATTATACATCATAACCAAGTGGGTTTTATCCTTGAGATACAAAGACAGTTCAACACAAAAATTAATTATGACATGTCATATTAACAGAATAAAGAATAAAAATCATATGAGCATTTCAGTAAATGCAGAAATATAACTTGACCATATTTAACACACTTTTAAGATAAAAACTCTCAGCCTACTAGGAAAAGAAGGAAATAAACTAACATAATAAAGACCATATATGAGAAGCCGATAGCTAACATCATACTCATGATGGAAAACTGAAAACTCTTCCATTAATATCAGGAATAACATAAGGATTCCCACTCCCACCACCTCTATTCCACATTCTATATATTGAAAGTCCTATCCAGAAAAATTAGGCAAGAAAAATAAGTAACAGGCATCCAAATTGAAAAAGAAGTAAAGTCATCTCTGTGTGCATATGACATGATCTTATATATAGAAAACCCTAACCCCAAAGATTCCACAGATAAAAATGTTCGAACTTATTTAAAATTCAGTAAATATTGCAGAATGCAAAATTAACACATAAAATAACTGTACACTAAATAAAAACTATCAGAAATTTAAAAAAAATGTGTAACAGCCAAAAAGATTAAAATAAACATAACTAAATAGATGAAAGACTTGGACACTGAAAACTACAAAATATTGCTAAAAGAAATTAAATTCTGACAAACAGAAAGTCATTCATGTTCACGGATTAGAAGACTTAATATTGTTGCAGTTGCCTGGGTTGTGCCAATCAGTTAAGCATCTGACTCTTGATTTGGGCTCAGATCATGATCTCATGTTTCATGAGTTCAAGCCTCGCATCTGGATAGCAGGGAGGCTGTTTGGGATTCTTTCCCTCCCTCTCTGTCTGCCCCTCTCCTGCTTGTACCTCCCCACTACAAAATGAATAAATGTTAAAAAAAAAAAAAAGACTTAATATTGTTACAATGTCCATACTACCCAAAGTGATCCACAGATTCAATGTAATCTCTATGAAAAAGAACCAATTCTAAAATGTCTAAGGAACTATAAAAAGTAACAAATAGTCAAACCAATCCAGAGAAAGAACAACAAAGCTGGAGGCATCACACTTTCTGATTTCATAATATAATACAAAACTACAGTACTTAAAAACCTATAATGGGTGGCTCTGTTGGTTAAGTGTCCGACTTTTGATATGGGCTCAAGTCATGATCTAACAGTTTGTGATATGGAGCCCTACAGCAGGCTCCATGCTGAGCTTGGGATTCTTTCTTCCCCTTGGTCTGTTCCTCCCCTGGTCATCCTCTGTCTCAAAATAAATAAGCATTAAAAAATAAATAAATAAATAAACAGTGATGGCACTGGCACAAAGATGGACGTATAGACAGCTAGAAGAAAAGAGACAAGAAACTCAATCTATTCATATATGGTCAACTGACAGTGGCATCAAGAATATACAGCAAGAAAAGGACAGCCTCTTAAAAAAAATGGTGCTAGGAAAACTGGATATCCACATGCTAAAAAAAAAATGTTATCAGACCCTTATCTTAGGCCATACACAAAAATCAACTCAAAATGTAAAACTTGAGACTGTAAAACTCTTAAAAGAAAACAGAGGAAAAGCTTTGTCATAATAGTACTCATGATTTTATAGATATGGCAACAAAAGCACAGTCAACGATAGCAGCAAAAATAAACAAGTGGGACTACATCAAACTAAAAAGTGTCTGCAAAGCAAACAATCAACAGAATAAAAAGACAACCTACAGACTGGGAACAAATGCTTTTGAACAATACATTTGATAAAGGGTTCATCTGCAAAATATATAAGGAACTCTTACAACTTAATAGCAATGAAACTTTTAACAACCTGATTTAAAAATTAATTAAGGACCTCAATAGGTATTTGTTCAAAAAAGACATATCAATAAATGGCCAACAGGTATATGAAAAAATGCTCACACTCGCTAATAACCAGGGGAATCAAAACTACAGTGATTTCTCATTTTTTTTTTTTACTAAATACAATGAAGGATGTCCATGATCTGACCCTGGTTTGTGCTGACACCATCCCAGTTCTTTATCTCACCGTTCCCTCTTATGAACAGCATACCTCGGCCTCATTAGACTAATCAGTATTACCAATATAGCCTTGGTAACTTTTCACTGATGTCCATCTTACTGCTGGAATTCTTCCCACTTAATCATATCTTTCTTTGAAAGCTACCCATTCTTCAAGGATTCTTCATGCCCCAACTGCATTAAACTTTTTTAGAATATCAGCCTGAAGGAAATGTGGGCACACTGGCCTTCTATAACACACAAGTTCTTTTTTGGTGAGGGGATAGTGGTGAGAGAGCATTTATCACTATATTATTCTGAACATTATATATATTTTATCTCCACTACTCACTTTTTAATACTTGGAATCACAGACTCAGTCATAGATATGTTTGTATTTCTGAAATTTCTGAGGAATGATTCTTATACATTCTTTTATTATACCTGTATAGATCTTTACGTGACATAAATTATTTCTGCATATATTATACTTTTTTGTTTTCTATAAAAAGCTTCATGAGACAAAAAAGAGACAAAAATGGGATAAAATACTATATGACAGGGCAATTGCAGTGAGTTCATAACACATTTTATTCTCCTTTAATCAATACCAAAACTGTGGCTTTGAAATATTTGGAGGCTTGTAAAATATCACAGCCATGAGGAGAGGCTCTAACACCACTCCACAATTATTTGAACTCCAAGATTTGTGAACAGCTTGCATTTGGGTAGGACAAAACAAATGTGTCACATTTCATGAAGATATATCTCTATTTTATATTAAAGTGAAAGCATAGTTGCCTACCTCGTTCTGGGGAACACAGAGGCCTGGGGTAGAGATGGGCAGTCTCCCCAGTCTGTGTCAGCCTGGGTCACTGAATCACAGCATGTATGACACACTATAGAGAGTTTCTTGTGCCAAGATCAGACATGGTGTGGGCAAGAATAAATTCTGTGAGCATGAGTTAAACCAGAGTTTCTGTTTGTTTGTTAATTACTGCCTCATATTTTTTGCTATCCTAATATAGCTTGCAATCCTATAATTCTATTTATTTCACTGTAGGTTCTTCAGGGTTTTCCATGTAAATAAACATTTCCATGTAAATAAACATCCTCACTTTGCAAAATCTTTTTTTTTCAAGTATGATGCCTTTAAATTTTGAGTTTAATTATTTATTTGCTAAATGTTAAACATAAGAAATACAGTGGACATACTTTACTTGCTTTTTGTTTCGAAGGAAAATCTTTAAAAAACAAATAATATACTTGTAAGTTTTTCAGTTTATCAGGTTAAGAAAATTATTTTTGTCACACTATTTATGGTTGTTTTTATATTTAATCATGAATGAGTATGAATAATCTAATGACTCTCTAAATCCATTGAAATAAACATGATTGATTTTCTTTAATCTGCAAATCTAGTATGTTGCATCAATGGATTTTAAATATTCATTCAAGTTTGAGTTATGGGGGAAAGATTACATTTTTAAATCACAGATTCAATTTTCTAATATTGTTTATTTTTTAAATTTATGAGTATAGTAGTCTGTAATTTCCTTTTCTCCTAAGGTTTATGTATGAAATCTATAAAAGATTCATAAGGTTATTTCAAGAGATTTGTTATTGTTTTTGTTTAATACTCTAACTTTTTGAAAGCTAGAATATTTTGGTTCTTGAATATTTGGTAGAATACATCATTAAAATGATTTAGGTATGACGATAGCTTTTTGGTTATTGTTTAAGTATTGATTTATTTGAAAAAATTTTTTTAAGTATAGTTGACACACAATGTTACATTAGTTTCAAGTGTACCATATAGTGACTCAACTTCTTTATACATTATGCTGTGCTCACAAGCATAGCTGCCATCTGTCACCATACTAAGCTATTGTAATATTGTTGACCATATTCTCCATCCTGTGCCTTTTATTTGTGACTTCTTCATTCTATAAAAGGAAACCTGGATCTCCCATTTCCCTTCATCCATTTTACTATCCCTCCAAGTTCCTCCCCTGACATCTGTCAGTTTGTTCTCTGTATTTAAACCTCTGATTTTGCTTTTTGTTTATTCAGAACCAAGATATGAAAGGAACTTAAGTTCTTTTATTAAGATAAAGGATGTTTAATAGATGTTTATTTCAATGGATAAGGAGATGTGATGTGTGTGTACATACACAAAGTAGAGTATTATACAACTATAAAAAAGATAACATCTTGAGGTGCCTGAATGGCTCAGTTAGTTGAGCATCTGACTCTTCCATTTCCATTCAGGTCATGATCTCATGGTTCAGCATGGGATTCTTTCTCTCCCTCTCTCTCTGCCCCTCCCTCACTTGCATTCTCCCTCTCTGTCTCTCAAAATAAATAAACATTTTTTTAAAAAGGATAAAATCTTAAGTGATGAATACATAAATTTTAAAAAAGGATAAAATCATGCCATTTGCAACAACATGGTTGAACCTAGAAGGTATGATGCTAAGTGAAATAAGTCAGCCAGAGAAAGATAAATACCATATGAGTTCACTCACAGGTGGAATCTAAAAAAATAAAACAACTATTTTATTATTTAATAATTTGAAACTACTCATATTATCTAACTTTTAGTTAATAATGGAAATTTCTTTTTCTAAACAATTTTCATTTAAAACAACTTTTTCTTAATTGCTGGCATAGATTTTACTTATGTTCTAATTAACTTTTAGTATTTCTACTACATTTCTGCTTTGTGTCTTTTCAGTTATTAGTATTTCTCCATCAGTGTTGTTGGAGGCTGGCCAATTTTATTAGACTTTGAATTACAAGTATTTAAAATAGTTGATTTTTTGTATTTTTGAAAAATTCTTTTTCATGTTCTGCCTTTATTCTCTTATTTCTTTTGTAAATTCTCAAGGTGGAGATTTCACAAGGACATTTCCAAATATTTAAGGACAAAACTGCCCTGTTAAGAATGCTTCTACATGCACCTGTTTTTACACATGATATGCTGCTAACATTCAACTATAAATAAATTCTAATTTCCATTATGATTGTCTTCTTACCTGTGCTTGGTTTCAATGTGCCAAATTTTAAAGTTATTTTT
Source organism: Crocuta crocuta (assembly GCF_008692635.1). NCBI lineage: Eukaryota > Metazoa > Chordata > Mammalia > Carnivora > Hyaenidae > Crocuta > Crocuta crocuta. Next base: position 2,375,319 of record NW_027528871.1, read on the forward strand.
ACAGGCTTTTTTTTAAATTTCTAAATTGCATTATGGACAGAGAGAGATTTGTGTAATATCACATTTTTTAAAGTAAGTTTTTAAATGAAGCTTTCTTTACTGATTATTATAAGACTAATTTTTAAATGTGCCGTGAATTCTAGAAAATAATGTGTGCTCTCCAGCTGTTAGTAAAATGTTCATATGAGCATGTTAGATTAAGTTTCTTAATTGTGTTGTGCAAAGCTTCAATTTTCTGGTTTTCTTTTTGTTTATCAGTCAATTCCCAGGAAACATGTGTATCCTCAATATATGTTTTTCTTTTTTTGTAATAAGAACTCTGTAAATTTTGTTCCATCTACTTTCAAGCTGATGACAGACACATTCTCCCTTAGAATGGCTATATCTTCTTGTGGAATCAAATAGTTTACCATTATTTAACCTCTTTTGCATTAATGTATAATTTGTCTAATTTTTCTCACATCACTTTAGCTATACCTGTCTTACTGGGTTTAGTATTTCTAACTACGTCTCCTATGTGTGATTCAAGTCGCAATATTTATAAAAGAATGTTGTGATTTTCTTGCTACAAAAAATTTAATAATAAAAAAACAATTGGTAGATAAAACCCGAAGCAAAAGATCTATTTGTCCCTTAGGACATTACATGGATATCTGACAGATACAATGTGTTACAGTTAAGTACTGTATACTTATCCATATTCCCAAATTCTCTGTTATTTGAGCATAACACATTTATGTTGGAGGGGGGCAGATACTTCTCTTTTAAGCAACTTACAGCTGGGTTAATTTTTAAGTCCTAGAATAAAAAAATAAAATTTTGATTTTAATATATAAAACAACCTTATCTCATGCTATATTTGTGATAAATTCAGTATCTGCTGGCTTAGGGGACTCTTTTATGTTTCTGTTATTCCTCGAATGGTGGCTTCTTTCTGCATGTGTTTTGTGATTTATAATTTGAGTCCAAGCTTTATGAACACTTGTAATGAAATCTTTTGAGATTTGTTTAATGTCAACTTTGCTTTTATTTCTTCTAGGGAAATAGAAGCACTACCTAAATGAGGTCTATTTAAACCAAATTATATCCACATAGGTTTTTCTGGTAGCAGGTATAGTGTAAATTCTAGTATTAGGCCTCTTTGAGAACAGCCATGAAATTAAGTTTTTTTTAGGGAGCTCTTTTTTGGCCTTCTTTATTCAGAGTCAAAGCTGAGACAGACATTTGTCTCAGTCTCTATCTCTGAGCTATGCGTAATTCTATTTCTACCGAACAGCACCTCAGGTTGGTCTCTTGTGTCCAAACCCTGACTCATAAAGGAATGTTTAGGTCCTAGGAGCTGGGTTTGGTATTGCTAAATTACCTCCCTGATCCCTGTTTTCTCTTAATTTTCTTTTATTTTCTGAGAATTTTTCTCACTTTCTTGTCAATCTCTGGATGTGTGTATAAATACATTCATATGCATGTTGTTATTTCTTATATTCGATCACAAAAAATACATTTTCTAAAAAAGCATTCTTTGTCTTGGACTACATTTCATTTTCAGATGTATACATATACACCTTTAAGAATTCTTCCTTGTTCTTCTGTTACCATAAATCCCTTTCAGGTTATTATCTATTTTTTTGGAACAAGGAGTATGTAGCCACACAAGTCAATTACTTTCCCATTAGCCATTTGTTTACTGCTAGTTTCTCCCTCTCAGATTTAATGCGAGGAGACAGAATCTTATTCACAACAGTCAGTTCAGATTCACATGGTTGGAATCCATCTAGCATAGTTCTAGTGTGTGAAGAGGTACACAACTACCCATACAGGCAATACAAAATATTTCCAGAATATCCTGGTGTCAAGCCTTTATGTTCAGTATTTACACCTTGCCTAATTCCCCTGACTGTTTCTAGCAGGTGATTGAAAACTGCTTTTAAGGAGCACCTAGGTGGTTCAGTCTGTTAGGAATCCAACTTCAACTCAGGTCATGATCTCACAGTTTATGGGTTCGAGCCTCATGTCGGGCCCTGTGCTGATAGCTCAGAGCCTGGAGCCTGCTTCAGATTCTGTGTCCCCACTCAAGCTCTGTTTTTCTCTCAAAAATAAGTAAACATTAAAAAACACGTTAAAAAAAAGAAATTGCTTTTAAAATGACTTTTATTCCAGTGTGGGGAGAGCAAATGGTTTTTGATTGCCGTATGACTCTGTCCTTGATGTAAGTCTGGGGTTTAGTACAGGGATGCAGACTTTTACTACAGTTATCAGATATAGTGCCTGAACTCCAAACCTTTATTTTAGAGCTTATCTGCATGACTATTTAAATATTTTCCAGTTGATCTTGCAATACCACTGTGGTGGCAATGAGCATTGTCACAAGCAGTTATGTCAAGTTTTTTCATTATCACTTGGAGAAACCATTGCCCCTTACATTTTCCTCAGCTCTTCTTGCTTAGCTGAGCCCTACAGATTAGAAAACCTGGTCAGGTGATTCTATAATATTAATTCATTGGAGAATTATTTCTCCTAGTATTCTTTTTACGTCTCATAGACAATAAATTTCCTGAACCAAAAAGAGATTAAAAAGTTAAATTTCAGCTCTAAATTATGCCCTGAAAGTCACAGAGCAGTAAAATATACTTAAAGCTGTGAAAGTACTAAGGGAATCATCATAATTTGATGTTGCTAAGAGCAACTAGGACATTTAAAGAGGAGAATTAAGGGCAGTATACTTAATGTGAATAAAAATTAAGATCACAGTAAAAGATAGAAAAACGCTGCAAAGATATGATGGAGACATCACCAAGATGGCCTACCCTCCACCCTCATTAACTAGTCAATATTTTATCTGTTTATGAGTAGATCTGTTTTTACTTTTTCTGAAAATAAAAAAAATGCTTTCTACATTTCTCATTCAACTCTTTTTGCTCAGGTCTCCAACTTGCATCCAAAAGTGCAGCAGACTTAGTTGAAGAAACATATACTTTGGACTCAGGCATATCTAGAGTTACATGATAATTCTTCAACTAATTTGCTAAATGATACTGTTTTGTTAATCTCACTAAACCTCATTTTATTATGGTTCATTACTGTTCTGAAATGAAGTATGTAAGATGCCTAACATAGAGGTGGTCCTATACAGGTATGAGAATTAGTATGAGCATTTGTACTCATTTCTTCTAAAGGTATGCACAGTACCCAAATTATCCACAAACTGCTTGTATGTATATTATGCATCAAAAAATTGTTTAGAAATTGATATGTGGTCAGGGAACGTCATCTAAAAGACATGACCTCTGATTGACCTACGAGCTGGACCCAGGCACTTGGGTTTTCTTTTCTGCTTGCCCTTCTGTTCCCACAGCTGCTTCAAGGACATAGCCTGGATATAGTGATGTGATGTTCAGGACACCTGCACAGTATTCATGACTGAACCCAGTTAAGGCATCTTTACAAACTTTTAAGATCTGGCTGGCGGGTGCAGGATCCATTTATCTTGCTCTCACCAAACACCAAGCTTTGTGTGCAAGTTCCCTTGCTTAGTAAAACTGCTACGTACCAATCTGCCTCTTTCTTTGGTCCTTTCCTGACTCTGTATGCTGGGCAACAGGGGAAGGGGGCAGAGTTGTTCCATATTACTCCAGGAAATCTCCTTCGAGGGCTGTGAACCAATATATGCTTCCTGTATCTTCAGCTAGAAGCCTAGTTCATCCACATACCTCATTAGGAATAACCTTAAGCATTTATGAACTAATTAGATTATGACACAGAGGTAATAGGACCTTAAATTCAGTATTTAATTTTTATAAGAAAAATAGCAGTTTTCTTAATTAGAAAAAAACATTATTTGGGTCTCTAGACAGATGCTATAAATACAATTCTGAAACTAAAAACAATTAACTTTTTATTTGGCTCAAAAACGGAGTTACTAATGTCATCATAAAGAGTGTGTAATTTATTCTAAAGATCTTGTGGGGGATTTAAGGATCCAAGCGTTGCTCACTATTTTATAGACAGTCGTCATAGCATAACTTTTTCCCATAAGAACAGGAACTGGCCCATGAGGACTCCAGGGATCTCAGCTACAAGAAGTCATGGCCTTCATTGTAGGGCTCAACATTAATATGACATATTTTTTTCTAGTTTCAGCAATATTCACTTCTTTCTATAAAATAGTCCATATTTTTATAAAATATATATATTTTTAATATTCCAATTGCTTTTACCTAATAAAAGATGGTTTTCTAGGTTACCAGTGTATGGCAGGGCATGACTCTGCCATTCATCAGCTGAATGAACTTAGACAAAATTATTTGAACTCTGCATGCCTTGGTTTTTCTCACCACTATAATCAAGATAATAACACTATGTCCTCAAAGAGATGTTTGGAGGATTAAATGAGTTATTGTACATAAGGTGCTTATAGCGATAAATTAAGCAAAGCAAAAACTGGAAGGTAGATAGGAGAGGGAATTTGGGAGTAGTCTGCACTATTAAAAAATTAATTGCAAGAACTAGAAATGTCTTCATCACTGGACTTCACTTTTTGACAGCTACTCAAGGTAAGAAATGCCTTTTACATCACAATCGTGGGATACTGTTCATATATGTATATACACATTAAAAAGTGTTGTAACATATTTTTATTCTTTATGATTCACATCAATATTTTAAATTATTGTTTTCTACCTTATTTTGTTCTGTTTTAAGAAAATTTCAGGCCACCGTTCATTACATAAATTTTACAACCCACCTATGTATTGCAACATCTAGATTGAAAAGAATAGTCTGTAGAGTCCTTAGATATATTAAATGCTTCTAGGGCACTTTCTCCTTGCTTTTTCCCCTTTTCTCCTTGGTCTCTCTCTCCCTCTCTCTCTCTCTCTCTCTTATCTCCAATGTCAGAGTATATGCTGGCTGAGAACTTGAGAGTCCTATCTTTTCAGTTTTAGGGATCACATAAGAGTGATACTTCTCTTCCAGCTTCAAAGAAAAAAGCCTGATGGTTCTGGTCTGAATCAAGCAATCAGGTGCTATTTCTCACCTAATCCCTAGTGAAAAGTATCCTCCTCACCCAACACACAGATAGACCTAAACAAGGAATGATACTAGTTGACCTCTTGAGAGCCCAGACCTCACATATCCTTGATTATATAGACGAGGGCCTTCACTTCTGTAAATACATCCAAGAATTTCTAATCCAATGCACTGTCCCATATGGCAATTTTGTAAATAAAGAAGCAGCTGTTATGCCTATTTTTGTATGTACTATCATATCTTATTCCAGAATATACACATAAGGCACATGTAACTTTAAAATGTCCAGATGTTTCTCTGTAACCTTTGAGCTATCTGATCATTCAAACATGACTCCGCATATAAAATATACCCGTGAATGCAAGAAAAAGGCTATTGCAATAAACATTCTAATTTAGAAAAGGCTACAAGATGCAGAAATGTGCAGTGATCATTGGTACAGGTCCTGTACCACATTCTACTGGGCAGAAATTCTAAAGTAAACTTCTTACTGACATATTTCCAAGGCCCATAGTCTGCAGACTGCCCATTCATTGTTGATGTGACTATAAAGGCCCATGAAAGGGATATTCGTTCACCCACATTCAGCTTAATGGCAGAGTTCTAATTTCCTTAAAACCTTAGATTACTGCCCAAAGATTTAATTGGGGCAGGAAACCATCTTATTAATGTCTAGCAGCAAATCTTTTAAATCATAAAATTTTAAAGTGAAGTCCACTCTTGGACTCTGTCTTAACCACAGATGTATAGACCTCAGTCTGTGGCTTTAGTCTTGGCTTTTAACTCTGACCAATGAGAAATAGTAGGTAAAACTAGAAACCTCCCTTCCTTGCCTGCCGTCTTATAAATTTTACCTATGTGTTAGATATTATTATTATCTTTGCCAAAAATAGCATCCATTGGAGTTTTCTGAGGGGGAATAATGAATTAGGCTCCTTATTTTCTTTCTGTTGTTGTGTTAATTTCCCATCGGATGCCAAGCTAAATTCTGATATTTCTGACCTTCATGTTTTGGCTTGCCAAACTATGGAATGAGGCAGAGAAGTGGCATTTAGCAATTTCAAATTATGGACACTTAACAGTGTTGGATCTCTGGCAAAGAGCAGAAAGCTTTCTTTTCTCACAACAGTATATATGCTTGTTCTTCTTTCAGACAGATTCACTTCTATGGAAGCTTTTCTCTTTAGTAGCATTGACATTTGTCTCGTTTAGCACTTACTGAGAAGTAAACATAAGTCATGGACATATACCAATAGCTTGATTTTTTTGAGAGAGTCTTATTTTTTACAACTGTACCATATTCTCTAAAAGTCCTGACTGTGAATTCTAAGCCTAGAGTACTACATAAAATATGGGATAATTTGAATTTCAGATAAAACAAAAAATAGTTTTTAGTATACATGTCCCATGAAAAATTTGAAACATACTCATACTAAAATGTATTTTTTTTTTCAGAAATTGGGTTTTACCTGGGTGTTGTGTTGTTATGCAAACACAGAACAGAAGAATCCTCATTCTCATCACACCAACTGTGACCCAAAAGTTGCATATTCAGGACTTGTGATTTGCAATCCCTAATAATACTGCAGCATAGTCACAAAGATTGTATTGTCCAGTTTCACTGACATACTCAGAAACTCAAAGGACATTCAATGCCCAATCATTCCTACATTCAAGTACTAGATTTACTAACACCTTATAATTCTAGAAGTTACTGATAAATATGTCTAACAATTTCTAAAAATCTAAAAAAGGAGTCCTGTGATGGGAGCCTCACCTTCCTTATATGTTACACCCAATTACTCGTCTTCCTCTCTATAGAGGTTGGGGTAAATAAGAAAGTCAGAGGAAACTTGAATATGTCCCACAAAAATATGCCTCTTTGACATGAAAGTTACTTGGAGCTGAAGGCAATTAAGAAGTAGCAAACCTGAAACAAAGTTCCCTTTTTTTCTGCCCAAAGGCAGGATATAATATCTCCCTTTACTGGAGACAAATTCTCCTCAGCCTAGAAAAAACCTACTTTTCATTTAGGTTCTTCTGTGTAGTGTATACGGCATGTGTTAATAAACTGATTTTCTCTTGTTAATCTGTCTTTCTGATACAGTTCCAGCTGACAGGTAAAGTTATGCCTCCCCTACATAGTTTAAGGAGGTATTTTCTGTATCCTACAACAGGATGAGTACTGGCTTGTGACTTTTAGATCCAGACATAATAATTATAGCCATAATTCTTACAGTTTCAACCTAATTTTTCATTTGCATGCACACTACTGCCTCAACTAAATATATATAAAACCAAGCCATTATGCTCTTACCAACTCTGGCCATATAGTAACTTGACCTTAGCAATCATAAAGACAAGACACTTCACTATTTTCAAATGACTTTTAATATTCTCTTTCAGGGCATCACCAAATCATTCTAATTCTTTGTTCATACAGTTTGTTATGTGTAACATTTTCTTTTAATTATCCAACCACGATTTAGTTATTTTCAATAGCTATTAATGGTGCCATAGCCTCTTTACAAGGTTTCCTGACTAATAGTCTATTCAATGTATATTAAATAAGAAGTAATAGTCAGCTAAGGCAAGTGTCCTTTTGATCCCATTATTCAGTTTCATATAGCACTATCGTGTTGCCAAATGGCCACTTATATCAAATGAAAATTACTGACCATGTCTTTTAAAATATTATACCAATTAACATGCAGAGACCCTGCAATACACAGATATAACTTTACTGGGATGAGCTCATTCCATTTCATCTCAGCCTATGTTCTATTGCAGTTCAAAATATTATTTTATGGCTCAATGTTTGAACTATTAGCCTTAGTAAAATATACAAACAACTTTTTAAATTTTCTTTAAGGTAGATATAATATGGGCATTAACATCAGAACCATTTAAGATTCTAGTTTTATCACCTACTTGACAGCCTGCCAACATATAAGGGCTTTTAAACTTTTGTTTCTTAGTTAACATATATGTTTAGAAATATAGATAATATTACCTATATCAAGTATATAAAGCTAATAATATACTCTATACTTTTCCTAACAATAATACTGGAGAAAAAAGTCCAGAGGAAAAGCAGCTCATAGAGCATGCGTGGTGTAAAGGAAACAAAACAAAATGAAAGAACTAAAAATCCACCAAGGCTAACAAAGGACCAATGATGTCAAGTCTAAAAGTAAATGTAAAGGAGTTTAGAACCTCTATTGCTAAAGATAGAGTTTTCATGCTGTGTTACAAACAAACAATAGAAACAAAACCACAAAGAAAAGTGAAAAAATCCCTTACTCCTTCAACTGTGAATTTTCTAAACAGTGAACTACAAAAGTAAAACAAAGTGAACCAAGTATCTCGCCAGTAAAATGATTCTCAGACTAACAATAACATCAGCATAACCAAGAATCATGATTACAAGAAAATATAGATACCAAGAAAAATATTATTAAATAAACTTATTCAAAAAGACCAGCTAACCATCGTGAACTTTAATGCAAAGGAAAAAATAACAAATATATTTTTTAAAATATCCTATGAATACAAACACAAAATGCACTACAGTAGTAATTTCAAAAATCCCTTAACCCTTGAGCAGTCAGTGGGGCAAAAGTGGATCATATGAAAAAATAAATGTATTATGACTAATGGTGTAGAATAATTAAATAATTAAAACTGTATATTATATAGAAGACAAATGTCACTTTTTAGTGGCTGAGTACTACATTCAATATAGTAACATTGGGTAGGAGTTAAAACACATCCACATACACACACAAAAACCTTTTTTAAAAAAAAGGAAAAATTTTACAGGTTCCATTTTCTAATGATGTTTCAAAGGTACAGAAATAGAAGAAAAAACCTCAACAAAGTCCTCACTTAGTTTGTACATGATTCTATAAAGCCAAATCACAGGTTTACAAATTTTTCAGAAATTAGAGTGAGGGTACATATTGCAATACAGAGATTTTAGCTATCAAAATTAAAACCCAAATGAAATGACACTGAATTAAATCAAATCAAGTTTACCATTACAATTAGCATACTATTATCAGATAAGCCTCAAGAGTAAACAAAAATTAAGGGAGAAGTAATAATGAAGAGACACCTAGCACTAATGATTAACCCAAAGAATTGCTTTTTCAGGAAAAAAAATACAAGAGAAGGTAATAGTTAAACTAATTCTAATAAAGAGGAAAAAAAACTAGAAAGAATAGAAAAATAACACATTCATGAAGGGGTGTCTGGGTGGCTCAGTTGGTTAAGGATCAGACTTCGGATCAAATCTTGTGGTTCCCAGGTTCGAGCCCTGTGTTAGGCTCTGTGCTGACAGCTCAGAGCCTGGAGGCTGTTTTGGATTCTGTGTCTACCTCTCTCTCTGACTCTCCCCCCACCTCTAACCCCTGTGTGCTCACTCTCTCTGTCTCTCTTTCTTAAAAATAAATAAGGGGCGCCTGGGTGGCTCAGTTGGTTAAGCATCCGACTTCAGCTCAGGTCATGATCTCATGGTCATGGGGCTTGACCTCATGGCTCGTGGGGCTTGAGCCCCACGCCGGGCTCTGTGCTGACAGATAGCTCAGAGCCTGCAGCCTGCTTCAGATTCTGTATCTCCCTCTCTCTCTCTCTGACCCTTCCCTGCTCATGCTGTGTGTGTGGCTCTCTCTCAGAAATAAATAAAATATTATTAATTAATTAATTAAACTTAAGAAAAAAGAGAAATTTCACAAAGCTGTCTGTAAACACAGACAACTGGCTAAATATATTAATTTTTAGATACTCAATATCATGTAAAAATAATTACATAAAAGTCGACAGTGTAGTTTAAGAGTCTCTCATTTCAGATTTAATTTGGAAAAATGCTTCACTGCAGTTTACTAGGCTTTGAGGTAATGTCAAATCNTATTAAAATAGAATTATAATATATTAGAAGGGAATACACATCTTTAGGAATGATTAAGCATACACAAAAATTTTGATATATAACATTTGGAATCAACAGTTAAAACAGTGTCTATTTTTATCTGTAAGAAGTTACTAAATATTGATAAAATATCTTGTAACTTACTTTATAATATAGGAAAATTAAACACAGGTAGGCTATGGAGTTAAATAAGATAGTCTGTTCTAACAAAAATCATACACTTCAAAATTATTATATATTCTTTCAGTTTTAATTTTTAATTTATTTGAGTATAGTTGACACATACTATTACATTAGTCTCAAGTGTACAACACAGTCATTCAGTATCTCTATACATTTTGCTAAAATTAATATATATATTTTAAATGGAACTAACTTCTGTAGTTAATGCATTCTTATAAAGCTGGAAGTATATTCTTTCCAAAAGACAATTACACATTTTTAGCAAGATCCTTGAATTTGCTTACAAACTTTGAGACAAGATTTCCAGTTCTGGAGAATTTACTAAAGATCAGATACTAATACAAGTGTGTATTTACCAACGCTTTCTGTGTGTCCTCCATTATGGGACAGGCACATCCACTTTAGGGAATGCTATATAGCCTCTATGGACCAGTTAAATGACAGACAGTCCATTTATGCATTCAATGAATCCTAATTTAGCATCAAACATGCATAAGAAACTTCTGGGTTTTAGAGACATAGAGATAAAAATCCCAGCATCTAGAAGTGCAGCTCTTTTGGAGTACAGACTTCAGTAAAAACTTAGATTGTGAGTAATTTGTTCTGTGACTGTTTCACAAGACAGAAGATTAAAAAAAAATATTTTTTAATGTTTACTATTTATTGTATGAGACAGTGAGACACAGAGCCCAAGCGAGGGAGGGGAGACAGACAGAGGGCAACACGTAGGTGACTGAGCCATCCAGGCATCCCGTTTTTATTTTGCCTTAAATAACATCAAAATGGAATTGTTTCCTGAGACTAAGCATCTTGGAACTTGAATTAACAGTCATTCCAGAGGAATGTTTGGGGAAAAGGGAACTACTGACTCCAGATAATTGAGGAGGAAAATATTTGCAAAATATTTTGTCTTTAAGGTATTAAAATATATGTTTTTAAGAATAAAAATAAAAAATAAATATAAATATAAATATAAATTGAAGGCAACTTTAGATGGAATTACTCCTATTATGGTCCTGTTTGTTAACATTTCTTAGGGGATTGGTCTGAAAGTTGTCCCCTTTGTTTGATCTGAATTTGAACTCACTAAACTGATTTCTTTCCATGAGAAAAAAAAATCCAATCTGCAGTTTCCCTTAGTTTCTTTCTTTACTGTAAACTTTATTCATTTACCATGTCCTTTTCTCAAAAGTTTCCATGACAGATCCACAACAGATCACAAAAATATTTGTTAAATATTTTTAACAAATTTATCTTTCCTGTTATATTTCCCAAACTGCAAATACTCAGGATTCATTATGTATGCTGTTAAACACTGTACAATATTTTAAAAATATTGATTTCAAGCTCATCATCTCAACTATGAGCATATCATCTCATTATGTGAATTAAATAAGGTAAAGGCGTTTAATTACCTATTTAGTAGGTGTGAGTAAAAAACACATTTGTTTCCTCTTTCCCTTCCCATTTGGAGACAAATTTCGTAAGAGCTGAAAAAAAATAAATTTAATGTGGTAAGGAGTAAAAATATATAAAATACTATTTTAAATGGCCTCCATTTTGGGGTGCCTGAGTGGCTCAGTTGGTTAAGAGGCCAACTTCAGCTCAGGTCATGATCTCACAGTATACAAGTTTAATCCCTGCATTGGGCCCTGTGTTGACAACGCGGAGCCTGTAGCCTGCTTTGGATTCTGTCTCCCTCTTTCTGCACCACCTCCCCCACCCCTCAAAAAAATAATAATAATAATTAAATAAATAAACACTGAAAAAAATTATGATCTCCATTTTACCAACTTCCCACATAAAACAATGCTTTCCAGTCCTTCTGTTAAACATATTTACTGAAGTCTATGACTTGCTGAATGCTTTTGGCACACATAACTTCTGTCTCCCACACTTATGTTCTCTTTGTTTCGGTAGTATGTGTACCAAGTATCAGATGTGTTTATCCCCAAATCTGTTTGTACCAGTTGTTTTTGTTTTTTCCCTTACATAATTTATTTAAATATCACTTAAACTTACAAAAATAAGAGAGTGAAAATAAAGTGTTGTTTCTATAAAAGCTGAGTTGTATGCCTTAAAAACAACTCCATGAAGGTGAGTTGCTTGAAATATGCTTTCAAGGTAAGTGTGGGTTTGACAAGTATATAAAAAAAAAAACTGGGGAAGAAATCAGACACATCTAAAAGAATTCTGCACATAAACTGCTTACAAATGTTTGTAATTGCTTGATGTACTTTAAGAGATGGAAACAGAAAATTGCACAGTATGAATTATGAGTAGAGTTTATGTAAAAAGAAAAAAAAGAAAAATGGAAGTGCATAGGACTGTCCATCATGTGACTTATAAGCAAAGCCATTGGTCTTACATGATAAAATTTTTAAATAAATTCATGTTTAACTTTTCAAAGTTAAAATGAAATATATAAAATCTATACAACTCAATTATTGTAAGGTTTTCTGCCAAGTTAAATTATTTGGTTAAAAGGGCTTTTTCCATATTGTGAATATTGCTAATCACAATTAGCAAAGGATGGTCCATCCTTTGTCTAATGGAAAAAGCCTCAGCCTAGCCACTAATGTCCCTCAGTGTTTAATACATTGTTTTTCTCCTTCCCTTGCTATCCTATGGACATAGCTAACTGGAAAAAATAGTGGTAGGTTAATCAAAGAAAGTCAATAGACAGAGGCCAATGACCACTGACCTGTTCTTAAAACATCAAAGGGAAAAGTCAGGTCCCTTTTTTGGGTATTCATATTTCAAAGGAAATAAAGATCACAGCTATTATGGTGGTTATGGATATTAATCAAAGTTTCCTTGAGGCAAGGTACTTTGAAATTGTGTGTAAACTAAATTTAGGAGGGGAGCAGACTAGGCATTCAAGTGGAATGAATTTGTGATCTTCATTAAAAAGTAATAACATAATGAAATAGATATACTTCAGTACTGTTAGCACTATCTCCCGCCCGCACCCCTGCTTTTTAAATAAGGAGCTCTGTATTTACATTTCATTTTGCACATTTTACCCAGCCCTGGCAGTGATGATGATGACAATTAATGACAGCTGCTTTTTACGGAAGACTCAGCATGTATTAGGTCTCTTGGCAAGCGCTTTCTTATAAACCGGCTCATTTACTTCTTAAGTTTGCCCAATTAATTTTACCATTTCACAGATAAAGAAATTCAAAATTGGAATAAAATTTGCCAAAAATAAACTACTTCAAAGTGACAGAAACTGAAAATAAGTCTAGGTCTATCTGAATCAAATGTCCACCTTTTAATAATGATGTAGAATGATGACCTCTTTTAACCTTGCCTCTTCCCACCATTCATACACCCTCTTTACACAGATATATCAAAAAATCTTTGGTTTTTGTAAGTGAAACTGTCTAACAATTATCAGAAGTCTGCAATATTGAAAAGAGATCACTAATTCAAAAAAGTTACCTTTTGTCATTCTTTTAATTAAGATTAGCAAAGTTACTAGCACAGAAAATTTAGAATTTCATGTACTATTTGTAACCACACTTACATTTTACATATTTATGTAACTGTGCACAAAGGACTATTATATAATGCAGCAGTGAAGCGTTTTTGTGTTTTTCTATTTTTCACTTATTATGAATGTCAATTTGTTGAAATTAACATTGGGTCTCTAACCTTATAAAAATATTGATGTGTCTAATTTGCAATCAGGTGGCACTAAGGTTAAGTACTCAATAGGTATGCACAGATATTTATGCAATTTTAATAATGAATTTGATTAAAGTATATGGCACTTCCTCCTTAGAGATAAAAAATTCAGTCATGGGTGTGGTCATGTCAAGTAACCATAAATATTATTAATGGTTATTTCTTCTTTTTTCTTTTTTAATTTTTTAAGTTTTAGTTATTTTGAGACAGACAGAGAGAGAGAGAGAGAGAGAGAGAGAGAGAGAGAAATCATGTGCCTGCAGGGGAGGGTCAGAGAGAGGGATAGACAGGATTCCAAATAGACTCCATGAACTCTCAGTGCAGGGCCCTGTTTGGGACCAACTGTGAGATCATGACCTCAGCTGAGATCAAGAGTCCAATGCTGAACTCACTGAGCTACCCAGGCACCCTTATTTTTTTAATCATGACAACATATACTTCAGGTTTTACCTGAAGAGAAGCCAATTCTTATATCTGTGTGATATATGAACTATTAACATTTATGGTATTAGGTTGAATCACTGTATATATGAATTAAAAGTAGTTAAATATTAGCAGCTTCATAGGACTCAGCTTTATATATAGTGCATATTAAATATATACCTACCGCTAAATTCCTTAAATTCCACCAAACTTTTAAAATAAAAGGCATGCTGTCCTATGAAATGTTCAGTATCTCAATATCTATTCATCCCCTATTTTGGATAGCAGCTTTAACATAAAAGTTGTATCTGGTTTGTGTGTGTGTGTGTGTGTGTGTGTGTTCCATTTGTTGTTATTCCTTTGTCTTGAAATCTGACTTAAGAATAACAATATAGGAATGCTGAGAACAAACTGAGGACTGTTGGGGGTGGGGGTGAGGGGAAGGGGGGTGATGGACATGGAGGGGGGCCCCTGTTGGGATGCGCACTGGGTGTTATATGGAATCCAACTTGACAATAAACTATGAAAAAAAAGAGATTGAAATTTAAAGAGAAAGAGCCTGAAAAAAAAAAAAAAGAATAACAATATATATTTTTCAGTCAATACTGCAAGCCTGTTTTATGTCAATTCCATTCCCATTGTCATTTCCTTAACAATCTTTATTAAATCAGGACATTCAAAGTAAATATGGAAGGGAGTAAGTACCACTTCAATTATGAATTTTGATTTGAACTTTGCAAAGACCAAGATACATGCACATATGTGTATACACGTATAGACAAACATTTCTTGAATATAATTCTTTGATTTTCTGTCATTTAAAAAGTCAAGTATTCTAAGACTCTCTGAATAAGAACTAAGCTATGAATAAAAGCAAGAACTAATGTTCTAGTGAACCATAATTTTATTGCAGAGTGATTGCTAAGATATGCAAATGATTTTCAACTATTATCAGATGCTTAACTCAGAAATTCCTATTCCTTACTATGGATTTTTTTTCAAGTTTTTGATTGCTATTTTCAGATGCCTATTTAGCTAAGATAAGTAAAGTGTTATTCTTATGATTCCATTGACTATTATGAGTGTGTTTCCTCTTTATCTCATATAAATCGAGTCAGATAGATTTCTGTATTTGTACAATAACACGTGAAAAATAGATGGCTCCAAATACCAAGAAATACAGAAGGAATTCAAGCAGAAAACAACATACAAACATTGATAGCAAAAGGGAAGACTTAACCAAGTTGTTTACAAGAATGGGTCTGCCTCAACACTAAAAACAGGTTATAATGATTTTTTAGGGCTTTCAGAGAGTGATGTTCAACCAATGTGCCTTCCTGAACATCTCATTTAACCAGATACTTGTCATTTACATGTTGAGATAGGAGGATAATGTGATGCTTATATACTGAATCCAATTTTGTTTGTGTTTATTTTTTTAAGAAAGGAAATTTACAAAATCCAATTTCAAGTGAAAACACTAAAAAAGCTTGCCGACAGTGAAAATGTTGCTTTACACAAGATTAATTCCAAGAGCACCAACAGAGAAGCCCAAATCTGATGAAATGGCTTCAGAAATATATATAAGGATGAAATTATTATAATAGAAAAAACAAAAACAATATATCCAGTGAACGATATTATATGAACTCATAATGTACAAATAGGTTTTTACTAATTCTAAACACTGGTATTTCAAGCAGATGTTGAGTGGATCTCTATTTTTGTGTCATCGGAGCCAAACCTTAAGAAACACATAGCACTGACTTGCTATGTCAACATGAAAAATAATTCATGTATTTTAAATCTTGATTTTGCATAGTATCAATGTACCTGAAAAATAGTCACAACAATTATTTATTATTATGGCTATAAATGGTTTGCATATTATCCCTTTGTTCTTTAATGCTTTCTTTTGTTTTTGTTTTTTTAGCTAAAGTTTTATTTTTCATTATTGCTGATGGCAAATAAAATATTTTTTAAGTGGGTTAGAATCTTTACTATCTCAGTCTTTTGCTGAGGATAATGTTGGAGTTTATCATTCTCAGTTTGGAGTTTACCTGCCTCACTTTCTTCTGATGTAAAATAACAATACAATGATGATAATAAAAATAGTATTTCCCAGAGTGCCTGGGTGGCTCATTTGTTTAAGTGTCTGACTTTGGTTCAGGTCATGATAGGGCAGTTTGTTAGTTTGAGCCCCATATTGTGCTCTGTGCTGACAGCTCAGAGCCTGAAGCCTGCTTTGGATCTGTGTCTTCCTCTCTCTCTGCCCCTCCTTTGCTAAACATGAATAAACATCAAAATAATACTTTTAAAAACGATATATCCCTTTTTTAGAGTTACCTTAAGCACTTAAAACCAATGATATAAGTAGATAACTGGGCACATTACCTACAATAAGCACTCAATAAATACTGGCTTAAATATATATTAATAAATGCTGAATAACATTGAAAAACTGCATTAATGGGATGCATGTTCTAGTACTTTATCACTGAAAGAGATTATAGAACAAGGCGAATGGATTCATGACTCCAGCACATAGTTAGCTATGTGATTTTGGAAACATTTTCAAAATGTCCACGCCTCTTTGTTCATTTGAGAAATTAATGATAAAATATTATCAACAGAGTTGTAAAGAGCCAAAGAGCTTCAGCATGTGAAAGCTCTCTATTACGAAATGTTATAAGACTCTAGCTTTTCAAACATTCACTAATTTAACAAACACATATTTTGAACATTTAGTAAGCACCTAGTGGAGCCAATGCTGGTGCTGGATCACACAAAGAAGTAAAACAAATACTCTCCCTGACTTGGTAGTGTTCAAAGTTTATCAAAATAAGCCACTACCATCGTACCAAATTTACTTCTTTTGAGTAACAACTCCTCATTACTTGAGAATGCAAAAAATATTTAAAGATTGAGTAAATTATTTGCAAAAATGGTATGAATTATTTTAGTTTAGGGGTTCAAGCTATCACGAGTTGACTATTATTGCATGAAAAAGTATATTTTAGACAGGAAGTCTATTCAAGTCACTTCACTGAAATATAAAGAAAGGAAATTCTTTTTACTCTTCAAGAACTGAATGGTTATGCAGCTTTTATTTATTTCCTTTATTGACTATTTTTATTACCATAACTCCTACGTGAAAAAAAATTAAAGAACCACATGTAGTCTTTGATCAACAAGACATAGATGTGAATGCTATTATTATTCTAAACAAATAGAGTGCTCATAAAGCTTTAATGAGGGGATTACCTACAAATATGCATGGGAATTAAAAGATATTGAGGTACTTAGAAAGTATCAAATAGAAAAAGTCATTTTCAGGGGTGCCTGGATAGTTCAGTCAGCTTAGATCATGATCTCATGGTTCGTGAGATCAAGCCCTGCATGAGTCTCTGTCCTGACAGTGTGGAGCCTGCTTGGGATTCTCTCTCTCCTTCTCTCCTTCTGTCCCCTTCCTGCATGCATGCATATGTCCATTCTTTCTCTCTCTCTCTCTCTCTCACACACACACACACAAACACACACATAATCTTAAAAAGAAAAATAAAATAGAGAAATTCATTTTCAAACCTAGACCCAAAAGTGCAACAGGATTGCGAGGGGAACTATGGATGATGACTTGTTTAAGGTGCAGTGGGACATGACCACCACAGAGGCACTGAACCAGCATCCCAGCATTATGGATAAAGGAAGACAACTGGGATTGTCCCTGAATCAATCAGAGCAAGGGAGAGAATTACACCATCTGATCCAGTCCAAAGGTTCAGGCTTCCAGAGCACAAAGTCAGAGAAGGAAGGTATAGCAATGAGTATGGATGTAAAGGAAGAAGAAACCACACATATATGATGTCATTACAATTATACAATGATTTAGGCCTTTGTTTTTGTTGTCTGTTAATTAATGGTCTTTAGTTTAACTAGTATTTAAATATGAACACATAAGAACAAACCAACTTAGAATGGGTTAGATAATTTAATGATACCTCCTCTAATATTCTCTGTATTCAAGAGGTTATTTAGGAATGCCAATTTTCCCAATGACTCATGTTCGGTCTATTCAAAATTTAGACTGTATATATTTTGGTGGAGTTCTTTATGTTAAGGACACTTACATAACATTTCAGCACCCTAAAATTTATAATACAGAAATTGACGTCAACAAGATGGCAGGCTGGAGGTCCTAACACTTATCTCCCCCCACAAAAACAATAAAACAACTAAGAAACAACTGCAAATCAAGGAAAATAGCTATGCAAATGCTCTGGACTACAACAAATCAGGAGAAACATGCTGGAGCACAAAAACCAACAACTGCCACACAGAAAAGCATAGGAAGCACCTTACCTGTGCCATTCCATTCTCATCCTCTGGTCTGGAGCTGCTCAATGCCTGGAAGGATTCCCTCAGAGGGTTTCTGGTCCACTAGCAAAAAAATTAATTAATTAATTAATTATTTAAAAAAAAAAAAAAAAGAACGGGAGGACTTCAGCAATCCTCATCACCACCACGGACATCTGTATCCTTTGCTACTGAGGATCCCACAGTCTTTAGGGTCAGTCTTCACTGAGGCTGATCACAGCTGATGTAGCTGTCTGGAGTCCCTGAGCAATCCTGGTGGTGAAAATTGCTCTTGGCCTTGCCTCACTCTCCTATGTGGGATTCCACAACTCTTGCCATCCAGTGGTTCTGAGCTGATACCGCACTATGCCCACCCACCAAGTGCCAACATTGCTTTGCCATCTCTGGAGCCATGCTGTCAGTAAGCTGCACCCAGCCCTGTCTGGTGGCTAAGGAAAGGCTTAGATCTCCTATCGCCAGGGCTGCTGCTGCCTGGGCTCTGTCCCCTCAGTTTTGAGTCAGAGTTGTGAGCAAATGTTCCCTCTCTCTGTGAGCTCTCTGTGTGAGCTATGTTGTCTCTGCTCTGAGCCCTGTCCCTGGATCCTGAGTCAAAAAGACATGGGATCATAAGTGTTAGTGAGAACGTGGAGGAAGCTAAATCTTGTGCACTATTGCTAGGAATGTAAATTGGTGCAATCACTATGATAAACTGTACGAAACTTCTTAAAAAAATTAAAAATAGAACTACCATATGATCCAGCAATCTCGTTTCTGGGTATATATCTAAAGGATACAAAATCAGTATCTCAGAGATATCTGCACTCCTATGTTCACTGCAGCATTATTTAAAATAGCCAAGATATGGAAACAACCTAAGCATCTATTAATGGATGAATAAATACAGAAAATGTGATATATTTTTACGTGTGTGTGTGTGTGTTAGTTTGTTGTGGTATTTTTTTTTCTTGAGTCCATTTGCTAAAAGATACAAACCATTTTTAATATATCTAAGAAAAGTAGCAAAAATTAAGAAATTGGAGCACAATACACTGTATAATATTTATATAAGAATCTATGACAACTATATTTATAAAATAAATATCTTCTTGCCTCTCAACATATCACAAAAACACATTTTTAATTTTTTTATGTATATTTACTACAATTATAACCCTATTAAAGGAAAATGCCCGATCATGAAAAGCATTTACGCACTTCTGAAATTTTCTGTACAGTAACTATAAAAGTAAAACCAATGTGGCTGCCAGCATTTTGACAGTTGAAAAGTAAACATCAGGAGGAATTCATTTAGTACCAAATATATAGAGTAAAACCTTGGATTGCGAGTAACTTGTTCTGTGAGTGTTTCACAAGACTAGCAAACATTTCTAATAAATTTTAACTTGAAAGATGAGTGATGTCTTTCCATACGAGTAATACAGGACACCGAATGTCAGATGATCAAAACTGAGCCAGTGGTTCTTCTCTCTCTCTCTCTCTCTCTCTCTCTCTCTCTCTCTCGCTGCAGGTTTATGAGTGATCATCTCCCATGCTCAGATGCATGGTCTCAAACTGTGGTGTTTGGCAGAAATCAGTGACTTTTCAGAAAGTTGGAAGGTGCCCACAACTGAAACTAGTGTATTTTTTGTCACTTCCAAGCACCTATGGACAGTCCTTTGCTCTTCCATAAAGAGTAAGCTTAGGAATGCTTTGCTTCATTTTAGGTCAGGCTGTCTGCAGATACAGACCTTTCTTCTTCTGCCTTATTGCCAGTTACATTAAACACAGTATACCACAGAGTTTATTAATATTGTCCTATAATCAACATCTGTCGGTGATAGTGAAAGTTGTCCCACACAATAACCCTCCTCTCTCTGGTCTCCCTCACACCAGCCACGAAGGTTTTCAAAGGTAAGTGCAGGTTAATTTACTTTCTTTATATTTTGTATTTTCTTTACTATTGTGCATTCTATTATAGCATTGTAATCATTTTTATATGAATATTATTGGGTTGTAGAACAAATCGTCTGAGTTTCCGTTCTTATGGGGAAATTCACTTTGAGATATAAATGCTTTGGATTACAAGCATGTTTTCAGAACAAAATATGCTCACAAACCAAGGTTTTACTGTATAATGGAACATCATTCAAGCAAAAAAAATGTAGAAAAATGTGCTATTCATGAAAACATGAGGGAACTTGGAGGACATTATGCTACCTGACATAATTTGCCAGATTAAGACAAATACCATATGGTATTACTTATTTCTGGAAACTGCAAAAAAATAAAAAATATATCACACAAACAGTAAAGTTGTGGCTGCTGGGAGTTGGGGGGCAGGGGAAATGTGGAGCTATAGATCAAAGCCTACAAATTTTTAGTTATAAACTGAATAAGTTCTGAGGAACTAATATAGAGCATGGTGACTACAGTTAATACTATGATATTGCATACTTGAAATTTTGGGAGTAGATCTTAAATATTCTCACCACACACACACACACATATACACACATACACTCACGTGAGGTCACAGATATGGTAATTACAGTGATTGTGATGGTGATTGCACATTGTATATGTATATTAAATCTTCACAGTGAACACTTTAAATATGCATAATTTTATTCTCAATTAGTCCTCAATAAAGGTGAAGAAATTTTTAAAGATTATTATAATACAATGTAAGTCATTTAGAAACTAAATCATAAAGGCTAAGTTTTGTTTTTTGCTCTGCTATTAGAAATTGCTTACCATAATGTTTAATATATTTGTAAACCAGACTAGATTACACTGAGTGAGAATGTTGTATTATTATTCTATTATGATTTCAATTATATTCTAATAAGTATTTTTTTTTCACCTCAAGCAGTAGCAATGTTAATAGATATAAAGAGGAAACATGGATGGGCATTAGACTGTGGAAGTCAAAGTTTACTAAGAAAATCACATTTTAAAAAAATGAGTAAAAAGCTGTCAACTAAATTCTCCTTTTTTTGTATTTAGAAGCATTTATAATCCATTGTCATGTACCTTTAAAAGAAGCAAACATGTTTATGTGATAATCATTAACACTAATTTTTTCTGAATTATTATAACTATGTTACATATTTAAATATTTACATATAATGTATCTAAGATGTATTTTTTCTTTTACTATGTCATGTTTTGTACACAACCATAATACCACTTCAAGGTAACATTTTCTGTACTAGTGAAAACAATGCTAGCTGTTATAGCACTATAAGAGATCAATCACAATGTCAATGATTAAAAACAAAACAAAGAATGCCCTGCAGAGTAGACAATCACCTATAAACTCCAAGATAATCTGTTTACAGCTGTGTTCATTTTAGCAGATGTTTGATCCTCACTGTTTATACTGCATACAAATAAATGGGTTCTGAATCTTTTAATCTTATTGATACATTTTTACAAATGTGTTTCCAAGGATTAAGTATTATTCTTGCTATTTTGGGGAAAAAAGAGTTTCTTTCTTATTTACATCAACACTGAGTTAAGAGTGAGTGAGTAGCTAAGCTTAACTGGTCGTTTCAGAGATCAAGGCACTTCCAACATAAGAATTTGAATCCCAGGGTTTTCTCTATGCCACAAGAAAAAAAAAAAAAACATTGTTGTCCAGTACATTTTCCATTTTGATTAAAACTAAGTAAATAATAAAAAATGGTGAATTTTAACTGAGAATTAAATATTTGAATATGCAAGATAGATTAGGGGAAATCAGTAATGGAGTTTTACTGAGAGGAAAAAAAAAACTGGACTCCAATATCAGATAAAAGTATTAATCTTAGTAAGGATGAGTTACAAATGTCAATATGTTTATATTTTGTAGTATTAAAATATTTTTACCCTAATATTATGGTCTCTACATTCTTTGACAAGTACAGAGCAAAGACATTTGTTAGAGATAAGGAGATGTGTGAGTAACAAAATTTGAAGAAAGGGGAAAAGATTAGAAGATTCTGTGGAGAGATAGAAGGGCAGTCCCAAGGGCTGGCTTGTGAATGATTATATTGCATTTCAGGAGGCTAATATGACCTCATGTGTGAAATTATCTAGCACTGCTCAGCTGCTGGGGTAAGGACATCCTATATTATGATGTCAAGGTTACTGAAGGTGGTTGTTTTGCTTGATAGGCTCAATAAGAATAACAGAGGAGCAAGAAAGTTTAGAATATTTGCAAGAATGTCCTTGAAATCATGGACCATGAAACCCAAGCTGGATAATAATAAAGCGAGAAAAAGAGGTAGATGGGGAGAAATTTATAGAGGTCTCAGTTCCTGACCAAGAGTTTTTGACCAAGCAAATAGATAATAAAGGAGGCTGTGGTCACAGCTGGGAATTACTGTATTATTAGTAATATATAGATATAGAATAATTGTATTACAGGTAATGACAAGATCCAAATTGAAATTGTCAAAGTGGAGTGCTGAATGAGAGTCTAAAAGGTCACTGCTCATGAAAAAAAAACTAAGAATCATCAAACCAAGATTCTGATTATCTTCTGGAGTGTCTGTGTAGACATCTACACTCAGGGTGAAATCTGTAGTATCTAGAAGTGGGCCAAATGATAGTGAACCAGGTACCAAAGTGTTCAAGGAAAGATAAAAAGAAACAGAAAGAAGAATTAAGACCATTTAAAGTGAAATAATAGTCTGGAAAAAGAGAATACCAAACTCCACCTCTGGATCCTTAGTTCAGAGGGAAGCAGATAATAAATGATTGTCCAAGAGAGTTATGAAATAGAGTCTAAGATGTTCTGCAGAGAGACAGAATCTAAATTTAGTTTATGTAGTTATTATTGAAAATTAATAAAGTTGAGAGTACAGAGAATTCTGCAGTTATCATGTTCCACATTGGAGAAGTTGGAGGAGAAAGAAGATGAAGGCTGAGACTGTGACAATAAAGTATAACTCACTGTGGTAGAAATAAGATGTTACAGAACTCTAGTGGGAATGGGGTGATATCTTGCATGTTGACAGATGGAAAAAAGATGACAGGCATAGAACCAGTGGATTTTATCTCAATCGTGTTCTTGATTTGGATGGATATTGTACCTTTCCATAAAACATGCAGTTCAATCTGGTGGGAGATCCTGGCTCAGAATATGAAAGTACAGATCTGCTTGGTGTGGATAGTAAGTGCTCTTCCAGAGTACTTATAACCCACCCCCCCCAACACTAGGCTGTTCAGACTATATGTAACTATGTTTACATATATATTTCTCTAAATCCCTAATTTTATATTAGCATCTACAATTGAAAAAAATATAATGTATAATATAATATGATGTAAAATGTGAGAAATTTTGTCCTGGTTTCAGTTGAGGCCCTATAGGCCAAGAACAATAGAACACTGTAGTAAGCATGCCAATATCTTAAAGAGGTGATTGAAAACATATGAAGTAAATCCTAACATTTTAAGATTTTAGAACATTCTAATAGAATTTATACCTGGATAATTTAGCAATAATCCACTGCAAGTTTTTAGGTGTCTTGTTTCAATAGAAGCTTCAAAGGACAAGAATAATATAACATTTCATATCTCTACATACCAAAGAAATGAGAGACCACACATCTATAACACATCTAAAAACTTCAAAACTGGATCCAAAGCAATAATGAATCATTCACTTTGAGGTATTCCGGTTCTGCTAAGTCTCCATAGGCTAGAAATAATATCATTATCAGGTCAATTGCCCCCATATACTACAGAGGTATTAGACCACATACGCAGGACATATTAAGAGTTTAAAACTAGTTCAGCCAGTAACAATCACCACCAATTTCAAAGAGATGGAGTAAATATTTTTTATATTTTTTTAAAAATATTTTTATTTATTTCTAGGAGAGAGAGAGAGAGACAGCATGAGCAGGGGACAGACAGAGAGAGAGGGAGACACAGACTCTGAAACAGGCTCCAGGCTCTGAGCTGGCTGTCAGCACAGAGCCCGATGCAGGGCTCGAACCCACGAACCGCGAGATCATGACCTAAGCGAAAGTCGGACGCTTAACCGACTAAGCCACCCAGGCGCCCCGAGAAGGAGTAAATATTTGAAAAAAAGTTGTTTATGTTCTGTGTGTTTCCACTTCCTCAGATCTCCTGAGGGCAGGTGAAACTGCTCTTCAGAGACATGACACTTGGAGTTTGGCCTGAACGTTGGCAGGCCACAGAGAATAGGCGCTGTCCTAAAGCAGGCTTCAGTTATACCTGGGCTAGGGCAAAGATGCTAACTACAAAATGTATCTACAAAAGAGAGCCTTCCAAGGGGTGTATTTCAAAGCACCTCTTTCCAGGAGAGTTGGCTATAGGAGTAAAAAGTCTTCATCCAAGAGAATAGCTGTGAATGGACAGTCAGAATACCAGGGGCATACGAGGATTCATAACTGTGAGCAATGACCCCAAAAGTATGATAGTGAACATACACACCCTCAGAGCACACTTTTAAAAAGACTATTAAATGGGGTCTATACTTTGGGTGGGGAAATGATGTCTGTACTAGGCTCTATGTTTAAATTGAAGAAAGGAAGTATTTTTTCTGAATATTACTACATTTTAAGTTTAAAAGTTCAGTGTTTAATGATCCTCCAAAATGTCTGACAAAGGATCAATGTCCTTTNAAAATTCTCTAAACAAAGTTGTTCAAAACTTCAGTACCTTTTGGAGATGTGACAGTTTTATGTAGATTCCATTTGATGCATTATCTTTCCTAATATGGAAACTTTTAGGTGTTTTATTTTTTTTCTTGATCATACACTGTATTTTTAAAATTAAACTTAGTTGCTTAAGTTAGATTTCTAGACATGGAATTTGTAGAATGGTTTAAACGAACTCCTGTTTGTGAGTTGATTTCCAGAAATACTAATTTCCATTTCTAGCAACCCATCAGTGCCGATTTTAGCCAGCTAGCATGGTACATTATCACATTTTAGAAATTTACCAGTTTGAAAGGTATAATGATATTCTTCCATTTCTTTTCTCTTTAACTTTTTATGATTAGTAAACCTGAAAATATCATAACATTTTCAGACATTTGCAACTAATTTCATCATTTAATTTTTTATGTATTAAGTAAAATGTTTAAATGTTTACACCCAATGTATTGTTTCCTTTAATATTAGAAACACATTGCATTACGGATTCATTAAAAAATGAACTACTTAGAAAAATGGAAGAAGCAGTGAGTCTACAAAATAAATTTACATCTCCTAGTTCCAAATAGAGAAAAAAGCACATTCAAAATGAGTAAACAATTTTGAGTAATAAAATTACAAAGGATTTGAAAGTTCATTGGTTGTGAAGTGAGATACTAGGCAGTATTATCTTAAGATTTAAGCAAGAAGGTCTTGATTCTTGGACCAGGGCTCTAGAGACTTCAGCCATGACCAACCTGTCCAAGTAGCCATTGTATTGAGGGGATACAGTCATACAGTGCTTAGCCTCCTCTTTCAGACCATGATCTAGGACCTTGGAATCCCCCACTCAATGGGCCAAGCCTTCTCCTGACCCTATCTTCTCTGAGAGCCTCATTTGTGTTCATGCTCCTGGGCCTAAGAAATGACTAAAAAGGGTAGGGTAGGAAGATGTAAGGCTTTTCGGATGGAGCCTGGTTACATGGATTTTTATTGCCAGAATACATGCTCAGGTGGTTGGAGGGTAGGATGGAGCCAGGTGTTGAGAAGTAAAGAACAGGCATGTTGTGAACTGGCAAGCTTCCTTTGTACTTTTGTGAGGACAAAAGTAGGCCTGCGCATAAATTCTAGATTTTCAATATCATTACCTAGATTTTGAATAGAAAAATCTCTTATACCTCTGGGTCATAGTTTCCCTGCTTGAAAAATAAAGGGGTTTAACTTGTGCTACTCACCTTCAGTTGGCTTTGTACTTTTTAGTGAATTAAGATTCTTTAAAAGACATACGGAAAATAAAATTTTAATATAATGTGTACATAATTGATTTTTCTACCTTAAAGGAATTTATATACTTTAATAAAGCATTAAAACACTTTTATACTAGTTAATTTCCCTGCTATGCAAAAAAAAAATTGATTTTTATAAACCTACAGAATGAAACTTTGTGCATATGTATATCAGCAAGGACAGACATTAAATTTCAGCTTCATAGTTTTATATGTACTTTCTGAAAATGCCATTTCTTGCAATAGGAATTATCTCTGGTTTATCCAGTTTTCTTGCATCAATCCCTACCATACTTTTTGTCAACTTTCTACCATTTCCCCTTCTCAGTCATCCCCTTTTATGGAATGGTTCCCATTATCTGCTTATCAAGCCCTCATCCTTATTTTCCATGAGTGTGGAGGGCGAGTTTCACTTTTGCTTAAGATAATTCGGCTAACATAACAAAGTGGTAATATATTATTTTACCTTTTTGTTGAATTAAAGACATTTCTTTGTACTTTTGTACTGAGCCCTTGGAAGTATTTGTGTAACAGAAAAAGAGTTCATCGTTAACGAATCAACAATATATATTAAATAAGGTGTCTTTAAATAAAAATACATGTAAATACACTGCTGATATAGTGTATCAATTAATCTGTAAATTAAAATAATACCACTGTCTCTACTAGATTTTATTCTTACCCTGCTCTCGTTCTTACTATACATTACTTAGGGCATGGCCCTAGCTCCATTTCCTCTTAGTCATCACTCAAAAATCCCATATCATTCTACACCTATTTTTTTAAATTGTGAATTCTATGTGTCCAGCATGTTTTTAACATATTCACCTTCTAACTGCCTGAATCGGTATGTAATGTCTGTATTCAACTATTTTATGTACATTAGTCAGGTCTACATAATTATATTGTAAAAATTGTAGGTGGGAAGACATCTTAAACTTTCCTGTGTTCCATGTACTGGTAATGAATTTGTAGGTGCTGAATAAATACCAGTTACTATTTCAATTAGTAGATAAAATTAATAATCCTTATATGCTTTCCTTATAGGACCTTTTCCTTATAGGACCCTTTCAAACTGTCACACCATTCATATGCCATATATATGTATATACACTTACATATATTTGAAGGTCTTTATATGCTTTTATACAGCAATTAACAGTTGCAAAACCTCCAGATGTAAAAATCGTTCACATATTCCTAATTGATAATTATTCAATGAAGTTCATATCATGCCATTTGTCAGTTTAAGTGCATTTATATACATATATATTATTCTTACTTTTTTGTAATTATAAGTATACAGGTCATGAATTTTGGTAAAAACACTTTCCATGTTCCTATTAATATTGGAGTCTATATACATTTAACTTTTCACATCAAAACCAACTGGGTATGATGATGTAGAATAAGTAGTGTTCAGATCTATTTAGTGACTAAAATAATTAACATACAAATCTGTTTCTTCATCCTTTTTCTATATTGTTTTTGTTCTCTTTTTGTCAGATCACAGCATGGTGCTTCTTATCTTTGTATTCAACCGGCAGATTCCTGCTACGAAAGAGTGTCACTGCCTACGCACAGGCTTGATAGAAAATTATGATTTTGTAGTGTATAAAAGCATGAAAGCATTTTTCATCAGTTTAGATCTTACTTCTCTCATCTGATTTCATTTCAGAACAAATAGGTAGTAAAGTGGGAAAAGCAGTGACTCAAATAAACCTAACTCACAATTATTCTGTACATTTTTTTTCTTAGTGGAATCCAGGTCTTAATTATACTTATCACATGCACCCAGCTATATAATTTTGTCTTTCATAGTCACTCTGTATCTTTAATCAAGAATTTCAACTACAGTACTTTTTTATAATAAAATCACTTGTTCCTTGGCATGCTTGTTCAGGAGCCTAAGAGATTTTTTTTTTATCCTCTTCATCATTGTCTAGCAAGTTGCATTATCTGCTCCTCAGAAATGCTTGGCATATGTAAGAAACATATGGCAGAGTTTTATAATTATGTCAAGTATGAGCAATGCAAATTTTCTTAGAAGGACAATTCTGTCTTGGGCTAGCTATGATATTACACACAGATTCTTATGTAATTTTTTCTGATCAGGAAATAGTAACACTATTTATAATTGTCAGCATCATTTGTTATATTAACTTAGTTAACTCATTTTTATCTCTTTCCTAAAGAAATCAACACATGATAGGTATTTATAAATATTTTCCTTTAATAAATGTTGACTTTATAGCTTTAAAGAGTTTAATTTAATTTTAAATTTTATACCAACTATGTTGAAAATTAGATATTCTCTATCTTGACTAAAACTTCTATTTTCATAGTTTAACTGATTAAGACTACAATAATATACCCCATCAAAAGAACTGTGTTCCAGTCCATGTATAGATGCCTACATTGGTAAAGTAATGCTTTTATTTAATAAGCAGATCTATATAAGAAAATTTCATTTCTCTCCTAAATAAATTAGTGGTTATTTCACATTACAGAAATGGAAATTATGGATAAAGGAAGGAAAGAATGAAATCATGGCCATGAAGCAGTACTACATGTCTTCATTCTTTTCGAAGCTTATGTAATTTTTGATGTTACAAAAATAGAATAAATAATATAAAATAATTGAAAGAAATGGTCATATAAAATTACTCTTCAAGGTCAATTTTTATGTTATTTATTTTTTAAGGTCACTATTTAACCAAATTTGTTTTTTTTCCCTGTTGACTAATTCAGAAATGATAAGGCAATGAATGCAATTTTATATGTATGTGTGTATGTATACATATATAGGTATAGGTATATACATTAAGCATAAAGTATTTGTCATCAGTGCAAGTGTTGCTTGACTGACTTGCACAGGTTGTGATTAAGAAATAAGAGCTGCATGATGTTTTCTTTGTTTTGGGTCTAATGAAGAGAAAAACAGACAATTATTTTTGGATTGTGATTAATTGTAATTAGTTAAATCTGGAAAAAGAGAATGTATCAGGCAAGACTGCTCTGGGTTCTGCCTCTATCATGTGCAATGGTGCCTGCATCTTCACTGCCCCACATCCAGGTGGATAATACCTATCTCATGTGACCCAAGTATATAGGCAGTCATTCTGGATTCTCCTCACTTCTGTCAAATGAACATCCTCCTTTGTACATTTATTTGCCTCTTCATGTTTCAAACCTGTCCTTTATTCTGGTGTCTTTCCCTCTGTGTCTATACATATCCAAAATTAGAATCAATAATCAAGCCAACAAGTGTCCAAACTTTCATTTAGCTCTTCTTTCAATCTCCATCTTTTATTGTATGTTGATCTACATGTCCTTTAGACTCAACAACACTATACTTATCAAAATTCTTAAAAAAGGAAGTTCTGGGGATACCTGGGTGCTCAGTCAATTGAGCATCTGACTTCAGATCAGGTCATGATCTTGCAGTTTGTGAATTTGAGCCCTTCATCAGGCTCTGTGATGACAACTTAGAGCCTAGAGCCTGCTCTGGATTCTGTGTGTATATCTCTCTCAGTCCTTCCCCTGCTCTCTCTCTCTCTCTCCCTCCCTCCCCCTCTCTATCTCTCTCTTCCTCAAAAACTAAACATTAAAAAATAAAATAAAATAAAATTTAAAAGGAAGTTCTTTTCTTATATTTTATATATTGATTAATTATAGCATCATTTGTCAAGTCAGAGACCTAAGGGTCTTCCTACTTATTCTTATGAATCATTGCACAGCCAATTCATGGTTATTTGCTTATAATGTAATATAAACTCAAATATCTAGTATGTTTCTTGTTTTCAAAGTTTACTGTCTTTGAATTACTTACTTTCCTGTATGAGATTTGAAAGTATTAAGATTGAAATATGACCTCTGAGAATAGAAAAGGTAATTAATAAGGGGGAAAATAGGAGGACTTGAATTTGACTAAAGCTGAAAGTCAGAAATATGTAGCAGTACAACTTTTCCCCCCAGAATATATTAGTATGTCCATCACCAGAAAAATTTTGCCAACTGAGATACATAAAGTTATGCTATATATAATATGGCATATACATTCTTAAAAATCAGTATGCTATACAAAATCATACAATAAAAACACAGGAACTATAGATAACATGAAGAGTACATCACTCCAGAACTGTGCCAGGAAAGCATGAAGATGAAGGAAAAGGAGGAGAAGGAGGAGGAGGAGGAAGAAGAGGAAGAGGAAGGGAAAACAGTAGTACAGGTATATATATCATGTGATTAAAAAATACATAAATGCCTCAATAAATATGCCACTTTACCTTGGAAAATATCTGAAGTCTACTTGTAGAAGTGGATATTGAAGTGGCTGTATATTATGAATTATTGTGAAATGGTGGATGGAGCATCGTACAAAATGGAGAGTTATCAGCCAGACCTAGAAAAGTGTGCTCATAGTACTCATGTTGAATCCAGGTCCTAGGCAGACGTTTGTGGTGTGTGTGTAACTATGTTCATATTTTCCTACATGGCTTGTTCTGACTGGGTGAAGGTTTTTTTTTCCCCTTTTACTTAGTGTGTTTTTTCTTTCTAGACAAAACTGTATAGTTATTTTGGACAAAGAGGAGAATGAGTAAAAATTGATAGCATCTTTAAGATTCTCAAGTTAAAATACATGAGGAAAGATAAATATTGGCGAAGCAAGATATGAGCCTCAGAAAAAAGTAGATTTTTTTTCCAACAGAAATAAAATCAAAGAAGACCATAGTGCCATCTCCCATGCTGTATGTGGGTTACTTTACAATTTGCATTTGAGCAAGCTGTAATGAGAACTGTGACCTTAGGAGAAAGCCACATTTCCTTGAGGCAAGAAGATGCAAACATTTGATTAAAAATGAAAAAGAATCAGGATTACGGTTTCTGGTTTTGTATGTAAGGAGCTTGAAAGTTTTCACTCTGCTCTAACAGAAAGTAGAAAGACTAAATAGGTAGAAAAATCAGCAACTCTTCTTGGATCTATACAATAGAAGCGAATACAGGGAAAATCACTACCCTCAAGAATGGAGAAACAGAGGGGTGCCTGGGTGGCTCAGTCGGTTAAGCATCTGACTTGGGCTCAGGTCATGATCTCACAGTTCGTGGGTTCGAGCCCCACGTTGGGCTCTGTGCTGACAGCTTGGAGCCTGTTTCAGATTCTGTGTCTCCCTCTCTCTCTGGCCCTCCTCTGCTCATGCTCTGTTTCTCTCTCTCTGAATAATAAATGAAACATTAAAAAAAAAAAAAAAAAGAATGGAGAAACAGAAGGCAACTAGAGGGAGATGTCTCTTACCAGAGCAGGGGCTCATGAGGAGAAACGGATGTGGGAAGCAGTGCTGGGATAGGAAAGCCTCAGCAATAACTGGTAGATTGGTAGAAGTTTAGAACAGGAATCCAGGCATAGGGGAACCTGCACAATATTGCATAATTTATCTCCAGAAGTTCCACATGGTTCTCACAGCAAGTATTAGAGAAAACTCCCTCGGGCTTCTAGCAGAGAATGGGAGAAAAGGGGCCATATTGAGTATGCTGAAACATGCTGTTCTTAACAAGGCCTGCCCCTTGGGAAACTTGTTAACCACAGTCTAACATTATGGGGTATTATCAGATCCTAAGTGATCTCAAGAAGGGAAATACCCAACTCCAGCCCACTATAACAATCCACTTCCCACATATGTGGGGAGAAAAAAAAAAAAAACTCGGGAAATTTTGTGAAGATAATTGTGCAGATATAGGCTTATTAAAAGAGATGGACCGAATCATAGCACTATAGAATATTTCCTCTACCTGCACACCTTAACACCACATTACTAAAAGCCTATTTATAGCAGTCCCTTTTACCTGGTACACCATGTCCTACTATTAAGAAAAAAAATTATAAGACTTACTTAAAGACAAAGAAACAACTATAATTAATATGTTAAAGGCTTTAAAAGAGAAAGCAGACAGCATAAAAAAAAACAGATAGGAAAATGGAAGTAGAGAGATAAAAATCCTAAGAGGGAATAAAAAAGAAATACCAGAGATAAAAACCACTATAATAGAAATAAAGAGTTCCTTTGGTGAAGTTATTAGTTCACAGGACCCAGCTGAGGAAATAATCTCTGAACTAAAGATAATATCAACAAAATATTTTGAAATGGAAAAACAAATATAACAAAAACATACAAAAAAGGCAGAACAGAATATCCAAGGACTGCGGGACAATGACAAAAGCCTTAACATACCTATAATGGGAATATAAGAATGGGAAGAAAGAAAAGGGAACAAAGAAATGTTTGAAACCATAATGACTGAGAAATTCTCCCAAATCAATGTCAGACATCAAACCACCAATCCAGGAATCTCAGAGAATACGAAGTGAAATAAATGACAAAAAGCAAACAAGCAAAAAACCTTATACCTAGAAATATTATCTTCAAATTACAAAAATCAAAGATAAAAAAATGAAAAAAGAAAAAAGCCAAAGCAGGGAAATATGTTACTCCAGAGGAACAAAGATAAGAATTACACCCAACTTCTCAGAAACCATGCAAAGAGAGTGGAATGAGTATTTAAAGGATTGACAGAAAAAACTCCAGCAACCTAGAATTTTGTCTTATGAAATTATCCTTTAAATGTAAAAAAGAGGGGCGCGTGGGTGGCTTAGTCGGTTAAGCATCATACTTTGGCTCAGGTCATGATCTCACAGTTCATGGGTTTGAGGCCCGCATCGGGCTCTGTGCTGACAGCTCAGAGCCTGGAGACTGCGTCAGATTCTGTGTCTCCCTCTCTCTCTGACCCTTCTCTGCTCACACTGTCTCTTTCTTTCTCTCTGTCTCTGTCTCTCTGTCTCTCTCTCAGAAATAAATAAAACATTAAAAAAATTTAAAAAGAAAACAAATGTAAAAAAGCAATATAGACTCTCTTAGAAAAAAATTGAGAAAATTTGTTGCCAGTAGACCTGCTTGACAAGAAATGCCAGAAGTTCTTTAGAGAGAAGGAATACTGTATAGGTAAGAAACTTGCATCTATATAAAGAAAGGAAGAGCATAAAAAAAGGAATAAATAAAAGAAAAATAAAAGTTTTTCCTTTTCCTTAATTGGTCTGACAGGTAAAATTTGTTCAAAATAATAAATGCAACAATGTATTTGAATGTACATATATGTATATATATCATAAATAACATATATGTTTAAGTATGCTTCTATATAAATTAAATGAATGACAGCAATGGCTCAAAGAGATTTAGGGAAGGGATTAGGATTATTCTGTTATTGTAAGACATTCACAGTACTCTCCAGAGGTGGTAAAGTGCCATTTGAAAGGGGGTTTGGATAATTTGCAAGCATATTTTGCAGTCTAGGGAAATCTATAAAGAGGGTAAAAAATGTAACTGATATGCTAAAAATGGCAGCATATAAAATGTTCAATTAAACCACAAAAGGTATAACAAGGGTAGAAGACTAAATAGGAAGAATAAGGACAACAAATAGAAAACATTAAAAAGCATGGTAGATATTAATTTCACATCAATAACCACTTTGAAGTCTATGGTGTAAATGTCCCATAAAAGACAGAGACTGTCAGAATGGATCAAAACACAAGACCCAACTATAAGTGTCTACAAGAAAACCACTTTAAACATAAAGACGCACATAGATTTGAAGTAAACAGATGGAAAAATATGGCATATTAACACTAATCATAAGAAAGCCAGAGGAGCTATATTAACTTCAGAGAAAGCAGATGTCACTGTAGAGAAAGTTATAAAAGATGAAGAAAGGCATTACATAATGATAAAGGGGCCAGTTCTCTAAGAAGACAAAGTAACTCTTAATGCATATATACATGACAACAGAAAGTGAAACTATATGAAACAAAAACAGATAAAACTCCTAGGAGAAATAAATGCATCCACTATCATAGTTGGAGACTTCAACACCTCTCTCTCAGAAATCGACAGATCCAACATGCAGAAAATTAGTTAAGACATAGCTAAACTCAACACCACCACTAATTAATAGGCTATAACTGACATCTATGGGCCATTTCATCCAATAGTGGCAGAGTACAAATATTTCTCAAGCTCATAAGGAACATTCCACCTAGAGAGACCACTTTCTGGGCCATAAGACAAATTTGAAAGAATACAAATTTAGAATATCTGCTCTCAGACCAGAATGGAATTAAACTAAAAAATCAATAACAAATTGATAACTGAAAATCTCAAAATAAATGCAGGTTAAAAAACACACTTCTAACATTTAAGTGAAAGAAGACATCACAAGACAAATTTAAAACATTTGGAATTAAATGAAAATGAAAAAAACCATGAAAATTTGTCAAATGTAGTACAGACAGTATTTATAGGGAAATTTATAAGCACTGAATACAAATGATAGAAATCAATAATCTTTGTTTCCTCTTTAGAAAAGTAGAAAAAGGAAAGCAAATTAAATCCAAAGTAAGCAGAACTGAAGAAATAATAAAAATTAAAGCAGAATCAATGAATTTGAAACAGGAAATCAATAGAGAAAAAATTAATGAAACCAAAAGCTGGTTCATGAAAAAGATCAGTAAAAGTGATGAGCTTCTCTCAGGACAACAGGGAATAAAAGAAAGAAGATACAAATTGCTGATTTCAGAAGTGAAAGAGGGGAAATGACTAAAAATTCTATGGACATTAAATTAAAAAAATACTATGAAAAACTATATGTACACAAATTTGATAACTTGAGTTAAATGGATAAATTTTTTGAAAAATAATTAGCCCAAACTCACACAAGAAGAAACAGACATTCTTATAGGCCTATGTGTTAATCTGAATTACTCATAGTCTTCTAAAACAGAAAGCACCAGGCCCAGATGGGTTCACTGGCAAATTTAATCAAATATTTAGAAAAGAAATTGTACCAATCTGGACAATTATCATTGATAACTATACAATAATAGTAGGACACTTTAAGATCTCAAATATAGCAATGGATAAATCATTTAAGCAGAAAATGAACAAGGAAACAATGTTTGAATAATACACCTAACTAGATGGACTTAATATATTCAGAACATCTCCTCCTAAAGCAGCAGAAAACACATCCTTTTTGAGTGCACATGGAATGTTCTCCAGAAGAGATCACATAGGTGATCAGGCCTCAATGAGTACAGAAAGATTGAGATCATTCCATGCATATTTTCAGAACACAATGCTATGAAACTTGAAGTCAACCCCAATAAAAAATTAGGAAAGACCACAAATACATGGAGGTTAAAGAACATCTTACTAAATAATGAATGGGTTAACCAGAATATTAAAGAAGAAATTAAAAAGTATGAGAAAGTAAATGAAAATGAAAATATGACAGTCTAAAACCTTGGGGATGCAGCAAAGGCCGTCCTAAGAGGGAATTATGTTATAATACAGGTCCACCTCAAGAAGCAAGACAAGTCTCAAATATACAACCTAATCTTATACCTAAAGGAAGTAGAAAAGGAACAGCAAATAAAGCTGAAAGCCAGAAGAAGGGAAATAATACAGATTAGACAGAAATAAATGATAGAGAAACAAGAAAACAAACAAACACCAGTAAAACAGATTAATGAAACAAGGAGGTGGTTCTTTGAAAGAATTTTAAAAATGGATAAACTCCTAGCTGGTCTTATGTTAATACCTATTCTTCTCAAACTGTTCCAAAAAATAGAAACAGAGGGCAAACTTCCAAACTCCTTCTACAATCAGGATATCCTGAATATCCTGATTCTAAAACCAAAGATCTCACTAAAAAGGAGAATTACAGGCCAACATCCCAGATGAACATGGATGCAAAACTTCTCAACAAGACACTAACAAATAGAATCCAACAGTACATTAAAAACAATATTCACCATGATCAATTGGGATATATTACAAGGTTGCAAAGGTGGTTCAATATTCACAAATCAATTAATGTGATATATCAGATTAGAAAAGAAAGGAATAGAACCACATATATGATTCTGTTAATAGATGCAGAAAAAGTATTTGATGGTATACAACATCCTCTTTTGATAAAAACCTTCAACAAGGTAGGGATAAAGGGAACATATCTCAACATCATAAGGCTATATATGAAAGACCCACAGTTAATATCATTCTTAATGGGGAAAAATCAAGAGCTTTTCCTCTATGGTCAGGAAGAGACAGGGATGTACACTCTCACCATTACTATTTAACAAGGTACTGGAAGTCTTACCCTCAGCAATCAAACAACAAATAGAAATAAACGGCATCCAAATCAGCAGTGAACAAGTCAAACTTTCACCATTTGCAGAGGAGATGATACTCTGTGTAGGAAACCCAAAATACTCCACCAAAAAGTAGCTAGAATTAATTATATGAATTCATCAAAGTCTCAGGATATAAAATCAATGTACAGAAATTTGTTGCATTTCTACACACCAATAATGAGGTAGCATAAAATATATATGAAGGAATCAATCCTATTTACAAAAGCACCAAAACCTATAAAATACCTAGGGGGTAAACCTAACCAATGAGATAAAAGATTTGTACTCTGAAAACCCTAGAAAACTTAAGAAGGAAATCAAAGAGTACACAAAAAAATGGAAAGACATTCCATGCTCATGGATTGGAAGAACAAACATTGCTAAAATGTCTCTACTATCCAAAGCAATCTGCACATTTAATGCAATCCCTATCAAAACACCATAAGCATTTTTCACAGAGCTATAGAAAATAATCCTAAAATTTGTATGTAATCACAAGGAACCTAGAATAGCCAAAGCAGTCCTGAAAAAGAAAAGCAAAGCTGGAGACATCACGATTCCAGATTTCATGCTATTCTACAAAGCTACTGTCATCAAGACGGTATGGTACTAGTACAAAACAAACACACTGATCAATGGAACAGAAAACCCAGAAATAGACGCACCACTATCAACTATATATGGTCATCTAATTTTCAACAAAATGAAAAAGAATATATAATGGAAGAAAGACAGTCTTGCTTCAACAAATGGTGTTGGAAACATTGGACAACCACATGAAGAAGAATGAAACTGGACCACTTTCTTACACCATACATAAAAATAAATTCAAAATGGATGAAAGACCTAAATGTGAGACAAGAAACCATCAAAATCCTAGAGGAAAACAGAGGTAGACCCTTCATTGACCTCAGCCTTAGCAAGTTCTTACCAGACACTTCTCTGGAGGCAATGGAAACAAAAGCAAAAATGAACTACTGGGACCTCATCAAGATAAAAAGCTTCTGCAAAGCAAAGGAAACAATCAACAAAACCAAAAAGCAGCCTGCAGAATAGAAGATATTTTCGAATGACATATTTGATAAAAGGTTAGTATCCAAAATCTATTTAGAATTTATCACACTCAACATCAAAACAAAAACAAAAACCACATAATCCAACTAAGAAATTGGCAGAAGACATGAATAGACACTTTTCATAAGAAGACACTACATGGCTAACAGTCACATAATGAAATGCTCAATGTCACTTATCATCAGAGAAATACAAATAAACACCATGATGAAATACCACATCACACTTGTCAGAATAGCTAAAATGAAAAACAAGTGTTAGCCAGGATGTGGAGAAAAGGGAATTTTCACGCACTGTTGGCAGGAATGAAAATTAGTGTTGCCACTCTGGAAAACAGTATGGAGTTTCCTCAAAAAGTTAAAAATTGGGGCACCTAGGTGGCTTAGTCAGTTAAATATCTGACTTTGGCTCAGGTCATGATTTCATGGTCCTTGAGTTTGAGCCCCATGTTGGGCTCTGTGCTGATAGCTCAGAGCCTGGAGCCTGCTCCAAATTCTGTGTCTCCCTCTCTTTCTGCTCCTCTCCCACTTGCTCTCTCTCTCTCTCTCTCTCTCATGAATAAGTAAACAATTAAAAAAGGTTAAAAATAGAAGTATGCTATGATCCAGCAATTGCACTAGTAGGTATTTACCCAAAGGATACAGAAATACAGACTTGAAGGGGTACATGCACTCCAATGTTAAAGCAGTATTACCAAAAATAGCCAAACTATGAAATGAATACAAATATCCATTGACTGATAAATGGATAAAGGAGATGTGTGGTATATGTGTGTGCATCTGTGTGTGTGTGTGTGTGTGTGTGTGTGTGTACACTGTAAAGCCTTGGATTCTGAATAACTTGTTCTGTGAGTATTCTGCAAGATGAGCAAACATTTCTAATAAATTTTAACTTGATAAATGAATATCTTGCAATACAAGTAGTATATGATGCTAAATGTCACATGATCACAAATGAGCCAAAGGTTCTTGAAATTCACTTTGATAAACAAGTGCTTTGGATTACAAGTGTGTTTCCAGAACGCATGATGCTCACAAACCAAGGCTTTACTGTGCATGTATATATAAAATGGAATATTACTCAGCCGTCTAAAGGAATGAAATGTTGTCATTTGCAAAGACATGGATGGAGGTAGAGTATATTATGCTAAATGAAATGTCAGTCAGAGAAAGACAAATACCATATGATTTCACTCATAGGTAGAATTTAAGAAACAAAACTGATTAACATATGGGAGTGAGGAAAAAAGAAAAAAAGAGAGAAGGAAACAAACTATAAAAAAAACTCT
The DNA here is from genome assembly GCF_008692635.1 of Crocuta crocuta. NCBI lineage: Eukaryota > Metazoa > Chordata > Mammalia > Carnivora > Hyaenidae > Crocuta > Crocuta crocuta. The sequence goes on from NW_027528871.1 coordinate 2,414,479, forward strand.
TAAAGATAGAGAATAAACAGTGTTGATGGAGGGAGTTGGGTGGGCAATGGGCTAGATGAGTGATGAAATTAGGAGGGCACTTGTGATAAACACTTGGTGTTGTACCTAAGTGATGAATCACTGAATTCTATTTCTGAAACCAATATCACCCTGTATGTTAACTAACTAGAATTTACAATAAAAGTTTGAAAGAAAAAAGTTAAAAATTAAAAGACAAAAATATGTATTGGCTAAAACCTTAACAGTCATCTCATCAAAAAATATATAAACATGTTAAATAAGCGTATTACAAGATGCTCCATAACAAGGCAATGCAAATTCAAACAATCACGAGATAAAATATTTTCCCTATTAGAGTGACCAAAATGTGGACCACTCACAACATCTGTTGAAGATGTAAAACAACAGGAACTCTCATGAGTTGCTGGTAGGAAATGCAAAATGTTATGGCCACTTTGGAAGACAGTTTGGTGGTTTCTAATAGAACTAAATACCTTCTCAGTATATGATCAAGTAATTGGGCTTCTTGGTATTTACCCAAAGGAGATGAAAACTATGCTCATACAAAAACCTGCACACAGATGTTTAGCAGCTTTATTCATAACTGTCAACACTTGGGAGCAATCAAGATATCCTTCAGTAGGCAAATGGAAAAAGGAACTAGTACATCCAGACAATGGAATAGTATTCAGTGTTAAAAAAGAAAGCCATGAAAAGACATGGAGGAAACGTGATTACATATTATTAAGTAAAAGAGGCCCATCTGAGAAGCTACATGCTGTATGATTCCAGCTACATGACATTTTCTAAAAGGAAGTACTATGGAGAGAATAAAAAGATCAGTGGTTTCCAGGGGTGAGGGAGAGATGAATATGTAGAGCACAGAGAATCTTCAGGGCAGTGAAAGTATTCTCTATAATAAGATTGATATATGTCATTTTACCTTTGTCCAAACTCATAGAATGTACAACACCAAGGGTAAATCCTAAGGTAACCATGAACTTCAGATGGAAATGATGTGGCATGTAGGTTCATCCACTGTAGGTTCATCCACTCATTCTTGTGAGTGATGTTGACAATAGAAGGGCTATCCATGTTGGGACAGGACTATACTTTCCTCAATTTTGAGAAAAACTGAGGAAACCTAAAACTACTCTAAACAATACAATCTTATAAAAATGTAAAAGAATACAGAATGTGACTTTAAAAAAAAGAGGATTGGTTTATAGAAGGAAAAGCAGGAATCACTCATGAAGATGAGAATATAGGAAGAGGATAAACAGACTTATTTCTTGAGTGATGATCCGGTTTAACAGAAATACACAGCATGGCAGGTTTATCTGTTAAGAGGAATTCTGATAGAATCAATCCCAACTATCTCTTTCTGTAATGGGGGTTGAGGACTATTAGCTGAAATCTATAGAAATCTGCTTCTGAGGAAACATTTGTGTATCTGCGTTGGCACTCAGTGGAATTAGTTCTCACATCACTTTAGAAACTTTGAGTGTGTGGTTGTGTGCGTGTGCCATGTGAGTGTGTGTTTAAGGAGTCCTGGACTAGTGTGCTTGTAAGAAATTAACCTAGTCCATTAACCATGCTACCTAAACAGTCACCATTTAATGAAAAATTAGTAACTGGACTAAAAGCTCCCAAATTAAAGACTCACTTTACACTTCGTAAGACTGTTTATTTATTCTCAATATTTTCTTCTTTTATCTTCATGAGAACTTGAGTAATGTGCCTGACATCTCATGGGGTCCAAGTACTGGTTCCATATAATAGCAATTAGTTTACTCTCTGATAATCAAGTTAGCAATTACCTGACTTGCCAATACATATTATTTGTAACTCCTGAGGGCAGTGGGTCACATTAAAACTTTTATAACTCTGAAGCTTAAAATGGTAATATAGCTAACAGAAGTTCTCAGAAAAGACTTATTGAATTAACAAATAAATCTAGAAATAAAATACTGCAAACTATCGATAATATATTTTAGCTATGTTTCAGATAACATTTTCAAGAGCATGGTGTTGGATATCATGGTATACCATTTCTGTCCAAGATCTGAAAGGCCAGATACTGTGCTCTGCATAACAGAAAATACTAGAACAGAATTAATCCAAAGGGAATGTACTCCATGACAACTCCCACCCTTGGACGTATATTTCGGTTAGGAACTCCTTGAACATGAAATATGTGGAAGGACCTTAATTAGTAAGACAAAAGAATTTAAACAAATTAAAAGATAATTGTACATAAATGTAATACGAAACCATAGATTAGGGTGTTACTACTCAAAGAAGGAAGTGTATTAAGACAATAGATGTTGAAAAGTCAATTCCTATCCATTTTTTTCATTCCAGAGCCTAAGAGAAAATAAAAAGAAAGGATTTCAAATTCAGAACACTTTCGAGAAACAGAAAGAAACACTTAGGACCCTGTTCTTTGACATTTATGGTTAAAAACATAGCTAAGTGCTTTTTCCGAGCACTGATTTCCCATCACGTCTCCAAACACTTCAGTTATATTTACCTTTTCATGAGATTAGAGTTTGGTCAGTACACTCTGGAGAATAAACTGAAAAATGCTTAACACCATCCTGACTCACACAAATGGTGTTAAATAAAGTCTGTGCATGTACATGTAGTTCATTGACTTCTTTAAAAACTCAAGCCTCTCCTTACTACTTCTATCACAGAGAACCCAAGTCTGTTTTGAAAAATATTTTTGTAGTGAAAGCTTTTGAAAATCCTGGAATATACTTCAAAAAGTAACATCATCATTAATGGACTTTTGCATTCTTAAAATATGTAATTACTTTTATTTCATATAAAAGAACTAAGGATTGAGTGAGAGCATTTTTCTTTGGTTTGGTTTTGAGGGGAGGTAAATTAGCTGAGAGAAACCGACTCAAGATTAATAACTCCCTTGCATAACTGGGAATATATGTAAACCAAAGGGAATTGGGGATTGTTTAAATTTCTTTATTCAGGTGGTCACTGAAGTTCTTCACTGACACTCAACCAAAGTATGCAGTTAAAATGAAAGTTTTATTCTAGCATTGCATGGAATACTGAATGACTCAGAGCTGACTGTCAATTTAAAAAAACTGAGAACCTTTTGTGTAATTTTGCAACACAAGGTTAGTTATGGGTATTTCGATCTATACTGGATAACAGTGTTAATTAACATATTTTTAAATATATAAGTGTACATTTGATCATGTGAATGTTATTTAGATATTAGAGGTCTGTGCATTTCAATAAGAAATACATTAACGGAATTATGAAAATGGACTGTCCATCATGGGAGCTTTATCAGAAGCTTTGTGACACTAACAAATTAGCTCAATGTTACAGTGGCTTAAACAATGGACACCCCCATTGTTGTTTTGGGTGTTAGTCCTGTAGTATAGGATTCAGAGCTGAGATTACAGCTTCCATCTCAAGGTCCAAAGAAGTTGTAACAGTTTTCAATATTTCTCAGACAGAAAGGGAGAAAAGGCCAGGAGAGTATATGTGTTACTTTTAAGAGCATGAACCAAAATGCCATATATCAGTACTATCCTAGTAACTCTGGCCAGCACTGGGTCACATGTGATCAGTAACAAGGGTGATATGAGAATGCAATGTCAGGCGAAGAGTCATGTGCCTGAGACAGAGAGAAAGAAGTATTTATGGATAATCAACAGCCTCAGCCAAGGAACTACTTCCAAATTGTAAGTCAAAATTCATTAAGTTTTTTCCATATACTCCCTTTATGTGTCTCAGGAATAGATTCTAAGATGTCAGTGAAAAAAATAAGAAATATTTACCTCCTATGACTACATTTGTGTTTTACCCTCTGTAACTTTGCCTTTCAAATACAACCATCCTATAAATCCTTAAACCTGGATCAAACCTAGCATCGTCTTCTCATATCATGTTATTACATTATTCAATGTACTTTTTTTCCTGCTATAAATTCAATATTCTAAAAATCACAATCTACAAATTTTTTTGAAACTTTTCATAATCTATTTCCTCAGCAATCCATCAGAAGATTCTATTTCCATAACTCCAGTGATTCTTCTTTCACTAAATTTATTAAAAATCAACATATCCCTCAGATGTCATTAGTCCATTTCTCTGTAGGTCATTGTTTGTCTCTATTACTGACTTTTTTTTCTTTTGTGAATCCATTAAGGAATAGTGTTCTCCATTTTCACATTGGACCACTGATTTTTTAAACATAGCTCTCTTGGGTATTGTCATTATCTCCATTATCTATATGACATTGATTCCCCTAAATCTGCAAATTTATTTAACTGTCCTCTTCCATACGTCAGTGAGTTTTGAAAAACAATAATTTTTTTCTTGTTTTGTATCCTGCAAAACATATAGCTAAACCACTTGGTCATAAATGCAGAGTTATTAAAAAGCAAATTTACCACCAATCAAAAAACCTAAATAAACCTAAATAGTCACCTAAGTTTCATGGATGGCCTAATGAGGCAGATCTTTTCCCCACATAAACACAAAATCAGCTCCTAGTTGCTTATTTTTTAAATTTACATAGTATTTACCTGGAGGACCACCTTTGTCTAGTAATGATCATATAAAATGTTCTTCTTCACACTATCCAGACTTAAAAAAGAACAGGTGCTTTGGCACGTGTTTGTGCTGTATGGTGTGTGTAGAGGTGATGGTGAGGGAGGAGATAAAGCCTCCTCCTTATTAAGTAGAAACCAGAAGCTTTCTGTGAGGGAATAGGCAGAGTCCTGTTTACTGAGGGTCGAATTTAAGAAACCTGGGTAAGACGGAGCTGTATGAAACCGGATGAAGACCCTGAAGAAAAAAGAAAAAAAAAAAGCCCCTGGAATAAAATTAAGGGAGACATAAGTGGGATGAGTGGGAAGACTAATAGATTTTGTGAAGTTTGTGAAGTAGTGATCCTAACCAATTAGTGACCTGAACCAGTTTTTCTGGGACCTGATTTGTGCCAAGAGAAGAGGGATATGTAAGTGAATCAAAAAATTATGAACTTCAGAACCCCGGCCACTTTGGCATAGCACTTTCCCCAACTACATCGTTGGGAAATGGGATGTTTCTCTCTTAAAGCACCACTCCAGTTTGTAGGAGCAGTCACTACCATGAGGGATATGGGAACACTGAGGTAGGGATTTCTATCCACTTCAGCAGTGAAGCTTGTGGTATTCTCTGAGATTCCTGGATGTGTGGTTTGGTGTCTGTCCTTAACTTTACAAAGTTCTTGGCCATTATTATTTTAAATAGTTCTTCTATTCCATTCTTTTTCTGATATTTAAGTTAAACATATATTACATCTTTTGATAGTAGTCCACTAATGTGACCACTGATAAATTCTCTTTTCTTTCCTCTTTGCATTCCAGATTGGAAAGTTTTTATTAACCTCTTCTCAAAGCTCACTGATTCTTTCTTTAGTCTTGTTAGGTATACTGATGAACCTGTGGAAGGAATCAGTGGTTTGTTACAGGTATTATTTTTGTTTATAATTCTAGCATTTGCTTTGCATGCTTTATGGAGTTTGCATGTATCTGTTTGCATTACTCATCTGTTCTTGCATGTGTTCCACTTTCTGCATGATAACCCTGAGCATATCAGTTATTTTAAATTCCCTTTCTAATAATTCTAACATCTGTGTCATATCCAAGTCTGGTTCTGGGCCTGCTTATTTCTTCATACCATATATTTTCTCACCTTTTGGCATGTTTCATAATTTCTGTTGTTGAAAACTGAATCTGTTACATATGAAAAGTGAGGTAAATAGGACTTTAGTGTATTTGTTATTATGGCTTGGAACTGGCTATAGCTCTCGATGCCAGGGGCTTCCAAAAGCCTTAGAATTGTTTTTGCCTCTCTTTTTGGCTTTGGGGTTTCTCTATGTATTGCTCTCTTTCAGCTATAATCCACTGTCATTAATTTCATTTACATTTTTGTTAGTGGCTATTTATTTATTAAGTGGGTAGCTCTGTTTCCTGTATCCTGTTTCAAGGATACAGGCTATCAGAACTTTACCATTTGGGACATATCACTCTCTATGTTAAATGAAATGGAATATTATAAACTGGGTATTAGATATTAAAGTTTCTTACCACAAGTGATACACCTTACCTCTGCTCACATTTCTCTGTCCCAAAGGAGAAAAGCTTTAAAGGCTCTCTCATATCCTATAAAATAATGCATATATAATCATATCCTATAAAATAATGCATATATAAACTCTTTGTTAAATAGTTAAGGAGAGTTTCAATAGAATATCTTTATTTGTTTTCCTATGTACAATTTACATGAAGCAAAGAACTTGGCAATTTTATTTTCTTAAATATGTCTGCATATCTATGGGACAGGTGAAGCAAAGTAAGAGGCCAACATGTTAATTCACCTCCAGTCTCTGTTCCCACAAACCTTGGTGGATAATTTACCACAGGGTGCCCTTCAGTTATTATAACTGGCATAAGACACGACCATGATCATCATCTTACAGCTTTAGCCCTGTCAATAGTGCTAAAATAGGGTTGGATATATATTCATAAAAGTAAAATAAGTATTACTTGCATCTTCTCTTGTTTCCTCCATTCAGTGAGGGACTAGATAAAGACCTGGTATAAGACCAACACTTTTCCTTTTCAAAACAAATTTGGCATTAAAGAATATTAAAGATTATCCAATCAATATTCCTGAGTTTTATGAGACTGAGGAAAAGTCTGGAAAGATTTAAAACTTTTTCCTTTTCATATCTTACCCACCTCAAGTAAGCTTCAAGCACATGCAGATGACTGCTTTGAACCAGACTTGAGAAGAAATTATCTAAAGTAGCATTTTCAAAATAGTGTAATATTTTCAGTAAATTATATATATATATACACACATATATATAATACATATATTTATATATACACACACACAGCGGTACATATATGTGGGGGGTTATATACATACATACACACAGTTAAAATTACCGATGTTTAGGTCCATAGTCACTAAACATCAAATATTTTTAAAAGTTGATGAATCTCTGGGTATTACTATAAATATATGTACGTACACAGGCACACATACACTTTAAATCTGGGGGAAAAGCTTTCATAAAAGTAATTTCTAGAACAGGGGACACATTCCATGTTGTATCACCAAAGAAAAGTGATCTGGCTTCCTATTGGAAGATATGAAAGAGAACCACACTCAGTTCTGGATAATTAATTTGTATATACAACTAATTAATGAAAATATGTTTACTCTGTCCCATTTTTATAGTGTTTCTGTGTTCTAGCTAACTGAAAATGCTTATTTAATACTTATACCAAAAAAAAAAAAAAACCACATTAGTGGGAACAAATATGTTCTTCTTGGTCAAAGCAAGACATATAGTCAAATATTAAAATTTGGGCTGAGGGCTCACAGTTTTAGCTGAAATATACATTTTGGAAAGCTGATCATTTTTCTACTTGATTTATTTAAAAAAGAATCAAAATCAAGAATATGTTAAATACATACACATTAATATGTAGTATCTCTTTTTCCTAAATTAATTTATTATTTTTTAGGGGTCACCTGGGTGATTCAGTTAATTAAGCATTGTACTTCAGCTCAGGTCATAATCTCACAGTTTGCAAGTTCGAGCTCCACTTTAGGCTCTGTGTTAACAGCTCAGAGTCTGTAGCCTGATTCAGATTCTCTGTTTCCCTCTCTCTCTGCCCCTCTCCTGCTTGGTCTGCTCACTCTTTCTGAAAACAAATAAATAAACTTAAAAATAAAATAAAGCACTGCATTTACCTTGGTAGAATATTGAAATAAATATGAAAATGAAGTACAATTAATAAGGATAACGTCAACTTGACCTAACATACCACATTTTATTTCCAGTACAATGCTATGTGATAAAATGGTGGACACCCTTGTGATGTTCCTAGTATTAGTGAAAAAGCTATCAATGGTAAAAAGAGGACATGAGCTGTAGCTTCTTTATAAATTTCCATTATAAAGTTGAGAAAAAAAATTCTATTCTTAGGTTTCATCAAACGGATTTGCTACATCAATTTAAATGATCATATGATCTTACATGCTTAATCTGCTAATGTGGCAAATTACATTATTATTTGGTAAACCAATCATGCATTTATGAGACAAATCTGGGGTGACTGGGTGGCTCAGTTGGTTGAGCATCTGACTTCAGCTCAGGTCATGATCTTGTAGTTTGTGGGTTCGAGCCCTTCGTTGGCTCTGTGTCGACAGCTCAGAGCCTGAAGCCTGTTTCAGATTCTGTGTCTCCCTCTCTCTCTTTGCCCCTCCCCTGCTCACTCTCTGTCTCTGTCTCAAAAAAAAAACAAAAAAAAAAACAAAAAAAAAAACAAAACCCAAAAAACAAAAACACAAAAACAAAACCCTTATGAGACAAATCTAACTCGATCTTGAAGTATTAGCCTTTTAAATATTATATGCACATGTTTTCCTGGTACTCAGTGCTAGCTCACAGCTTACCAGGAGAGGTTGTTCAATTCTCCTGCCTCAGCCTTAGTCTTAGGCAGGACTTGTGTACCCAAACCTCCTGAGGGAGGCCTTCTTAGCAGTCCTGACCCTACCAGGTTGGTAGTCAACCTTTTCCTACTATTCAGTGCAGAGCCTAGAGTTCTCTGCCAAGAGTTCTCTGTGGTATAGAGGGCTTCTGCCTTAAGTCAGTGCAGAGTCCTGGGGTTTCTTGTCCAGGTTTCTTGTCCCTCTTCTAGCAGGAGATGGCTTTTGTCTCATATCAGAGCAGTGTCTAGTACACAGACATGCTATTTGTCTCTCTGTGCTAGTCAACCACCACCTTAAACTTATGCAGACTCCAGTGTGTGGAGAGCTTCCTCTAAGTTCTGCTGCTTTTAGGGGAAATCCCTTCATGTCTCCACCATGGAGGGATGTCTCTCTCAAGCCTCTTACCCAACCACTAACCTTCCTTGTGAACCATTGCTGGAGGAATATAGGAATGAGTTGTGGAGTGGTGGCTGACTTCCCTTGTTTGGGGAATTTCCTGGGATTCTAAACCCTTAACCTAGCCCACAGCTTTAAGAATTTGAATTTTCAGTTGCTTGATTTCCTGCTACTATGGTGGGCACCTCTTCTCCCTTCAGATCTGCCTGAAGCAAGTCACCTCGTTTATCTTGTCTTCCCACTCTACCTTTCTAAAGTGCCACCCATTCTTTGGATTTCATTTCACCAGGGAGCCTTGCAACCTTAGTCATCTGATGAACTTAAAAAAGAAAAAAAAAAAAAGATTTTGTAGGCTACTGAATTTTTTGTTGTTTTTGCTAAAGATGATATGGTATTCTCCTGTTGTTTTCTACATAAGAAGAAGTAGAAGGCCAAGCAAAGCAAGTATGCTCTGATTTTTATTCTAAGCATTTCTAGACATAATGACTGGTATTTACATAGGAAACATGATTAACCGTCTCCACAGAATAGTAAACCATTCTTTTTAAAAAATTAAGCATGTGTATATGTATATGAATATTCACTTCTATACTTTCAGATTATTGGACAAGGTAGGCACCTTCATGGTCACCACCTGCTAAGTACCAGATTCAGTGTCAATTCCACTGAAATCATAACACAGTATCATAACCCTAGTTAGTGAATTTCCTGTAGGATAATGTACAGAAATCACATTTCTATTCAGACATTTATTTATTTATTTATTTATTTTTAAATGTTTTATTTATTTCTAGGAGAGAGAGAGAGAGACAGTGTGAGCAGGGAAGGGTCAGAGGGAGAGGGAGTCACAGACTCTGAAACAGGCTCCAGGCTCCGAGCTGGCAGTCAGCACAGAGCGCGCCGCGGGGCTCCAACCACGAATCGCGAGATCATGACCCAAGCGAAAGTCGGGCGCTTAACCGACTAAGCCACCCAGGCGCTCCGGTCTTAGAAATAAATTTTTTAAAAACATTAAAAAATTAAAAAAAAAAAAAGTAGTGCACAACACTACTATGTGTGCAATATGGGGTCAAGTTCACGAGGGAATATATTCCCCCTCAATCGTACTTCTTTTTTAGGAAATGGTGAGAAGGTATCAATTTGGTGAAAGAATACCCAGTTTGGTTCCAAGCAAGTCTAGATTCAGTTATCTTACCCAAACTTACTAATAACAAACACTTTTCTGCTAATTAACTTTAATAACTTTTCTTCTTCCAGTACTACCTACCGAGTCTTCCCTCTGAATAATAAGGCGCCTACAATGTAGGTAGCATTGTACCCTACATAAAATTAACTGCTAACGAATATGCACACAGGTTTGTAGGGGTAGCCCATGAACTAATCTTACTTAAAAGATAGTAGGACATGCACCCAGGCACACGTATCTCGAAGGCAAATAGGTTAGAGACTCATTTAGATATGATGGAAACATAAGAGCTTTGGGGGAAATCTTTAAATTTAATAAGATAATTAGCTATACCGGAAAGCTATAAATGATATCTTCATGTAAAGGAACTCTGTAAATTGCATCAAGATAACCCTAGTTGTTATTTAGATGCTTAAATAGAATTGTTTGAGAGAATTTCTTACATTTTATTCTGCACCCCTGCTTTATTTCTCCATTACGATGATTTTATAGTGAACATGCCTGCTTGTAAAGTAATTTTAGCAAATGCTTAAAAGTATCTTCCGGGCTGAGTGTATTAAGTTTTATATAAGCTGTGTTTTCGATGTTCTGCTTTATTGCAACTATGTCCATGGACCCTATAGTGTTTATGTAAGCTGCAGGCTACTGCCATCATCTTTAGAACATCCAGCCAACTGCTTTTATGTCTTTAAGATACTCTAACAGCTAAAATAACATTGGCAATAAGCACATCAGGAAATAAAGATACATTTCAGGAATGGACTTCCCTAAAATTCTGCCTCTCTGATGGTTGAATAGGCCCATAAGTGCTTTTGTAGCTTTTGCAGATAATCAAGAATGGGATTTCTGTTCAGATTTTTATTCTCAGAAGTTTATTTTCACTTAGGAAAGAGAGTACGTTCTGATAAAACCATATGTGTGATGGTTTCACTGTATCAATTTTTATGGCAGTATTTGGACTTCTTTGATTCTTTTTGGAAGCAGGGGGAAATGCCTGGTTAATCTGAAGAGTTTCTAATTTAGCTAACAATTTGGACTCATTTTATACATTATCCCTCCTAGAATTCACAGGAAACCAAAGAAATATTTAAGTTCAGTAGATTTATTTCCCTTCCCCCTCCCAAGCTTTTAGTCATTAGTATTATACAATGACAAAATTTTAAATAATTAAATATGGTCTGACTTATAAAATAAAAAGTTTTAGAATTTTATTAAGTTTTTAAAAAGTTTTTATTTATTAATTTTGAGAGAGAAAGAGAGAGAGAGAGAGAGAGAAGCCCAAGCAGGCTTTGCACTGTCAGCATAGCGCCTGATGTGGGGCTCGAACTCCCGAACCATGTGATCATGACCTGAGTCAAAACCAAGAGTTGGACACTTAACCAACTGAGCCACCCAGGCACCCTTTAGAATTTTAAAACAGGAGTACACAACAGAATTTTGGCAGAAATCTAGGCATCCAATTAAGATTTAGAAGACTTAGAGGATATAGTAATCTCTCTTCATTTTCTAATCTTCTACACTTTCTGTGCATTTTATTTGTATATATGTTTATTTAATTTTGTAACCTGGATAGAATTAGATAGTAAGGTTTAGAAATCCTTATCTTTCTATTATTTACTAGTTAGATTTCATCTAAGGCAACAAAAATTCAGAAGTACAATTTTGTATCCAAGTGATATACCAGATGCAAACTATAACTACAATAATTTTCATTGGATTGGCGCTAACAAGGACAATGAAATAAATGAATTAGGTTGTGAAAAGAGGTGTATTATGCATTCCCAATTATATAGCAATATTTGGTTATTGTGCTTATAAGTATTTATAAATTTTAAAATGGAATATTCTAGTTTTATAATCCTGCATTACTATAAATCTGATTTTTATTATTTTGAGGGGCCAAAAGTGGCGTCATATATTACATTTTTTAAAAAGACTTGATAAGTATAAATCCTGACCTATGGCTAACGATAAATATATATCTCAACTTATGGCTAATAATAGAAATCAATATTTCTGACATGAATGTTATACAACAGAATAGAATTCTTATTGAAGGATTTGAATAGAATTATTTAATAATAAACGTATATTAGGTCAAATATGTATCTTAAAGTTACTTCTATCATGATCTGTAGAAAGGTTAAACTATCTTCTAGAACTATATACTTTTATTTAGCACTCTATACATTATGGGCTCTCATGATATTTAGTGATGACACACAAAAAAAGACTTTTTAACCACTCATTATATGCTAAAAGACAATTTTCATACCTTTCAAATCAGATGCACAAAAGAAGAGCACAGGGTATAAATTAAGAAAATAATGGAATGAGCAAAATAGAGGGGAAACATTTAGGTTTTCTCTTAGACTTGATAAGAGAAGGAGGTAGAAATATTTCAACAGGGCACTCTTTCCTTTACTCATAAATATTGCATATTTGGGACTGTACTGGTTCAAATGTAAATGAAATTTTCTCTCAATATCAGTTTTCTATAGTCTTCAAAAAGTGAAAAAACAATGAAATCAAGTGACATAAGTGATTAATTCCTTAGAGAAATAGGTCTTGAAAACTCAGTCTTTACCACACACTGTAGTAAGCATTTGAAATGTAGCTATCTATGGTTGAAGTCCAGGAATTCAAAAAGTTCAGTCTATAACAATAATGATGACACCAACAATAATATAAGCTAATATTTTAAATAATATGTATATTACATAAATTATAATAGTGAACTCTCTTAAGTAATCCTGTGAGAAGACATCATCAATATATGACTGTACAGCCAAGAACACTTTATTGTTGAAAGCTAGACACCTACAGAGCTGGAAATATAACTATAGGGTCTTAGCCTCTTTAAAATATCTCCTTACTAAATCAGGATAATTCACAGAACAGCCACATGTTCTGAGCTAGGATTTTTGTGTATATTCTTTTTTCCTTCAAGTTTTTATTTAAATTCCAGTTAGTTAACATACTGTGTAATATTAGTTTCAGGTGTAGAATTTAGTGATTCAGCACTTACATACAATACCCAGTGCTCATGGATTTTTGTGTATATTCTTACTTAAAATTCTCCTTTAATAAATCTCAGTGACTGCTATTTCCCTATTTGAAAATGTGGAGTCAGGTTGTCCAAATCTCAAGATTTCTTTTTAATGACTGCAATAAAATTTAGTGAGTCAAAATAATGAATGCAAACTAGAAATCTTGGAGGCAAGAAAAAAGTTTAAAATTAGCCATATACACAGGAAAATTAAAAACACGCAAAAAAGCAGAAGAGATACACGGAAGACGGCTTACTGGAAAGAGCCTTAAAATAAAAGAATTAGTAGAGTGATCACAACCGCATTATCATACAGTTTGGATTGGGCATGGCTAGTCTGACATTACCATGGCCAGTATTTTATTAGAACAAGGCTCCATCTCTATAATGCTCAAAGTGTTTTCTGAGTTAGGGGTATGGAAACATCTATATAGCTTCATCTGTGCAGACTTCAGTTTCTGTTTTTTAATTGAGCTACTTTGGACCTGCTAAGACTGCTACTTAGCTAATAATAAAAAGACAGAGGAAATGAGTGTCCAGGCAGGTTGGAATGGTCTCCTCTCAGCTCTGTGAGCTCCCTGCACTTTCTCGAGCCAGATAGTCTATGAAAGAACAGACATGTATGTAAAGGTCAGTTCTATCTTTCTAAGCTCTTTCTTAACCTCAATTCATTTGATGCCATGATTATTCCCTCAGTTGCCTAAACACACCTCTGAATCTCTTCAACATTTTTATTCCCCTCATAAAATGGCCACTTTATAAATATGTCAAAGTCTATTCTCTTTTACTCTTATTTCTGCCTTAGTTCACATTCTTATCACTTTCTTCCAATCATTGCAGTAATCCTTGATGTGATTTTTCTGCCCTACTCCATGCTTTTGCTCCAGCTGGTTTTAAACCCCTACCAATATTATATTTCTAAGGGGGAAAAAAACACAAAAACTTGGAATACTTGACTAAAGTTCCCCACCCTGCTGCCCATTACAGCAGGGTTGAAAATAAAGCCTTGCAAACAAACATCATGAAGTGAACATATTCTGAGATGTTGGAGAGTAAGGAAGTAGATATGGCTTCAGAGAAGTGAGCAGGCATATGCAGGGAGTAGTAAGAGCACCTGTCAAAGAGGTAATTGGGCCAGTTTTTAACAGAACTTTGGTGATGGTGAAGACTTCAGTTTTACTGTGGATCTTTAGAAAGAGAGGGGTGGCATAATAAAATTTATGTGTCACAGTGATCATTCTGGATGCCGTATTTTGCAAATAGACAATAGGACAGGTTCAGGAGAAGAAAAACAATTATGACACAATAACAGTAATCCAAGTGAGAGAGGACAGGGGCTTGGCCAAATGGTAGTGGTAAGGGTAGAGAAAAAACAGAGGAATTCTCTTGTGATTCTAAATAAATATCCAAGAAAAAAATAGCACAAATTTATATTTTTCTTAAAATCATGCAAAATATGGAATGCTATATATATGTGAGGCAAGTAAATAAGAAAATTGTCCAGTCTCCTTCTTCTGATCAGTAATGGTGAGAGTGCTGAGTCAGAGTGATCAAGTTTGTATTCGCTTTGCGTTTACCAGAATTTTTACAAGTTGTGCATCAACTAAGATTTCTACAGACAAATAAGACTACCATCAGAGGTTACAGAGCGAAATAAAATGTCACTTCCTTCAGTAGCTCTTATTATCAATCTGATGGTTTTCCTTCCTCTTGATTCCCTTTCTCAGTAACAATGAATGCACTGATTGATAATAGTTAGGGATAGAGGAGACAAAGTTTTTGAGAGAAATTGATCGTTCCCATAAATTTATTCCATAATACATTTTAATTCAGACACTGTGGAATAGGTCAGAATATCCCACTTCACATGACACTTTTCTACCTTAATGGAATGTGTATGTGGGGTTGGTGGGATGTAATGTACAAATTCCGATCACAGTTTTTTGATATACTGAATAGAGGAGTGTTCACAAATTAACATTTTGAATTGCCCCTTTGCTTGATGTGATTTTGTGTGTTAACTTTATTTATCATGGGGTATCCAAATATACATTGTTTCAGGGTGTGTCTGTGAAAGTGTATCTGGAAGAGATTAGCATTTAAATTGAACGCAGGGTAGATGGCCCTCCCTAAGTAGGTGGATACCATTCATTCTGGTGAGAGCCTGAATAGCACTAAATGTAGAAAGAAGAAGGAATTTGCCCCCCTCCCCCCTCCCCCCCCTTTTTTTTTTCCCTGTATCACAGTTTGAGCTGGGATATGTCATTATATCTTCTGCCCTAAGACTGGGATTTACACACTGGCTACCCTAGTTCTCAGGCTTTTGGATTTGGAATGAACTACATTTCTGGCTTCATGTATCTCTAGCTTGTAAATGACAGACTGTGGATTGTGGAACTTTTCAGTCTTCATAATCACATGAGCCAATTCCTCATAATGTCTCATTATATATATATATACCGTATGTATATTTGTGTTAATTATATATTCATGTTATATATGTGTTACATACATATATCTATTATATATCTATATCTGTTCACTTATTCTTTTGGTTCTGTCTCTGGAGAACTCTGATTAATACACTTGGCATCCTTGAGGCTTTTTATCCCAAAGGGAAGTAACTGTGAAGTATCAAAATGGGTAAAAGATAGGCATGAATCGCTTTTGGGAATGGGGAATGATGATTATAAAAGAAGGGATCAGAAGAAAGATTGGTATCATGCCTTGAGACAGGTGCATTCTCAGGTATAACTGGAGAAAAAGTAAATATGAACATTAAAAACTTGGAGCTGTTCTTTTTTATGTCTCCTAATATTCTACATGACTTGCCTACTCTATGAAAATATTTAGGGACTCGAAACAATACTTGCACATTTGTATCCTGCTGCCCTGGAAAGTATGAGAGATATTCTTTTGTTCAGTAACAAGTATTTTCCCAAGGAGGCAGCAGAGAGAAGTATATTTAACAATTCAACAGAATGAATACTTAGGGGATTATAGTATTTTCATCTGCAAAAGAAAACCTAGATGCATTTCTTGATAAGCAGATTGAGGAGTGGAAAACCTATTTCTACCTCTCCTATCATAAACTTTAATACTTATCAATTTCAGGAACCAATCTATCTGGAAATTTCTGAAGAAAGTGACATGATGCTAAAAAAAATATTTCAACAGCTTAACTTGGAAAACTTTGTTTATTCCCTGATCCAGTGCTGTCTTTAATGAGACACACAGACTTAGACAAATAGGTACTGTTGGATATAATAAAATTTTAGGAAAAAATATTTTTTCACTGAAACCAAATGTTAACCTTTTTATAGACTGACTTAGAAAAATATGCAATTCACTATAATAAAATAAATTTTAGTTTATTTGTATTGATTGATATATATTTTTCTGTGGGTTTTCATCTGAAATCTGTTCAATAGTCCATGTGAACTGAAATCAAATGCATCATTAATAGTACTTATAATATATTTGGCAGTAATTTGCTACCTGTTTCTTTCATTAAAGTTTATCCATGGAAGTTGCTTTTAAAATGGATATCTAGCAGCGCCTGGGTGGGTCAGTCAGTTAACCGTCCAACTTCGGCTCAGGTCATGGTTTCACGGTTCGTGGGTTCGAGCCCCGCGTCTGTGCTGAGAGCTAGCTCAGAGCCTGGAGCATGCTTCGGATTCTGTATCTCCCTCTCTCTCTGACCCTCTCCTGCTCATGCTGCCTCTCTCTCTCAATCTCTCTCTCAGAAACAAATTAAAAAAAAACATTAAAATGGATATCTAAAGTACATTTAATTGAACAAAACAAATGCAGAAATAGGGATTATTCTGTTGCATTGATTTAAAAAAAATGTTACTTTCAGTAGTATTGCAAAGGCATTTCAAAAATATATCAAATACCTGCGTTATAGTTGTAATCTGCTCATTAATCTGTTATTCAGTTTCATTATAATCCTCTACAATTACTTCTTCTTAACTTACTGAATCTAAAAGTGTTTGCATCATCATGACTTCCCTTACTGAGGTGAAACATATTCCTAGAATGAAGCAGATCATCTCTCAAGGTCTTATTAATTGTTTTCTTGTTTTGTTTTGTATTTTTGCATTGATATGGCAAAATGACAACTGTGGAGAAAATTTATGCACATTATACATTGAATCTTTTTATAGTAGAAAGTCACATAACAATAGTAGTCTATCAACTCCAACTCATTATTGTGCAGTTAAAAAGAATATCAGATCATTTTGTATTCTTCAGGATTTCAACACCATACATCACCACTAAATAATTATGAGTGGTATCAGTTCCGTTAATTGGGACAGAATAGAACTCTGGGCTCTAGGAGTCAGCGGAGGATAGTGAATTATGGCACACAACAATCACAAGAGAAATGGAAAAATCAATTGACTTGGTTGGAGTGTCCAAACTTTCAGACTTGGCAAAATGACAAATCTATGCACATTGTAGTAGAGTTCACTTATAGAAGGCCAAACTGATTTGGGTCAAAGAGAATGTCATAATGAAAATCCAATACTTGGAACTAAGCATGTAAAGAGAACTAAATTCTCCCAAGGGGAGTCATACAATTAAAGAGGCAAAGTGGAACATGAAATCTAAAGCCTGTCAAGAAACATGCAATAAAAACATATCTTTCTAGATTAGGTGCCAAACACATAAGATGGTTGCACATATATAACAACCATGCTTAGAAGAGAGGAAAAATTTTCATACAATTACAAGATCCATTATGTAATTTTTGATGATAGCTCCTAGGGTCGAGTGTAGAGGACTGAAGAAAAAGAATCCTATCTCATTTAGACAATGGTTTTCAAGGACCTACAGGCTAACCTCCCTAATCTCACCGTCTCCAGTTTGCCCTCTCTGTATTAAGAACATTGTCTCCTTGCTATTCTTCACATTTCAAGAACAGTTTCAATATGGACCTTTGAATTTTCTCTTTCCCCCTCCACTAATGCTTTCTCAAGTGATATGCCCAGGTCACACCTTTACTTCTCTAAAGTCTCTACTTGAATGTTACCCTCACACGATATTTAATGGATACCATATGTGCAAACTGTAACCTAAAGGGAGGATACTGATTCACATTAGATTTGATGTAAGTGAGAACTAGATCTTTTTTTTTTTTTTAATAGTTTATTGTCAAATTAGTTTCCACANACCATTATAAGAACTGATTCTGAATCCAGTTTCTACAGAATGTATATTTAAAGCCAAGATACTTAATTCATTTGAAAGACATTTACCTTCTGTAGGAAATGCAGAATAATATAACATCTAAAATGTGCTTATACACGCATCAGATTAAGGTTGGATTTGTGAATCATATGTATACTACCTTCTCCTTGAGTAAGTCTTAAGATCTTTTGATTGCTCGCCTTTCACTTTTTGTAGATGAACTAATAACCCTGCATCAAAAGCTTTTGGTAGAACTGAAGTAAGATGATATTTGCAAAACTTTTAACATAGTGTCTGAAATATACAGTCACTAAATTACATGTTTTCATGATGTTTTGTAGGATTATAAAGTAGTGGCAGTACTAAAATGACAATAATTACATATGCTGTATGTATAGGAGTACTGTGAATAGCAAATTATATATTTGAAAATACTCTTAAATGTATATGAAGTGTTATGCATTTTTAAAGATGTTCTTTGGGAGTTTCACCTGAAGACTGTGATTAAACTTAGTTCATTGTTCTGGCCACATATGTGAATACATTCTTTATGGTATAGGCTTCCTTTTTCTGTATTCATTACTTGGTAGTTATTTTTGAACCATCTATGGACATATAGAATTTGGGGGGGGAGTGCTACCTGAATACATTTTTGTTGTATGTGCTCATTGTATTGAGACAGGGCAAGATTTTGTTCCCATTTCTTTATTTAATCAAAGCAATTCCACTTTTATGGTTTGTATTAATATTAACTTTAATTCTTAAAAATCTTTAATGTCAAAAATAAATTACTTTTCAGTATTAACAGAGAAACCTGTATAGTTAAACTCTCCCATGGATAATACCTATAAAATCTATACATAGTATTAAGAATATTGTAGGGGTACCTGGATGGCTCAGTTGGTTGAGTATCTGATTCTTGAATTCAGCTCAGATCATGATCCCAGGGTTGTTAGGTCAAGCCCTGCACTGGACCTTGTGCTAAGCATGGAGCTTAAGGTTCTCCCTTCCCCCTTTTTTCTCTCCCCCAACCCCTTCTGCCCCTCTCCTATACTAGCTCGCTCGCTCTCTCACTTGCTCTCTCTCAAAAACAAAAATAAATATTGATCTAAAACAGGAAGCATCTAGAGAAGATGACCCATAAAAGACAGGAAATGTCCCATGTGTGATTTACATACTTTCAGTGCTAGAGAGCACTACCTGATTTCTGTGGTACAGAGGGTAGAAGGGCATTAAAAAGACTTTGAAACCGGTATACTAGCTGGGAAATTAAGGGAGAAAATGTCTTAAAAAAGTGGTTGCACATGGAATGAGTGTCCAAATCTATGTTTAAAATCTGCACAATTCATGATTAAAAACTGATTTAGTTATGCATTAATGAAATAAGGCAGTAGGAAGCTGGGAAAATGCAGATTTTCAGTTACTTAGCATCATCAAAGGAACAGAGTTTGAAGTTTGAGTTCAACTAACTTAAACTCACTGCTTGAACAAATATCAGTACACCTAAGAATATAAACAGAACCAGAACCACACAACATATTTACACTGCCCAACATGCAATAAAATATTAGTAGACATGTGAAGAATCAATAAAATATGACTCCTACTCAGAAAACAAAGAAATCAAATGTATCTCAAGAAGACATACATGCTGAAATTATCAGAGAAGGGATTTAAAGCAGTTATTATAAATATACTCAAAGTCCTAAAACAAAATGTATTTACAGTGAATGAATATCTGGGGCAATATGAGCAACAAAGCTGAAAAACAAAGGAAATTCTATAAAAAACTAAGTTAAACATGGGTAGAATAAAAATTCCTTGAGTGGCTAGACAGCAGGGAAAAATAGTCCATGAACTTAAGGATAAATCAATAGAACACTTAAAATATAAAAAATAAATAAATTAACAAAAACTCAATGATCTGTAAGGCAATATAAAAAATTTCAATAGAATTATATAATTATTATATGTAGGAGAGGAAGAAAATGAAGAAAAATTCAATAGTCAAGTGTTCTAAGATATATGTATTTATACTCCCAAAAGAAAGAAGAGAGGATGTAGAAAAGTAAAATTTGAAAAAAAATAAGAGCTGAATGTTTTTCAAATCTGATGAAATGCTTAAATGTATGGATTCAAGAATACCTCACTGCAAACTGGGTAAATACAATCACAGTAAAGCACATCAGAGTTGAAATGACAATATCCAAAAATAAAGAGAAAATCTTGAAAGAAGCCACAGGAAAATGTCATATTATATAAGAAGGTATAAGGATATAAATGAAGCTTACATCATCAGAGGCAATAGAAGCCATTTTCCATTAAAAGCTACCCAAGTTTTTGGACAAATGTCTGATGCCAAGACTGCCACATATAAAATACTAGATGATATTATTTATTACAGCAGGTTTGGGTCAGGAACATGAGAAAAAGTCAAGGAAGAAATTAGGGGAATTCTCAAAAGGATCCAAAAGTCAGCTAGAAGAGCTCTTACTAACCACACTAATGACAGTTTAATGTCCCACCCATTAGAATACAAAAGTATGAGTTGATATAAATATATATATATATACATATACATATATAGAATGAAAATCTTTTCCCTATAATATTTCAACTAAAATATGTTTACAAATATAGTATAGTAACAAAGGAATTAGAATCAATTTACAAATATAGTATAAAAATAGTTGTAATTTCAGTAACGAATTAGAAATCAATGCTTACTAGAATAGTTGACTGACATTTTGAGAATAAGACATTTGCATAGCTGCTAAAGATATTAAAATTATTTAATAATTATGTAGAGAAGAATAGTTAAGTTTATGGTGGAGAATATGGCAGATACCATCTTAATCTGGTCACCAATCTCGACCTAACCAATTACTACTAAAAGAAACAAAGCAACATCACGGTCTTCCTATACGATACCCTGAAAAAAAGATGCATTACTTCAGTGTGATATTCCTTCTATCACACAAACACGTCAAATACAAGGAAAGAGCAGGCAAATACAAACTGATAGATATATTACAAAATAACTACCTTCGGGGAGCCTGGGTGGCTCAGCCAGTTAAGCGTCCGACTTCAGCTCAGGTCATGATCTCACGGTTTGTGGGTTCGAGGCCCACGTCAGGGTCTGTGCTGGCAGCTACCTCAGAGCCTGTTTCGGATTCTGTATCTCCCTCTCTCTCTGACCATCCCCTGCTCACACAGTCTCTCTCTCAGAAGTAAATTTAAAAAAAATAAATAACTGCCTTCTTCTCTTCAAAATATCAAGGCTAAGATACAAAAAGAAGGTTGAGAAACAGCTCCAGAATAAAGTGACATAAATAAGTGTGACACATGATGACCCTATGAGATTCTGGATGGAAGGAGATGGCTACTGAGAATAATACTGAGAAAACTGGTAAAATCCCATTACAGGCCATGAGTTAAAATTGGGATATTATGAAATGATGGAGCCATTCTTCTTGGAGACAAAATTTATATTAGCCAAAAAAACCCCAAGAAATCATCATAGGTAATATTGGAATATAATATTTTATAAAGCGAAATGGAAAAATCTATTATGAACAAAGCATCCATTTTAAATAAGTGCAAGATTATTTATGATTTTTCATTTTTGTCTTAGGCTCCAATATGACTTGGTAAATACTGGTTATATCAATGTTAAATTATATCATTTTGTTAACTGTTTATTTAAGTTTATTTAAGAGAATATACTTCTTAGGAAATGTGTAATGAAGAACACTGGGATAAAGGGTCAGGTATCTCTCTTACTACAGAGAATAAAAAATGTCCCCCAATGATATATTCAATTCCTAATCCCCAGAACATGTGAATATTACCTTACATAGTAAGACATGTGATTAAATTATGGATCTAGGGAAGAAGAGGATATCCTGAATTAACAGAGTGAGGCCTAAATGCAATCATATCTCTCTTGGGATCCAGATGGCATCTGGGGACAGAAGCAGCAGCAGCCACAGTGTAAGAAGGAAAGACTGAGGGGATATGGCCACAAGACAAAGAATACGGGCATATTCCAGAAGCTAGACGAGACAAGGAGTGGATTGTCCTCTGGAGCCTCTGGACGTCACACAATACTGCTGAAATCTTGATTCTGGACTTTTAAATGGCAGAAGTGTCAAAGAATACATTTCTTTAATTTCAAAGCACAAACTTGGGTTTTAAATCACTAAATGGTTAACTCGCCATGGCAATCACAAGAAATGAAATCATTTACCCTTAAATGGTGTAGGTGATAGGATGATCGATGATACAGAAAAAGGGGGCAGGTGGAGAGAGTAAGAAGGAAGGGGGAGAATGTAACTAAAATGGGGTGGAATTCAAACAACTGCTGAATCTGGGTAGAGAGTATATGAAGGTTCCTTGAACTATTTGTAACATCTGCATGTTTGATAAATCAGCCAATTTACAAAGTGCAATTGGAACATCTGATATATGTTATTTTCTCTCTGTAGATAATCATGGCATATGAACATCTCTATTATATCTTAGAGGTGTTTATAAGCATATTATTATAGTACTCAAAGGAGGAATTAATTTACCAAGGGAGAATTCTATTTCTGGGAAACCAGCTGACTAGCAGCTTACCAACAATGTCTTATCCAAAAGACCTCAAACTTCATAAACATTAAGGAAAAAGAAAACCATTACTATTTTTTAAGTCAAGCATGATTCCAGGCACAAATAAGAAGCCCATTACATATTTGTTGAAAATAATCAACGAATGGCTATTATTTATACATAACCAAAGCAATATTGTTCATTTTTCCCCCAAGAAGTTGGTAATGTTTTCTGTCATGTTTCTTTTAGGTAGAAATATATTCTAAACAGATCCTTTAATCTTTTCCCTATGTGTCTGCAGTGGATTTATTTTTGTAATTTTTCATAATATTCACATCAAGATAATGAAGAGACAGGATTTTTATGAAATGCCACAATAATAAGGCTCTATGGGAATACTGGTTTCTAGAACACAGAGGAGAACCCCAGGGCACAATCATTTAATGTAAGAGGACTAATGGTACCAAGGTTTGGGCACCAAGAAGCCCTGTCATTTTCTATCTGTGATTTTCCTAAGTGTCTAAATATATAATATACCAAATATTATAGTATTTTATTTAATCATTTTAGTAACTATTTAAGGTAAATATGATGATATATAATTTTAAGATGATAAAACTGATATTCAAAAGTTTTTATAGTCTCCTTCTGTGACACATAGGTCATGTGTGGCAAAGAGAATGGACTTCCGGCTGCCTTTACTGAAAAATTAGCACCTACACACTACATTATTTATGACTCCCACATAAAATGACTTATGAGTAGATACTTTCTCAGGTCCCCTTTCAACATAAATTTGAATGACTATGAGGCTTGTCAAAGGTGAAATTAATAGTAGAGAAGAGTAGTACCGAAATTCATTGATAGGTTTTAGTTTGAACAGACACAAAAAAAGTCCAAGTCCTAATTCCCAGTACCTGTGAATGTGATCTTATTTGAAAATAGTATCATTGCAGATGTAACCAAGAGTATCAAGAAGAGCTCATACTGGATTTAGGCAGGGCCCAAATGGCTGATGTCCTTAAATCTAGATGACACCAGTGGGGAGACTGTGTGAAGACAGAGGCAGAGAAGAGGAGGATACAAGCCAAGGAATACCAAGCATCTCCTGCAGCACCCAAAAAAGCAGATAACCTCTCAGGGCCTCTAGTAGTATCAACTCTACTAATACCATGATTTCAGACTTCTGGACTCCAGAACTGTAAGAGAATACATTTCTATTCCTTTAGCCTCCTGATTTCTGGACCTTTGTTATGGACGTCCTAGGAAACTAATCACTTGTTTTCAGTAGAAAAACTTCAGCTCTTAATATTGAGTTTACTTATTTTCAGATATCCCTGAGAATTTTCTTCACATATCAGAGCAATAATATTTCATGGTGTCAATTATGCTGTTTTTTTAAAAAAGATAGTTAACTGATAAAATCTTGATTAAAGATATTTGTTTTTGTAGAATACAAGTAAAATAGAAAATAACCAAAAAAAAGTAAAGCACTGAATTCTAGAACATGTTTTTACTACATTATAATCAAGTATTAATTAAATTAATTAAATTATAATTTAATTAATAATTATATTTTAATATATTGGAGCTACAAGCTGTATAATCAAAGTTCTACCTAAAGGGAGTATTCTGGGGATATTTTAAAAATAAATTTAAACATATAGTGAGTCGATTACTCACTGCCACATAAAGTTACACACAAAACCACAGAATCTTAGGAGCAAACAATGATCGGTGTAGGTTTTTCATACACATGGGGTCATATTGGTTCTCCTTTATATTTAGAAACCAGGATTCCCACAGAGCCTTATTATTATGACATTCCATACAAATCCTGTCATTTCATTACCTTGATGTGAATATTATGAAATGTTACAAAAATAAATCCACATGCAAACACATAGGCTCATTCAAATGTCTACACATATCTGGGAATCAGCTGGTTTTCTGTGATTTAGGCTAGCTTCATCTGGGATTCCACAGATATCTCATCCTCCAATAGGTTACCATGAGCCTCTGTCATATTTTCACAGCAATCACAAAAGCTAAAGAGCGAGCGTGGGCACTGAAGGAGGCCTCTTAAGGCCTAGATTTGGAAAAGACATGCTGTCATGTCTTCCTTCTTGTACTGACCAAGCAAGGTATGTGATCAAAGTAAAAAAGAAAGAGAACTACAAATAAACAGAGCAAAGATACAGAGCACAGGGAGGGGTGAAGAACTGGGTATCCAATACAACTTATGTTTGTTAAGAAGAGATGCCAATCTCTATTTGACTGGCTCTTGTTCTTGTCAGTTAAATGAGCATCCTTCTGCCTACAGATCTCCAAAACATACCCCATGCCATAAACAGCAGAAAATTTCTATCAATGTTGTTAATAGTTCTCAAACCTCAGGTGTACACAAACTACATAAAAGTGATTTTCTTCCTACATCCAATTCCTTTTCTTTTATCTCTAGGTTTCTAAATATCAAAATGAGTCACCACAGGAATAATAAATATGGCTATTAAGAATGATTTAGAAGACTTAGTCAAGCACCATGGTCATGAGAGAAAGGAAATAATTAAAACATTATTGTGTATCAAACCTTTCTTCTAGCACTTTCCCTCTTTTAGTTTACCTGGAAATTAAGGGTTAGATCACAGGCTTTTACAAGTGGCACAGCTGTGAAGTTAGAACATTGTGCCCCTCAGAAAATGACAAAACTGTAACAATACTGCATTAAACCTCAAGAGTCTACAGCAGAAACTGAACACTAGAGTTAGAACACAGGAAAGAATCCTATAACGTGATGGTGATGATCCTTACAAGAGGCAAAGCACGTTCTGTTTTTCAACAAAAGTAAAGAGTAAAATCAATTACAGACATGCTCCTATTTTTATCATATTATATAATACGAAAATCTAATGCTTTTCAAAGACTTGTAACAAAAAAAGCAACCCTTGGGTCACTGCAGTGGAAAAATTCTTTATTCACAGTTCTAAGAAGCAACCAATTTAAATCTCTTAAATCTTTTATTCCTGGCTTCTCCCCCCTCCAATTTACCTTAATTTTTTTCATTTTTTCACATTATCTGCTTCCTAAAATAAACACTGATATTTTTATATCCCCAAACCCTCACCTTCACATGCATATCTCTAGGTATACTCTGATATGGCTCTGTTACTGCTTTAGCTAAAGCAGTTAATTTTCAAGGTTTTACATCGTTACAAATACACTTTTATGAGGAGGAAGCTCAATGTTGCTGTTGTTGTTTCTTCAGTTATACTATGATATTTCCTTTCCTGGAGTAAACATATTTATTACTTTCCTGGAATAGACAAATTCCTCAGTTTTCTATGTAGTTTTCACAAGCCCATTCCCAGATTCTGATGGACTACTGATGACAAAGAATGAGTCAGTTTAATTTCCATTTTTTTCTTCCTTTAGAAGTGATTTTCCTCAGAATTTTGAACACATTGGTTTATGATCTTGAAACTTTGGTTTCCCTGTTGAGATGCTTGATGCTGTTCTATTTATGAATCCTTTGCCTGCAATCTCCCACTGTCTTTATATTCTCTCTATAAAGGAATGAAATCTCCCTTTAACCATTCCGTTTTGAAATTTCACAATGAAATGCCTTGGTTTATCTTTGACAAATTTTCTTGAATTATTTGTTTGATAATATTCCCCTATCATTTTCACTATAGGACTTTAAGGTCTAAACTACTATTATTAGGGTATTGGGCTTTGTGAATTGAATCACTGAATTCTTAGTTGTTTTATATTGTGTGTCATATTCCCCATCTTTTATAGAAGATTCCTCTAATAGAAAGCTCCTTGATCTTCTAATTCTTCTACTGAATTACTCCTTATTATGTTCTTTAATTTCCATGCATTCTTTTTATCCTCTAAATATTTCTTTTATTGTTTTTTGTTCCATGAATGTAATTCTCTCCTAAACTTTAGAAGGAAAATACTTGGAAGTTTTCATAGCCCTAAAGTTTCTTAAATTTTTTTTTCATTTTCCCATTTTTCGTTGTCTTTCAAATCCAAGCTTTTCCTCAAATATAGAGTGAATATTGAGTGACTATATTTTTGAATGAGCTAACACTACCTTGTAAGCTTCAGAAGCATCAAGAAATTGGCCAGGTAATTAGTCTTAGAAGAGGTTAATTAGGCTGGGCATTTTCTATTTTTTTTAAATTTTTAAACGTTTATTTATTTTTGACAGACAAAGCATAAGTGGGGGAGGGGCAGAGAGAGAGAGAGAGGAAGACACAGAATCCAAAGCAGGCTCCAGGCTCCGAGCTGTCAGCAGAGTTCAATGCAGGGCTTGAACTCATGAACCACAAGATCATGACCTGAGTCAAAGTTGGATACTCAACCGACTAAGCCACCCAGGTGCCTTTAGGCTGGGCATTTTCAACCTTTAATAGGAAACTACAACTATTAGTAGTAGTAGTGGTAAAGCTCTCATTTTTTCTCCATTGAGTGTGATATTAGATGTGTATTTTGTTGTTTTTTTTTTTTACAGAAGCCGTTTATAATGTTGATGCATGTTTTCTCTAAATCTACTTATTGATGGTTTATATCAAGAATGGACACTGTACTTAGTCAAATGTTCTTTCTGCATCTATTGAAATGATCATTATTTTTATCCTTTATCTTACTGTGTGATGTATCACATTGATTGATTTGCATATGTTAAACCACCCATGTATCCCAGTAGTAAATCCCACTTGACTGTAGTGAATGATTTAACATATTTTTGGATTCAGTTTGCTAATATATTCTTGAGGATTTTTATACTTCTGTTCATCAGAGACTTCTCCCTTTTTCTTCTTCTCCCTTCTTCCCTTTCTCCTCCTTTTTTTTAGCGTCTTATTTGGTTTTGGTATCAGGGCAATGCAGGCCTTGTAGAATGAATTTGGAAGTTTTCCTTCTTCTATTTGTCAGAATAGTTTGAGAAGAATGGGTGCTAACTCTTCTTTAAATATTTGGTAGAATTCACTTGTGAAACCATCTGGTCCTGGACTTTTGTTTGTTGGGAGTTTTTCTTTATTACACATTCAATCTCATTGCTAGTAATCAATCAGTTCAAATTTTCTATTTTTTCCTGATTCAGTTTTGGTAGGTTATATGTTTCTAGGAATTTATTCATTTCTTCTAGGTTTTCCAATTTGATGGCATATAATTTTCATAATCCTTTACAATTTTTTTTTCTGTGATGTTTGTTATTTCTCTTCTTTCATTTATGATATTTGGTTAGAGTCTGGTTAGACGTTAATCAATTTTGTTGATCTTTTCAAAGAACCAGCTCCTGGATTCATTGATTTATCCTAATGTGTTTTTATTGATGTTTAGATTGTTTCATTTATTTATGCTCTAATCTTTAGTATTTATTTCCTTCTCCTGGTTTTGGGTTTTGAGTTTTATTTTTCTAGCTCAAGGTTGGGTTATTTGAGATTTTTTTTGCATCTTGATATAGGCCTGGATTGCTATAAACTCTTCTCTTAGAATAGCTTTTACTGTTGGACTATTGTATTTTTGTTTTCATCTGTCTCTGTATTTTTTGATTTCCTCCTTGAAATCTTGGTTGACTCATTCATTGTTCAGTAGCATGTTATTTATCCTCCATGTGCTCTTTCCATTTTTTTTTTCCTGTAGTTTCTTATTTCATAATGCTGTGGTCAGAAAACATGCATGGAATGAATTCCATCTGTTTGAATTTGTTGAGAGACTTGTTTTGTGGCCAAATAGGTGATCTATTCTGGAGAATGTCCCATATGCACTTGAAAAAAATGTGTATTCTGTTTTAGGTTGAGATAAATACTCTGAGTATATCTGTTAAATCCCTCTGGTCCAATACGCCATTCAAAGTCACTGTTTCCTTATTGATTTTGTGTTTGGATGATCTGTCCATTGATGTATGTTGGCATTTGTATAAAATAACTTCTGCTCTGGGATTGCAAACAACTTTACACTGATAGGAGTATTATCTATTTGTATCCATGGGTCAAGGTGAGCCTAAGAAACCCCTACTCAGCCATCTTTCCCAGAAATCCCCCATATTCCTTCTTTTAAATTCTTTTACTCTCTTGTTAGATTAGGTGGAACAGGTAAGAGATTAAAACATGTATTAAAACTTACAGAATTAAAACATTTATAATTAACTGAAATGGCAAAGGTTAATAAATTAAATGTTTTCTTAAATTTGTCAATGAATTTGACAATAGCCTTATTCAACAGTATTTATTAAGATATTAAGTTCTACGCACTTATCTAAGTAATTGGATTATATTAGAAACAAAAGTTCTCAGTCAGATACAGCTTATATTTTATTGGGGGGTTAGAGTAAGAAAAGACAAAAGATAGAGTATAAACATTATAAATTACATATTATGATAGAATATGTGTTAAAATATAAAAAAATAGGGTAAAAGCAGGAATATTAGGAATTGAAAGTTGGAAGTCATGGTATCAATTAGGATTATTACATCTGTCCCCATTACATAAATATCTTGAGAAGTGTTTTTGGGGGGGGGGAAGCAATCCAGGAGAAGAATCAGCCAATGAAAAAGCCATAAGGCAGCACTATACTTAGAATGCTTGAGATAAAAACAAACGGCCCAGAAGACTATAAACATCATAAGTAAAGGAGAATAGTAAAATATGAGGCCAGAAATGAAATTATATACAACAGGCTTATTCTTTGAGAAACTGGAAACCATTTTAGAGTTTTGATCACAGTTTCATACTACTTTGGCAACAGGACTACTCTAGATGCTGATATTACAATGACATAGGTAAGAAATGTTTGTTACTCAGATCAGGGAGACAATCATGGAAAGTGAGAAGTGTTTGGATTCTAGATTATACATATATAATGGGATTTCCTAATAAAGTGGAAGTAGTGTTATGGGGAGAAGTATAGGGAGACTTAGAATTTTTTTTCTAGAAAGAGGAGTGGAGTTCTCAGTGAAGAATACATTTTTAATTAAAAATAGTTTAATGTTTATTTATTTTTGAGAAAGACAGAGAAGGGATGGGGCAGAGAGAGGGAGACACAGAGTCTGCACCAGGTTCCAGACTCTGAGCTGTTAGCACAGTCGGATGTGGGGCTCAAACTCACCAACTTTGAGATCATGACCTAAGCCAAAGCTGGATGCTTAACCGACTCTGCCACCCAGGTATCCTGTATACAATTTTTTTTTTTTTTTAAATCAATGAAATAAGTAGTTTTGCCGGGGAAGAGCAGAGTCCAATTTTGGATGCAGAATTTGAGAGGCCTATAAGACAAAATTGGCAGCCAAATATAGGAATCCAGAGTTTGGAAGAGAGTTCTACTAGAGATTTATATAGGGAATTACCAGATTCCATATGATATTAAAAGGTGTGAATGGGAAAAGTGATATCTCCCATTTTGATAGAGAAGATTTCTAAACTCTGAGTCCTGGAGAACTATAACATTAAGAGGAAAGGGAAGAATTAACAAAAGAGCCTGATGAGGAACAGCTTGTTAGGTGTGAGAAAAAGCAAGAGTATAATTCTCTGCAAGCCTTATGAAAACCTATAGAGAAGGAAGAATCAATGTGTGTTAAGTAAAACGAGGATTGAACTTTGAATTGGTGAGGTCATCTTTGACTCTCGAAAAGATAATGGTAAGTGAATACTTAAGAACAAAGACTACATGGAGTACATTTAAGAAAGGGGTATTGTACAGACACTGCTATCAGTAAAAAGAGATAATTTTCAGAGTTTCACGTATTCTGAGATAACTATAGACTCACACTCATTTTTGTGAAATTCAGAAGGATCCCATGTATGGACTCCATCCAACATCCCCAAATGAGTTCTTTCATAACTATAGTACAATATCACAAAGATATTAATATACTTAAGATACAGCACAATTCTATAAGGATACACACTAATCTCTGTAAAGTTCTCTTTTCTCAGACAATTGAAATATATTGCTATAATATTTGCTATGATTAGTAGGTAATTTTTGATCTCCATATTTATATTTTGTAGAAATAAGTTGACACCTTAAATACCCTAAAATATTAAAGTTGGGTAAAATTAAGAAGGGAAAATAAATTATTATACTTCATATTGGCTACCTTTGCTATAAACATTAAATTTAAAGCATTCTTTTTTTATTTATTTCTAGGAGAGAGAGAGAGACAGCGTGAGTAGGGGAGGGTCAGAGAGAGAGGGAGTCACAGACTGAAACAGGCTCCAGGCTCTGAGCTGGCCGTCAGCACAGAGCCCGATGCGGGGCTCGAACCTACGAACTGCGAGATCATGACCTAAGCGAAAGTCGGACGCTTAACCGACTGAGCCACCCAGACGCCCCTAAAGCATTCTTTAAGAAACAAGTCTTGGGGCGCCTGAGTGGCTCAGTCGGTTAAGCGTCCGACTTTCGCTTAGCTCATGATCTCACAGATGGTGGGTTCGAACCCCGTGTCAGGCTATGTGCTGATGACCAGCTCAGAGCCTGGAGCCTGTTTCGGATTCTGTGTCTCCCTCTCTCTGATCCTCCTCTGCTCACGCTGTCTCTCTCTCAGAAACAAACAAAAAAGAAACAAGTCTAAAGTTGTTCAAATTAATTTTAAACTGAAATTTTCACTTATGTATTGAAATGATTATGTATTAAGGTTCTTAAATATTAAGAAACTATACCATGTTATGATGCTTTAGTTTTCTATAAAAATGAAGTAAGACTTTGCAGGTTATCTTAACCTCTAAAAACTATTCTATCCTAGTTCATAAAAAATAGTCTACATATTATAAATATATACATGGAACATTCTTTTTGATTCATATACTGGAAAATCTGATGAATGGACCGTTCAGAAAGGTGGCTATTAAACAAATTGTGTTTTTGCAAATTGGTCTAACCCCATGATGCACAATTGCAAATAATGCCTGTTTGTGATTGTAATAGTGATCCTGTATTAACTTATCCATAAGAACAATTATGAAGTATTGGATATGTTTTCTACAGAGCAAATATTGAATACAAAGGATACAAATATATATCCTTTGTTCTTAAAAGTTATAGTCTAGCAAGAGAAAGAAGCATGTTAACATTATTCACAATAAATGTGATATACGATACAGAAGGCAGAAACAAAATCCAGAAGAATACAGAACCAGGGTAAGTTAATAGTTCTGCCAAAGGTCACTGTGGGAAGACTCACAGTGATGTCTTCTTGTCTGGACCTTGTAATGGGGGATTTGGTAGGTACAGAATCATGGATAAGACAACTGGAGTTATAAGAGGGTCTACGATTTTAGAAGCATATTATTTTATAAGTGTGTATGTGATTTTGTGCTCTAAATACCTGGACAGGGATTTCTTTGACAGAGGAGTTTTTTCAAGCAAGAAACAAGGGGACAACTCTAGGCAAGATAACACCAGCAGGGATTCAAGAGATGCTGTTTAAGTAGGAGCCAATTATGTACTCACAAAAGCCATGAAGTGGAATGGAGCACAGTTGGTTAAAGGAAAAGGAGAAGGATGAATCCAGGTATGTTATCCAGTTGGTTGATTCTGGATTTCTAAGTTGGAAGATTGGTTTGATATAATTAACTGCAAATGGCATTCAAAGGAAAAGAACAGGTAAAGATTGGCTTTGAGAAATAATATATTTGTGGGAGTGGGATTCATGTTGGAGATGTCTACAACCATCTGGAAGTATCTGTGAGAAGTTCAAGGAGTTTGGCTCCGGAAATATGAATTCAGTGGTTGTGTTTATTTTATTGCTGCATAACAAGTTTACCACCAATTCTGTAACATAAAGCAACACCAATTTATTATCTCAGCCTCTGTAGATCAGAGGGCTGGACAGGATCTGGCGGAGTTCCCTGCTCAAGGCCTCACTGGGATGAAAATAAGTTGTCAACCAAGCTGCATTCTCACTGAGAGGCTTAACTAGGGAAAGACCCATCTCTAAGCTTTCTCAGGTTTGCAGAATTTAATTCCTTGCAGTTGTAGGTTTCTGGAGGTTTGCTTCTTTAAAGCCAGCAATAATGAGTTTCTGCTGCTCTGAAGCTCTACTTGTAAAAAGTCTGCCCTTTCTTTTACATCTAGTTCTTCTTTTCACCTGGTAAATTCAGGATACCCTGGGAGATACAGCTTTTGATTAACTCAAAGATAGCCAATTTGGGACCTTAATTACAACTGCAAAATCCCCTTCAACTGTGCCATATTCTTTTGTTTAGAATCAAGTCACAAATTTTGCCGGTCTCAAAGGAAGAAGATAAGTTCTTTATTCACTGATTCCATCTTAGTATATGGCCTTTACAACCATCATCTATGGTAGTTTATCAGTGGAAATGAGATAATCCAAGGAAAATATGTAAAGCAAGAGTAGCTTAATGACGAAAAGGAAAAACCTGTCCTTTATAAGTGAGCACCATAAATATAAGACATTCAGATGCAATTTTATAGGGATATATGTTAGTGATATATTAATAGAATTATAAATTTTAGAACTAGGTGACCATATAGATAACCACATTTCATCTCATTTTAAAGTGGGTTTGGAAATTACCTTGGAGGTTGGTAGTATGACTTTACCATTTCATCAGCTAGGTAAATATAAAGCAATAAGCAAATTGCCATAGTCTATGCAATTATTTAAAATCCATGTATATGACACAAAGTTTACTCTGTTGACTCTATTCCAGTCTTATTTCTACTAAAACATGTAGGCATTTTAGGAAAAATTACAATTTTGCAATTTTATGGCACTTAATCATCTAGTAAAGGACCTAGGATGAGGAAAGGAAATCTGGCTATTTGGTCTTTAATACTGAGTATTGCTTTAACTCATTATAAAACTCCAGAAGTGTGGGAGTATAACATTCTGATTCTGATAGCAAAGACTCAGGAGGCATTGAACGCAATTCATTCTACTGTCATGATAGAAATCAAAATACATTTATATTTGAGATGTGTATGGAATACTTACACTCAATAGAAGTATGTAAAATGAGTTTATAAAATGTATTTGAGTAGAAAATATCTGTATCTGAACTTGATTACTTTTTTCACAGATATAAAAATACTATAGTCACTATAGCTGTAGTTCAAAGAATAATTCAGAGTGGATTTCCAGTGAAGCAATTCAAAGAAGCTAAAGATTTAATAATAAAGAACAGGTGATACAAACACTCTAAAGTACCAGGTCCAAGACAGAGTAAGGCATAAGATCAATTCACCTTATTAATACAGGTTTAGAATTCTGTCTAGAGTAGTAGTGTCCTGTTCTAAAACTATTTCTTGAGTTCACAATGATCTCTTTTCTCCTAACTTGTCTCTTCTATTTAAATATAAATGGTATTAGTTTTCATTTGCTACAGGTCACCACAAATTTAGAGATTTAAAACAACATACCTCCATTTTCTCACACTTGCATGGGTCAGGAGTCTGGACATGGCTTACCTTGGCTCTCTGTTCTCAGCCTCACAAGGATGCAGTTACGATTTTGGCATCCTGCAATTTCTCTGCCAGACCTCAGATGTTTGCAGACTGAATTCAGTTCCTTGTGGTTTAGGTTGAGATCCCTATTTTCCAAATGACTGTCAGGCAATGTCCCTCTGAGTTTCACAGCTTGTGCCCGGTTCTTTACTCAGAGGCCTCTGCACGGGCCCTCTGACAACATGGCAGCGTATGTCTTACATCCAACAAGATCTCCTCTCTGCTCCTTGGAGTCTTTCACTTCAGAGAAGGCCTGAACCGTTTTTTAAAAGGGCTCACCTGATAAATCAGTCCCACAAAGGATAATCTCCCAGTGGCTGCTAATCACCAGTAGGTGATTTAAGAAGCAATCTTCTGCCTACACTCCATTCTAACCCATTCTCAATGTTCTTCCTTAAATTCAAATTAAACAATATAAAGCTACTATGTAAAATCAGAGATTCCTCACTGACTTAAAAATCAAGTCAAAATATACAAATCCTCTTGATCTACCACCTGCATACATCTGAAGTCTCTTTCTGTCCATTCCCTTCACCTGCTGACCAAACTGCCTATACCTGTTGAAGTCCTTGCATTAGGGCATATAAACATTCAGGTTTCTTTGTTCAGGCAGCATATACTCACATATTTTACCTATAAAATGCTCGTCAACTTACACACCCTTGCTTTTAAAAATACTTTTCTGATTACTAAGTTTTAAAAACCTTATCATAGGCATTTATAATATACTTTGGATATTGCAAATTTGTAAAATATATATAGATCTATATAATATCCAGATCCAGATCTATGTCTCATCCATAGCTGTATCTCTACATACCACTATATATATGTGTGTGTATATATATATATATATTACTTTGTGGATAGATGTGCAATTTAAGATGGTGAAAGTATTCTCTTTATTATTTGAGAACTTCATATTTTTATCTTTCATATTATACTATCATACATCTGGAATTGATTTCTGTATATTATTTAAAGTAGAAGTCAATATTTGTTTTTCCATATAAATATCCAAACATTCCAGCATTATTCATTGAAAACAAGTTTCTCATTTTATGAAAGTAATAACTGTAGTAAATTACATGGTCAAACACGTAAAGATATTTTTATACACTTCATTTTCCTGTTTTCATACTTGTCTATTGCACCAGTACCACATTTACTGTAACTACAATAAACCATTATGTCTGGCATGTGTATCTTTCAACTTTGTTCTTTTTATTCAGTAATAATTTTCCTTATTGTTGTGCATATTTCCATATAAGTTTTGGAGTATGTTTGTTAATTCAATGTAAAAATGCTGAAATTTCTATTGGAATTTCAATAAATGTGTAGATGAATCTGGTGAGAAATGTCAACTATTTTGTTTATGTAATTTGGTTCAATTACTCCAAGTACTAGCTTGTACTTCTCTGTGAGGATGGCTTATACAGTTTTTCTATACAGTCTTCCTCTACTATGTGACTCTATGCTATCTTAGGAGGTATCATAAAAAGAAACCCCTGCTAAAAGTGGTCAAATGATTTCAACAGCTACTTCATGAATATGTATCAAATTGGCCAATATACATATAAGGGTGGTCAGCATTATTATTATTCAATAAATTCCTATTAAAACAAGTACTCAAGTACTCAATCACAGGAATGGCTGGAATGAAGGGGGAAAAATCCTTGACAATACCTTTGTAATATGGCATTTGGGGTGTGTGTGTGTGCGTGTGCGTGTGCGCGCGCGCGTGCGCGCGCGAGCGCTATTTTAACCCAGTTTTGAGGCCCTGACTAGAAATTGGTTAGCTCTGCTTCTTGAGCTGCTGACTAAGTCCACATACCCAGCCACTTCCCCTACAGGATTCTCACACTCTGGGTCAATATACATTCACCTTCATCATTCAGGGCCAGATATCAGACACCCAGGATAGCTGCTTATTCTCCATGCATATAAGAATACTCAGTCTCATACACATACCTGGAGGTGTTTATGAAACAGTGCAACTTAATTTAACTATATAATATCATACAGTTTTATATGGGTATTTCCTCACTAATGTTCACTCTGAAATAGATTCTCACATGCCCCAAAGAGGGCATAAGTGTGCATGAAGGCAATGCGTGAATGGCTTTTTTAAAAAGTCATTGTTTTAATGTTTATCAATTCATTCAGATAGTGATAAAAATATTTCAAGTGGATTTTTCAGCCTTTTGCACAGTAATCCTATACATAAAGCATCAATAACTATGGTTCCAACCAGTTTCCGGTTCCTTTCTCTCACCTTGTGAGGAAGTTAATTATGTTTGACCAGTTAGAAGATTGTTGGTGTCAGCTTTAGATGTTCCAGTTTCCTTCATAAAAGTAAAATATATATATATATCATTATTATTAGAATATCCAACAATTTGTGTTTTGAAACTGCTGTTACATAACTTTGATTTTGTTTGCTACTGGAATTGTGTTACATTGACCTGATATGGCTAAAACACCTTTTCTTGTTAACCATTATCAATTTAATTAAAATCAGGTTTAAAATTCAAACTTTGAAAATTTAGTTCTTTTGGCATATATTCTCCATTCTACTTCCCAAGTTCTACTTTTATTCACTACCTTTTTTCCATAACTATTCATTACCTCTTTCTAGTTTTACTGTGACTCATGTCTGTGGCTCTTAACATTTGGGGTTGTGCAACTTTCAGACCACCAAGTTCACTTTTATTAGGTACTATCCAAACATTCTCATTAGAAATCTATTTCTCCTAACTGAAAGTGTCAAATGGACTCTTGATTATCAGAATTAACCAAATATGTCCATCTTCTTTATTTCTACAGAATTAAGGACAAAACCCAAAGATCAGTCCCTTTGACAAAAAGCTACCCCTGTCAGTCTTCTTGCAAACTAGATAAAATTTATTGGGAATGCTCAGGTGAAAGACTGTCAAATAAGCACTTGCAGCTTGAGTCAGCTTATTAG
This sequence comes from Crocuta crocuta, assembly GCF_008692635.1. Taxonomy (NCBI): domain Eukaryota; kingdom Metazoa; phylum Chordata; class Mammalia; order Carnivora; family Hyaenidae; genus Crocuta; species Crocuta crocuta. Next base: position 2,451,878 of record NW_027528871.1, read on the forward strand.
ATCTCTATTACATAATTAAGAAATTGCAGTTTAAGCGCTGTACTTTTAGAATTATAGAATAGTTTTCAAATCTGGCTTTTCCTTGAAGACCGTTTTTAGATAATGCAATAGTGCAAAAATAGTTTTTCATCATTAAATGCAGTGAGTAATCAAATATATAACTCAGAGCAATTCATTATCAACTACTGATTTGTTCACAATGATTAATTAAAATTTACTATGAAGAAAAATCATACAATGTATAAAACTAAATACATCTTTACCTAAATTTTATATCGTATAATATAGAATACAGAATTTTCAATGTGATTGAATTTTCAAAATTCAAAACATTTTTTGAAAGATTTATTTATTTTGGGGAGAGAGAGAACAAGTAGGGAAGGGACAAAGAGAGAGGGGACAGAAGCATCCGAAGTGGCCTCTGTGCTGATACCAGTGATTTCTCTGCATGGCTTGAACTCAGAAGCTGTGAGATCATGACTTGCCTGAGCCAAAGTCAGTTGGTCAATCAACCGAGCCACCCAGGTGTCCCTGTTTAAAATCTGTTTTAATTTACTCAATACATATAGTATGTGTGCTCCTCCAAGATCCTTTTATATTTGATAGAAGTTATATTTAATCTATAAATTACTGCCTTATTAGATATTTAAAATATTCATATTATTTATTATCTATTTCTTTAAATAATATTAGGTAAATATAGTTTAATAAACTATAAGACTGAAAGATAAAAAGGAACACTTGTATGTACATTTAAAATACAGAGGCTAATCGAATCCAAAAAATGGCAGTAACACAAAAGTTAAAAAAAAATGTTGGTTTTAATCTTTTGAATATAGAAATATAATTGTTTAATAATTATTTGGCTTGGAGCCTGGAGCTGCTTCAAATTCTGTGTCTACCTCTCTCTCTCTCTCTGCCCCTCCCCGCTTATGCCCTGTTTCTCTCTCTCAAAAATAAATAAACATTAAAAAATTTTTTTAAGTCGGGGGGCACCTGGGTGGCTCCGTCAGTTTAGTGTCCAACCTCAGCTCAGGTCATGATCTCACAGTTAGTAGGTTGAAGCCCCTCATTGGGCTCCGTGCTGACAGCTTGGAGCCTGGAACTACTTCAAATTCTGTGTCTACCTCTCTCTCTCTGCCCCTCCACACTCATACTCTGTTTCTCTCTCTCTCAAAAATAAATAAACATTAAAAATTTTTAAAAAATATTTTATGATTCCATAAATAGACAATGGCTATACATGTATCTTTATACATATTTAAAAGAACTAAAAACTCACTTCTAAGAAAGCATGCATGATACTACATGTCAATATCTGCTTTAAGTAGTCCTTAGTCTACTACTATTTAGTCCTTAATAAATAGTAAATGTCATAAAATATTGCACAACTCATGGAAGTAACTAGTTCATGTTGTATAAAATAATTTTCAATTTCCTAATATTATGAAAGGGAATACTCTTTCAAAGTAAGTACTATGACTGAGAAGTGGATATTTAACACTATATAGTAGATTTCAAGATTATTTTTACTGTTCATGAAGGCATATAAAAGAACATTTTATGTTATATATCAAGAGTCTACAATCTCAGTTAGAGGAACTGAGGATCAAAATCAGACAGATTATAACTGCCCTCTGACTTCAAAACTGTTTCTTCCAGGTTAAGTTTTATATACTGTATAAGGAAGTTCAAGAAAGTATGATTAATGGTAATCACAGGTAACATTTATTGAGCAATGATAACAGTCGCTGTGCTGTTCCATTACCAGGAATATGTAATAGAATTCTCATTCCAATCTGAGAAAATAGTTAATATTATTAAATCAACTTTAGATATGAAGATACGAAGGTTTAGAGCACTGACTTTCAACTGTTAATGTGAATTGGAGTTACTTGGGGAGCTTATTAAAACAGAGTACTGGGCTTTGACTCCAAAGTTATAGACCCAAGAGTTTATATTTCTAGGTAATGGCCATGCTGCTAGTTCAGGAACCATATTTTGAGCATGAAGAATTTAGAAAGTAACAAACTTCCCAAAGGGAATGAGTGGGGAACTGGTAAAGTTGAGATCGTAACTTTGGTTATCTGACTCCAAAGTGTTTTTAATTTATAGAACAGCCTCCAGTTTAATAGCCAAGCAGACAGCCATCCCAATATCTCAATTGGTAGACTATTAAAAGAGAGATTAAAATATAGTGCAGTTATCTTGTAATTATTATTTTATAACAATTATTTATAATTATTTTGAAGTATTTATAGATAATACATACTAACAGATTATAAGAATTTAATTTGGAATGTAGAAGAGAGCTCTGTAGTTAATGACTTCAGTGCCATCACCACTTTCACATGCTACAGTCCAATGAAGGCATCTTTTGAAAACAATGGTATACACAGTTCATCCAATATCTGTTTGAGGATATTTTAAATGTAGGAGCTATGTCTTCTTTATCTGAAACATTTACCATCTGACTTCTTTCATTCAGTAGTGCCAGTTCTGCCATCTGGGATTTCATAAATAGCAAAGCAGAATGACTTCTAATTCAATATATCTTTGATGATATAAGCCTCAAAGATACTGAAGTGGCATTAAAATTTTAATTTCACCATTCAAATAAGTGTTCTTTAACCACCACCATCTTCCTGCTTTGATTAAAATTCTGTGATACTTGATTCTCACTGCTCTTTAGCAAGTGGTGTAAAGGTGGTCCAGGTACTGTGGTCCATCGGTATTGAATACTCTGTTTCTAATCTCTCTGTTAAGACACATTGAAAAGAACATGTGAGGCTGTCCTATGTGCCAACATCAGGCTTTCATACGTGCCAAGCTTTTTGCCGTCACGAAATCTTTATGCCTGAATTTTTATTTGCCACTTTTATCTTAGTACTTTTGAACCATCCTTCCCATTGCAGCTCAGTAACATTGTCTCTGGGGTTCTTCTTCCATTTCCTTTTCTTCTAATGACATGTGTCTCTTTTTGCCAGTCTGTTTCCATTTGAAGCTACATGCATCAGATTTTATTAAGTATCTGATAGTAAAAATATATTGTGTTATTTCTTTCAGAGACATATCTCTAAACAATAAATTATAAAGTCAAGGATTCTGTTTAATTTTGATTGACACTATGCGTACAAATTTTATCATGGTGATTATTGTAAATGACTGAATTTATGTAAAATGATAAATTTGGGAATGATGGTATACTATTCTTAAATTTACTTCTCTTTTAAAATGCTTCTTTCCAAAATTTATTATCAATTAATTCATATAGCTGAAAATAGAAGTTTAAGAGAATTAGAAAAATGCCTTTTGAATAGGGCCTTTCTGACAAGCAAAATATATAACAGTATATAATGTTGCAGGGTTGGATTAATTTCTGACTATTAACCTCAAACTAGTAAGATCCTGGATAAATTACATAACCTTCTAAACTTTAGCTTCTTTATCTTCAAAATTGGGGTTATAATAAGATGTCACACAAGTTTTATGAGGACTATGGGATAATAGACTCAAAGTACTTAACATGGGCTTAAATCTATTGTAATTGCTGAATAACTGCTGTCTATGCAATTATACATTTAAAATATTAAAATACATGCCTATCACACACGTATCTTCTACCATCACTGCAATGTGCTGACACTGAAATGTAAGTCTTCCTAATCCCTTTAAATGCAGTGTGTTGCTTTATTCATTTAGGTATCATTTTTTGTAATATACACAGTCACAAAAATGTATCTCAAATGTCTGTTGGATAGAAAAATTAACTAATGTCATGGTTAAACATCACGTGAGAGACTTAAAATTGAGCACCTCTATATGAAAATTGTTAAGTAGAAAAACAAAGTAGAAATTTCTTCATAGGGCATGAATAATCACATGTTTTCTCTACACATTTCAGGAAATAATTTTAAGATAGAATCCTCCAAATAGATGTAATAGATAATTACCAAATTACCTTTTAATTAATAAAGATGTCAATTCATCAAGCAAATATAGTAGAATATTAAACATATTTGTGTACTCTTTCCTTTAAAAGTCTATGGTTTACCCACAGAAAATATAATTATATTGTCAATAGCTATCCAATTAAAGCATGTTCTATTGCTTTAAAAGTATTGCATAATTAACATAGGAGTAGCTTATTATAATGGTTCTGAGTACTCTATCATACTCTGAAAGTATTTTTATTTTTTACTAACATAAACACAAGTAATAAACCACAGTATTTGAAGATTTCTATGTAAAACTTGTGGGCTCTTATGTTATTAATCTTCCGATGCTCCAAGTGATTCAGTTTATTATTTGTATTTGAAATCCATAAATCTAATTCTTTGCCAGTGCCAAACTCAAGACATCACTTTTACTATTATTCATGAAGTTTCTTAAAAGTGAAATTATAAACTATCAGAAATAGTTTGCAAGTTATCTATTACAAGTTTTGTGTGTCATAGTGGGATCACTGTACCATAATTCAATTTGATGTATGAGTTTTAAACTATACTCAAAAAAAGTTACTTAACTGTTGAATTAGTGATTTTAAAATCATTGTAAGAGTATCTGATTCATATTCAAAGATATTTGATATGTTTCTTATTTTAAGTGCTTATACACAATTTAATCATTTGACCCATTATTTTGATGGTATTTGGATATAGGATATTCATTTATTTAGCATTCACTGAGCACTTAATACTATTTTATAAGAATTATATTCAATTGCTGGGGTGCCTGGGTAGCTCAGGTGGTGCGTGACTGACTTCAGCTCAGGTCATGATCTTGTGGTTGGTGGGTGGGAGCCCCGCTTTTAGATCTGTGCTGACAGCTCTGAGTCTGCGCCTCCTTTAGAATCTGTGTCTTCCTCTCTCTCTCTCTCCCTCCCCCACTTGCACTCTGTCTCAAAAACAGACATTTAAAAAATTATATTAATGGGGCGCCTGGGTGGCTTAGTCGGTTAAGCGTCTGACTTTTGCTTAGGTCATGATCTCGCGGTTCGTCGGTTCGAGCCCCGCATCGGGCTCTGTGCTGACTGCCAGCTCAGAGCCTGGAGCCTGTTTCAGTCTGTGACTCTCTCTCTCTCTGACCCTCCCCTGCTCACGCTGTCTCTCTCTCTCTCCTAGAAATAAATAAAAAACATTAAAATTATATTAAATTGCTTATGACTACTAGGAGGTTTTAAACTTTTATACTCATTTTGAATTTGTAATTTGTCTGAAATGTGTGAAGAAAATTAAACTAAAATACGTTCAGGGACACCTGGGTGGCTTAGTCGGTTAAGCGTCCGAGTTTGGCTCAAGTCATAATCTCACGGTTTGTGGGTTCAGCCCCGCGTTGGGCTCTGTGCTGACAGCTAGCTCAGAAACTGGAGCCTATCTTCAGATTCTGTGTCTCCCTCTCTCTCTGATTCTCCCCTGCTCACGTTGTCTCTCTCTCTGACTCTCAAAAATAAATTAAAAAAACATAAAAAAATAAAAAAAAATACATACAAGGAATTCCTAACTGGTCTAAAATTATTTTTTGGTGTATATTTGAGGAACTATGACAAGCTCTCAATAACTTGCATTTTCATTGTTAATTATTTTTGTTTATACTGTCGTCTCTGATGTCTGTAATAAGAACTTTCCTCTTTACCAACATTATTCTTTTGAATTTGAATAACACTGATTGCTTTCATTCTTTTCGATGAAGCTGAACATATCCCTCCCATTTCATTGCTTTTTCTTTTATGTTTGTTCACGTATATTTATAATATTCTTATCTAGTTTGCTCACACCAAAGACTTGGGTACAAGCCTGCCAGTTATTTCTCTGTTGTATATCAGAATTAGGAAGCACACCCACCCCACCTCCCCCCCAACACACACACACATACAAGCACACATTCTGTTGATATTCTTAGATAATTTTAAATTTATTCAAAGCTACATGCATATATTGACCTCCTTGCTAGAGATTAGTGACTTTAAAGATAACAATATCAATATCAAGTACATAAGTACTTACTTCTCCATTTTCTTCTCTCCCACAATATGAACTGAATTTCGGAGGAAATAAAATTGATATATTTGGCATTTTCAAGTACAGTGATTATTATCAAGATTATCATCATCACTACCATCATCATCATTTATGAAAATAAACTGCCAAAATAAATTCTGAGTAGCAAGAAAAATATCACATATTTTATCACATAGGGAGCTGGATTAATTAATATAGTTTGTATGAATTCTTTTACAGCTAAGTGATCAATTTGATTTCCTATAGAAAATGTTATTTGGCCAAGACTTCTGGAAAAGATGGCTCAGTAGAAAGATCCTAAGCTCACCTCATCCCTTGGATACAAGTAGATTACATTCATGTCAGTATAAATAAACCCAAAGTGACCCAAGACATGCAGAACTCCACAACTAAGTGTAAAGAATACATCACACCAAAGAGGGTAGAAAGGGCAGAGACAGAGTGACACTGTATTCAGTCAGAATGCATGAAATAAGTGCAAAATTTATTTGAAGAAATGATAGCTGAAAATGTACCGAATAAGGGGAAAGAAACAAAAACCCAGATCCAGGAAGAAAAAGAGACTCCCCCTACAAAATCAAACCAAGGAGGTCCATATCAAGTCACATAGTAATTCACATGGGAAAAATAGTGGTAAAGGGAGAATTTTTAAGTAGCAAGAGAAAACAAAGCAATTATGTACAAGGGAAACCCCATAAGGTATCACTGAGTTTTCAGCAGAAAGTTTATAGACCAGAGGGAGTAGCATGATGTATTCAAAGTGCTGAAAGAAAAAAAAAATCTGCAGCCAAGAATACTCTATTCAGCAAGCCATCACTCAGAATAGAAGGAGAGATAAAGAATTTCCCAGACAAACAAAAGTTAAAGGAGTTAATGAAACTAAACCAGACCTAAAAGAAATGTTAAAGAGGATTCTTTGAGTGGAAAGGAAGACCATAAATATGAGTAAGAAGAGTAGGCAGCATGAAATCAGTAAAAATAATATGTTGGTAAAATCAATCATGAGACTCATGAAATAAAGATGAAAACGATGACACCAATATATACTTAAAACATGCAGAGGACAGGAATAAATACTAAGTTCAAACTTAAGCAACCATCAACTTAATATAGATGATGATATGTAGAAGATGTTTTATATAAACTTAATGGTAATCACAAATCAAGAACTAGTGATATGCAAAAAATAGGGAGAAAAAAATCCATTCAAGCATATCATTAAAGAAAGCCAATTTGTGTGAGAAAAAAGAGCAAGAGAAGAAAGTAACAGAGAAGATCCACAAAATCAAACACAAAACAAATAACAAAATGGCAATAAATACATACCTATGAATAATTATTTTGGATTTAAATGGATTAATTGCTCCAATCAAAAGACATAGGGTGACAGAATGGTATTAAAAAAAAAACAAAACAAAAACCTACATGTATGCTGCCTACAAGAAACTCACTGTAGAACTAAAGATACATACAGATTGAATGTGAGGGGATGGAGAACATTCATTGAGATGCTAAATAGATGCCAAAGAAACCCAGAGTAGCAATACTTATACCAGAAAATTGACTTTAAAACAAAGACAAATTACAAGAGACAAAGAAGGGCACTATATGATCATTAAAAAGATAATTGAACAGAAAGATATTAATGATTGTAAATATTTATGCACCCAACATGAAAGAACCCAAATACATAAAACAGTTAATAACAAATTTAAAGAAACTAATTTATAGTAATACAGTAACAGCAGGTAGCTTTAACACTCCACTTGCATCAATGGACAGATCATCTAAATAGAAAATCAACAAGGAAACAGTGGCTTTAAATGACATACTACACAACATGGATTTAATAGATATATTCAGAACACTGCATCCTACAACAACAGAATATACATTCTTTTCAAATGAACACTGAACATTTTCCAAAATAGATCACATATTAGATCACTAAACAAGTCTCAACAATTTCAAAAGACCGAAGTCATATCACACATCTTTTTGGATCACAATGCTATGAAACTAGAAATCAACCACAAGAAAACACCTGGAAAGAACACACATACATGCAGGTTAAATAACATGCTACTAAATAATGAATAGGTTAACCAAGAAATTCAGGAGGAAATTAAAAAATGCATTGATACAAGTTAAAAGGAAATAATACACTCTAAAATACTGGATGCAGAAAAGCTATTCTAAGAGGGAAGTTTATAGCAATACAGGTCTACTTCAAGAAGCAAGAAAAATCTCAAATAATAACATAAGGTTATACCTAAAGGAGTTAGAAAAAGAGGAACAAACACAACCACAAACCAGCAGAAGGAAACAAATAATAATGATGAGAGCAGAAACAAGTGATATAGAAACTTAAAAAAATAAAATAAAATAGATCAATGAAACCAAGAGCTGGTTCTTTGAAAAGATCAACACAATTGATACGCCTTTGGCCAGACTCATCAAAAAACAAAACAAAACAAAACAAAAAATAGAGAGGACTCAAAATCACAAATGAAAGAGGAGAAATAACAACTAACAAATGCTACAGAAAGATAAAGAATTATAAGAGAATATTATGAAAAAATGATAAGTCAACAAACTCAATAATCGAAATGTAAATGGATACATTCTCAGAAGCACAGAAAGTATCCAAAATTGCAGAAGAAGAATTGAAAAATTTGAACTGATTATTAGCAATGAACTCCCAACGAACAAAATACAGGACCAGATAGCTTGCAGGTGAATTCTACCAAACACTTATAGAAGATTAATATCTGTTCTTCTCAAACATTTCCTCAAAAACAGAAGGAGGAAAGTTTCCAAATTTATTCTATTGGGGCCAGTATTAACCTGACTCCAAAACCAGGTAAAGACACAACAAAAAAGAGAACTACAGGCCAATATATCTAATGAACATAGCTGTAAAAATCCTTAACAAAATAGCAAATGAATCCAACAACACATTAAAAAAATCATTCACCATGATTAAATGGGATTTATTCCTCAGATGCAAGTATGGTTCAGTATTTGCAAATCAAGCAATCAATGCAATACATCACATCAATAGGAAAAAGAATAAAAACAAAATGATCATTTCAATAGATTCAGGAAAAGCATCTGACTAAGTACAACATCCATTCATGATAAAAACCCTCAACAAAACAGGTTTAGAGGGAACATACTTCAACATAATAAAGGCTTTATACAGAAAAACCCACACCTAACATCACAGTCAATGGAGAAAAACTGAGAGTGTTAGCCCTAAGATCAAGAAAAAGACAAGGCTGTCCACTCTCACCACTTCTATTCAACATATTATGGACATCTTAGGCACTGCAATCAGGAAAGAGAAAAGAATACAAGGAATCCAAATTGGTAAGAAAAAAGTAAAACTTTATTTGCAGACGAAATGATACTATATAAGACTCCACCAAAAAACCACTAGAACTAATCAATGGATTCAGTAACATTGTAGGATACAAAATCAATGCACAGAAATATGTTTCATTTCTATACACTAAAAATAAAGCAAAATAAGAAAAAGAAATTAAGAAAATCTTATTTACAATTGCATCCAAAATAATACAATACTCAGGAATAAACTTAACCAAAGAGGTGAAAGACTTGTACTCCAAAGCTATAAGACATTGATGAAGGAAACTGAAGACCACACAAACAAATGGAAAGATAGTTCATGCTCATGGACTGCAAAAACAAATATCGTTAAAATATCAATACTACCTAAAGAAATCTTTACATCCAATGCAATCACTCTTGAAATTCCAACATTTTTCATAGAGATAGAACAAACAATCCTAAAATGTGTATGGAGCCATAAGAGACCACAAATAGCCAGAGCAATTTTGAAAAAGAAAAATAACACTGGAGGTATCATAATTCTAGACTACAAGTTATATTATGAAGCTTTAGTAATTAATGCAGTATGGCACTGGCACAAAGATACACACATCAAGAAAAGAAAATAGAAAACCCAGAAACATATCTACAATTATATGGTCAATTAAACATCTGCAAAAGAGGCAAGAATATGCAATGGGAATATGCAATGAAATCTCTTCAACAAATGGTGTTGAGAAATCTGTGCAGGTACACTCAAGAGAATGAGCCTGGACCACTTTCTTACATTATATACAAAAATAAACTAAAAATGGATGAAAGACCTAAATGTGAGACCTGAAATGACAAAAATCCTAGAAGAGAGCATAGGCAGTAATTTCTCTGATGTTGGCCATAAAAACATCTTTCTATATATGTCTCCTGAGGTAAAAGAAACAAAAACAAAAATAAACTATTGGGACTGAATCAAATTTAAAAAAATCTGCATAGCAAAGGAAACAAACAACAAAACTAAAAGACAACCCACCAAATGGGAGAGGGTATTTTCAAATGAGATATCCAATAAAAGGTTTGTATCCAAAATATATAAAGAACTTATACAACTCAACACCTTAAAACCAAATAATCCATTTAAAAAATGGGCAGAAGACACAAACCGACATTTCTCCAAAGCATATAGCCAGATGGCCAAAAAAATCATGAAAGGATGCTCAACATCACTCATCATCATAAAAATGCAAATCAAAGGGTGCCTGGGTGGGTTAGTCGGTTAAGATCCAACTTCAGCTCAGGTCATGAGCTCAAGGCTTGTGGGTTCGAGCCCCACATCGAGTTCTGTGCTGACAGTTCTGAGCCTGGAGCCTGCTTCAGATTCTGTGTCTCCCTCTCTCTCTGACCTTCCCCTGCTCACACTGTGTCTCTCTCAGAAGTAAATAAAACATTAAAAATATGCAAATCAAAACCTCAAAGAGATATCATGTCACATCTGTCAAAATGGCTAAAATCAAAAACACAAGATATAGCATGGAGAAAAGGGAGCCCTCATGCACTATTGGTGGGAATGCAAACTGGTGCAGCCAATGTGGAAGACAGTATGGAGGTTCCTCAGAAGATTAAAGATAGAATTATCCTAACAAGAATCACATTACTGGGTATTTATCCAAAGAATACACAAACACCATTTGATGGGATATATGCACCCTATGTTTACTGTAGCATTATTTACAGTAACCAAATGATGGAAGTGACTTAAATGTCCATAAATAGATGAGTGAATAAAGAAGATGTGGTGTGTGTCCTTTGTTCATTTGCTTTGTTTCTTAAATTCCACTTATGTATAAAAAAGAATGAATTCTTGCCAGTTGCAACAACATGGATGGATCTAGATAGTATAATGGCTAGTGAAATAAGCTAGTCACAAAAAAGATAAATACCATATAATTTTATTCATAAGTGGAATTTAAGAAACAAAGCAAATGAACAAAGGAAAAAAGAAAGAGACAGGCCAAAAAACACTCTTAAATGCAGAGAACAAACTGATGGTTACTAAGAGGAGAGGTGGGGGGGATGGTTGAATAAAGTAAAGCAGATTAAGAGTACACTTACCTTGATGAGCACTAATATATGGAATTATTGACTCACTATATTGTACACCTGAATTGAATATGACACTATATGTTAACTACACTAGATTTTTTTAAAAAAATGTTATACGGCCAAGAAAATTATAAAATTTCTTATAACTCAGTGTTTTAAAAGCTTAAGTTGTGTAACATACTGTTATTTATATTCCTGAAAGACAAAAACAATTATAGATTTTAAAGAGAGAAGTTCTAGTCATATCAAGATTTTGTTACACCAGAATAGTCCTTCTCTCTTTCTTTCTATCATTTAAATGGTATTTCTGTGGCCATTGACATGTTAAGGCCATCTCTCTTCCTTAATTGCTGAAAAAGATAAGTTCAATATCTTCCAAACGCTCATCAGCCAAAATCTCAACACATTTTTTCACAAGCATCATTGTAACTTACATTTCTACAACTAAAATCATTCAAAGAAACTGAAATCTATGCAGGCTGATTTGCACACATCCGGATTAGAGGAAAAAAATACAAAGCAAAACAAAGAGCTAACATAAAATAATGAAACCATAAAATGACCTCAAATACAGGGTATTTGAAATTAAGAACATTATACAGAAAAAGTAATTCACTAAAAATATTTTTTTAATTTTGTTCAGTATATTAATATATAATCTAAAGTGATACCTTTAAAAACCCTATTTAAAAAACCTAATTATCAAGTAAATGAAACATTTTGAGAGACTATTAATATCATTATCATATTGTAGATACTACCTCAAAAAGAAATTACCCGACAAAATGAATTACCATTGAAAGAGCAGAAAATTGTGAGCAAGCTGCACTCCTAAAAATCTCTAGATTACCATACTGAACAATGTTTTATTATTTAAGCTAGTAAAGAGCATAGTAAAGATGGAAATTTTCAAATATTAAAATTTTCACCCAACAACAGTAAACAAGAATATAGAACATTGCTGGAGGAAGAGCAATATTACTCCTGTTCCTGCTCACATTCTAAATTTTGACTAATTAAATCAGATTCAGAACCGCAAAGACCAGGAGGCTTGGAACTATAGTTAAGTAGCATCCTGCTCAAATACATAGAGAGAAGGAGGCAGGGCTGAGAAAGAATGCAAGTGCTTACTTATTAAAAAAAAGCGTGCACCATAGGCCACAGCCATTTATATTTTTAGTCCCTTTTCTTTAGCAAGTCACTTTTGTCAGCATAGACTCTTCCAAAGCTTTGTCTCATGATGTAGCCTGGGTAGCAGTAGCATGAATCCAAGATCCAGCATGGTCGAAGCTAGAATTTTCCTCAGTGCAACTCCTTTCTGTGAGGAAGCTAATCCTCAGGGAGCCGGTGTTCCTACAAATCAGAATACTTCTCAATTTTCAATAGATTTAAACATCCACAATTTGATTAGGGTTTGGAGAAACAATATACCTTCTTTTTATAAGTTAGTTTTAATTCAATGTCCTTACACAAGAAAAAAAAAAAGGAAGAAAATAGCTCCCTTAAATTATTAAGAATAATTCCACCACCACCAATATTAAATATCAGAGAGCATCACTGTATGCCAGGGGGTATAAACATTCTAAGAAAAAGGCTTAGTACAGAAAATTACTGTGATGTACCCTTAGCTCAGTAGAGTTTATATAATAATTTTTAAATGAACACTTTTGTTACATTGTCTGACACCATTTCTAAGCTTCTAAAAAGTTCACAGTCCTTGTAGGTTTAGAATGCTATTGGTAGTTCTTCCAGTTTATTCATCTATAGAGTGCAACAAATTCTCTCACAGAGAAAACACATACCTACGTGTAAATTTCAGTCTAAAAGAGGCATTTGAAATTTATTTAAATATAGAAATACTTCCCCGTCTTGTTAACAATTATTAGATAAGCAAGCAGTTTTCAAAGTTAAAAATCATTAGACAAGTAGACTTTTACATTGATAATATTTTAAGTGAACTAAATGCTAAAATAGGCGCATCAGGGTTATTTGAATTATTTTGAACTGATTTTGAATTACTAAATATGCTACAAACTACTTCTTATCAAAACTGTAGTGATCTTTAGTATTAAACATATATTCAAAAATTAAATTAATTGGAGCTGTTTGTCTTTGATTTCAAAATGACAGCCACATTCATTGAATGAAATGAATTTGTATCATGACAATGAATTTTTGAAAATATGTTCAACATTTCTAATGATTCTATATTGAAAAGACAATTCTACCCTAGAGTAAATATGGTAATTAGAAGGACGCTGAATATAATTTGATAGTAGTTATAAAAATAAATAAAAGTATACTTTATGCTACTATATATTACTTGTTTTAATTAATCTTGGCCTGATATTTATCACTCTAATTATTTTTAAAAATACATCTTGTGAAACTCATCTTTAAAATCTTTGTGAATGAGTTAATATAGTTTGATGATCTCGGTCAAAAACTGTAGCTTTCATCTTTAAACTTTAACATTTATCTTTAATTTTCTTTGTACAAAAAATGTTTTGCTGAACCCGTGCAATCTGGGCTTATTTAATTAAACTACTTAATGCGATTAATGTATAGTTAATATTAAATAGAAATTATCTTTTCATTCTATACATTCCACTAGAAAAGAAATTTCACAGGACAATAGAAAATGGGAACTACTTGGTAAGGGTATGTAAAACAATAACTAATAATTACTATTTCTTAAGGAAGTGGCAGTAAAAAGAAATTAAAACTGTATTCATCAATTAAAACAATTTAGTTTTTATTGTTTTATTGTTACTGTTCCTGCCTTTGCTGTTTTTAAGAAACTTGCCTGAGGAGAAATATCCCAACCCAGAAACTGAGAGCTCTCAAATGTACTCTCATGAAACAGAGAAAAATGTTTAAATTTGGCTTCTTATATGTCATAAACATTTTATTACTTGACTTTCCAAGTTTCTTAGGAAGGAGAGAAAATGGGAAGATCTCAAATTAATTATTATTTAATAAGAATAGCTTGTACTCTATTACTTATTCAGCAGCTTTCACTCATAAAACTTATTACACATTGCAAATATTGCCTCATCAATCATCACTCAATGAGGACAGAAAACATGACAAGTTTTAAATAATTTCCAAGAGATCCAATATTAATATCATAGTCTATTTATACAAAATAAGGTATAATCCTTGCTGAGTGATCACGCTGACTTTCATAAAGGATAAAAGCATCAATTCGTGTCCTGGAGGAAAACTGACAAAACACTATTTTAGTGACTGAATATAATTAGAGCAATGGATTTCAAAATGTGGCTCTTGCCTATAAGATCAAATTCAAGGAAAGTAATCAAATTTCTTGTAAAGTCAGCAATCACAAATATAACATAAATTGCAACTTTTGTTGTTACACCTATTACCAATAAAAACGATAGGCCTGATTCTTAGTCAAAGCTTAAGTTGCATGAACTATTTCAGATCAATAGCAACTGTTTGGAAGTTTTTGTTGAATTATTCAGTTTACTGAGACTACCAAAGACTAATTGTAGTACTTGAAAAGGCCATAATGTTTTTTGAACTTCTGTTTTAATTCAAAAATCATTATCATTAGAGAAATATGTGCCTTAGATCTTAGCTGACATACTCATTATTTTGGAGTCCAATTTTCTAATTTCCTATATTTATGGATGAATAACTCATTCAATAAGTCAATCAATAAAGTCCTGTGTATTATCAAAAAAGACAAGAAATAACAGGTATTGGCAAGGATGTAGAGAAAGGAATGTTTGTGCACTGTTGGTAGGAATGTAAATTGGTGCAATTACTATGAAAAACAGTATGGGGGAGTCCTCAAAAAATTATAAATAGAACTACCATAGGATCCAGCAATTCCACTTCTTGGTATGTATCTGTAGGGAATGAAATCACTATCTCAAAGAGATATCTACACCCCTATATTCATTGCAGCATTATGCACAATAGCCAAAACATGGAAACGACGTAAATGTCCATATACAGATGAATGAATAAGGAAAAACACACACACACACAGGAATATTACTCAGCCATAAAACATAATGACATCTTGCCACTTGTGACAACATGAATAGACCTTTGGACTTTGGGGGCATTATGCCAAGTGAAATAAGTCAGGCAGAGGAAAACACTGTATGATTTCACTCAAATGCGCAGTCTAAAAACTTCAAAATAAAATGAAAAGCTCAGAGATACAGAGAACAGAATGGTGGTTGCTAGCGGTGAGGAGTGAGGGGTGGGTAAAATGGGTTAAAGAGGTCAAAATGTACCAATTTCCAGTTATAAAATAAGTAAGTATAGGGATATAACGTACATAATGGTGTCTATTGTTAGTAATACTGCTTTGTACATTTGAAAGTTGCTGAGAGTAGACTTTAAAAGCTCTTATCACAAGAAAAAAATTGTAACTATATAAGGTAATGGATATTCACTAGACGTATTGTGGTGATTATTTTCCAATAAACATATACCTCTGATCATTATGTTATATACATTATTCTGTACAAAATAATATAATGTTAAATATCAACTATACCTCAGTAAAAAATACTTTAATGATCTAAAAAATAAATAAGTAAATATATGCCCAGGGAGCTGTTGATAATCTTCTCACAGTACTAATTCAGAAACTGATATATATGTAACATTTAAAAAATGACATTAATGCAATATTAGACTCTGAATAAAATGACCAGATATATTGCCTTTATTTTGAAACAGTGGTTGCCATACAGGGTCAAAGAAGTGTGGACGAATGCAGTTATTGATACTTCACAACTTAAGAAATAGTATACAATTATTAAATAATTAAATCTTATAACAATTTTTGATATTATATAATTGAACTCATTTTAACATTAGAAGTACTAGCTTGAAAATGAAGTATGTACATACAGTCGTAGAACTCTGGAAGTTCTTTGTTTCAGCGGACAGTGCCTTATATAATTATTTCAGAGTTCTACAAAACTTGTACAGGGATATATTTTCCTACCTCAATGAATATAAATAATGTCCTGAAACATTCAAGTCCTCCACTCCAGTGTCTTTATATTATATTCTGTCACTGAACAAAGACTTAGTTGGTCTGAGTTTTAACGTAGTTGAGAGACAAGGTAGGACGGCAGACTCCTTGCTAGAAGATGTTTAATCAATAGTGATTTAATTTTACCTTTTTTCTCAATTGACTTAGAAAAACAGCTAAAGGAAAGAAATGTGATTGGTGTAGGATTGTGCATTCAAAGTAGTTATGGATTTTGTTTTAGGCAAATCATGAGCTAATTTGAAATTTCCATGGTGCCTCACATGTTTAATAAAGAACACACAGACTAAAATAATATGGGTAAGTTATAAAGTTGTTTTTGTATACTTAAATTTTTAAAAATAGCACTGTCCTATAGAATTTTTGAGACAATGGAAATGGTGCCTCTGCTCTACGATACGGTAGCCAATACTCGCCCCGACTACTACTGCTAGCTACCTATCAGACAGAAGAGTTCTAGAACTGAATTTAAATTGGATATCGTGTGAGTTAAATTTTTTTAAATAAATGTTTTAGAAGGTGCTGATGATGTTTAAGATTTTAACATATTTGATCCTGTGATAACATTTTTTACAACACACCATGCTATTACCATTTGAAATGTTTTGGAAATACTATATTCGTAATTTTAAACTACAAAACTCCATTCTATTGCATTTGTGGGAAGAGGTATTGATTTCTCCATCATTCTTATGTTTGTTTGTAGTCAGCTGTGATGCTTTATGTTCAGTAGTGAAAACAGCTGGGAATTCAAATATGATTTTATATGACCATTTCAAAATTAAACCAGTGGGCATCAAAACAGATACCTTTAAAGTCTTCCAACTTTTTATAAATGTAAATGTAAAATGTACGAAATTAGTTTTGGCATTTCTAATCTCTAAATAGAATTATTTATTATTCTCAAATTGTGCTTTCCCAGACTGCATGGCTTTCTATTAACCATTTTATTCTCTCTATATTTTATGCTTATATAAGCCTAATGAGAGTATCAATGTTAGAAAAGCAGAATTAACTACATCCACCCTGGTGTTAATAATCATTCATCTAGAAAACGAAGACATGTTTTCCATAGTATACCAGCTCAGAAAAACACATTCTGATGAAGAGTTTTGGAGGGGAGTTTGTTCCCACATTCATAAATTAGTACCTTGCATGTGCTACTGATTTCCTATCATAAACATTTATTTTGAGCAGAATGAATTACTGAAACCAGCTGCTTAGAGTGATCAATTTCACCCGTCTCTCCACTCCTCTTTGCTTCTATTGGCACAACTTTAAAATTTCATAATTTCCTTTTCACAGTAGAATAACAACATTGCTCTTTCTCTTAATGCCTTTCTGTGGAAGGAAGATATATATTAGATAACACTGAGATTGGTTCATCTGTTCTTATCTCTTTTATATCCATAGCCTGCTCACCCTTGATAACATAAATATAATTATCACACACCTTAGTCAGTAATAGAAACAGATTACCTTTTTATACCAACCGTCTTTTCAGCTTTAGAATGGCTTTTTCAAAGCCATAATTGACTATCTTTTTTCTGACCATATTTAATGTGTTTTGGTTCTTGTTTTCCATTATATATTTCTCATGACTTTGCTACATGATATATTCTGTGTCAGAACTAGAATTATACTTAATTTTCAGCACATGCTATCACAATCCAGCACTTCTACATTATCAGGATACATTAGGGAAAAAAAAAAAAACACAAGTTAAGGACAATTTTTCCACTGATGCAACAGTAGGTATGCATGTACAGAAATGCAGGCAGTATCATACGGGAGAGACTGGTTTTAAAAAGGGTTTTAACTAATCTCAAATATGGTAAATCAAGGAATCAAATGTTAGTGCATTTCTACCTGCCCAATCATTTGCAGAAACCTGGCTTTTAGTTTGGAGAACTCATTAATTTATAGGCAGCTATAATGGCAAGTAGGTAACTGAGAACTGACTTCTATTTGAAATGGTAAAACTAGTCAATAAATATTTTTTACTGCAGACTACACTTAATGATATTGTATTTGAGCTAAGCTATTCTACTTGTTATTAATGATGTGGCATATGATCAATCAAGACAGATAAAAATATTTTATTTAAAATAACCAGAAATTTGGAAAAGAATGACAGTAGTATTAGAATCAAAATAATATATTGGAAATGAGACAAAAATAATGAGATAAAGACAAAAATCAGAAAACTTAGCTTGATTAAATTAATAGATCTAGATTTTATCATTTAAAAAAGAAAAAAAAAGGCCAACTGTTATGGAATAAAAAAGTATTATAGAGGAAAAACAAAATGAAAGCACAAACACATTTTTTATTTGTGAAGTTGTTTTTAAAGTCTTTTCACACCCGCAAGGCAATGCATCAGCGTATCCTGTTGGCTCTATACTCAGAGTATACTCTGTATTCAACTCCTCATTGACCCAAAACTGCCATCCTATTTTAAGCAATAGCTCTCTCTTTACCTCTTATCATAGCTCCCAAAGTGATTTTCCCTGCTCCCCACTTAAACCCTAATGTCCATTCCACGCAAGAGTCAAAATATTCTTTTAAAATACAAGTCATATATGCACCTCAATTTTCAAACACTCTAATAGCTTTCCAGTGTACTGAGAAGAAAATGGAAAGTTCCTCTCATGGCTTACATATTTCTAAATAATCTCGTTTTGGCTACTACTCTGACCTTAACTGTTACCATTCACTCTATCATTCACTTTATCCCATACTTACATAAACAGTTTTCCATAGGAGTCTTATGGTTTATTGCATCCCTTCATTGAGGGCTCTACTCCAACGTCTTATTAAAGAAGATACTCTGGATAATCTTTTAAGCCACATCCTTTCCGATGACTTTATTCTTATGCTGATTAATGCTTTATTATTTTAATAGCCCTTTTCACCATTTCATTTACATGTCAATTTTTTCCTCTTCCATAATAATGTACCTCCAAGAAATCAGTGGCTCTTTTTTTTTTTTTAATTTTAACTCAATCTTTGCCCAGAGCTTAGAAGAGGGACAAAAACATAATACCACTAGACTCACTATATCCTGAATAAATACGGATTATGTTCATTTCAATAGATACTTAAAAGGAATTTAAATCAGAACATAAAGATAACTAACACCAGGACACAGACGAACAGACTAAAAGTTCAGTGCATCTTGTATTTGTACGTCTAACAGCAAATTTTGAACTCCTTCAGCAACTTCTTTTCAGGTACATTTGGGAAATCCATCTCCAAGTGGGCCACATGGCCAGAGAAAATGAGAGACTGGTTGAGGTGTACTATTTTCAAGAATACGAAGGGATGTCAGGAAACCCTATGGGTATGTTATGTAAAAAAGTGATAATCTTAAAAAGTAATTTGTATTCAATGATTCATTCATTCATCAGTGAGTTATTAACTAAAAAAGTATTTATCAAGTACCAGTGATATCTGAGGCACTGATCTTGGGATGGGGAAATTATGACAAAGCGAAAGCAGATGGGATCCGTTGCCTTTATTTTACTTCTGGTACAGTTGCAGAAGATAGTTACAAAACAGAAAATCAATTGAAGAAAATTAGCATTTAAATAGCAACAAGTGTTGCAAATAATGATCCAGTAACAGAGATGTTTAATTCAGTCACGAAAGTCAGAAATGGTTCTTTAACAAATGTAAGATTTGATTTGAGATGTGAATAATAGGAACAACAGGTAAAGTGTCAAAGGTCCTGGATGGATGGAGATATCATGTGAGTGAGAAAATAAGAACCACCTCATGGCAGGAGTATGAGAGAAGCAGGAAAGACACAAGGCAATATAGAGCTTTTCTGGCCAAACTCAGAAGTTCCATATTTATCCAAAACACAATAGGAATACATTAGAGTGATTTATGCAGAGGATCACCTTGAATAGTTTCATACTTTGGGAAGAGAACCCTGGACACAATATGAAAACACATTGGGCAAGAACTATTTTACATGCCAGTTGGCTAATTAGATCCTATGGCAGTATTCACGCAAGAGATATAATAAGTGGGCAGGTGGAGAGTTCAAAGGTCAGAGATATTTAGCATATAAAACTGACATGACTTGGTGATCAGAATGGAGGAGACAAACAAAGGCACAATGGCAAGGGCAATGTTCCACTTCTGGCATATGAAACTCTTTGGTAAGGCATGCTATCCATTGGAACAGAGAGCAGACCTGTTTATGTGAAGATCATTTATTTCCAACTGAGCATGTTGGGCTTGCTTAAATTAACTTCAAGACATTAAAAAATATATATATGCCAAACAAGTATTTGGGATATGAAGGTTTGGTGAACAGAGGGTTGATTAAGGTATATATTTGTGATTCATTTGAAGAATTGGAAAATGTAGGGGTAGATATGGATCTGTGTGTCCCTGAGTGTGTATAAAATTCCCTAGGCAAAGGTTATAAATTTAGGAGAGCAGGGAGCTTGTAATAAACCTTGAAGATTTCCACATTTTAATATCCAGATAGTATAGCATTAGCCAGCAAGAGTTTGAAAAGGAAAATGAAGAGAAAACAGGCCAAAAGGACATTTTTAATAAGTATAAAATCTGCTGGGAAGTAACATGGAAGTGAAAAATATTTATAAAATTACAGTAGTTCCAGAGAAGTGATGCAGAAGTTGGTAGAGAGTGAGGAAAGAAGATGGTAGTTAAATAAAATATTTTGATAAATGTGGATATTAAGAAGAAAAAATGTATTATATTTGGAGAGGTAGATATAATTTGGAGATTTTTTATCTTTAAAAATAAGTGAGTAAATACAGTTGCAAGAGAGTTACTGAATGTACTTGAGATGTATGGAAATAGGATACAGAGATATAAGTTAGCTAGCAAGAAGGAAAGCTTTTATGTTTAAAGAAGAAAGATGATTAAGAAATAGTTTCCTATATTTTTTCAGTAATAAATTGTTATGAGATACTGGAATAAATATGTATCTTTATCTATACAATCTGTATATCTCTATCTGTGTCAACACCTACATAGGTATAAATAGATCTTTTTCTTTTAAAATCATAGGGACTGTGATAAAGAAAATAGTCACTATTTAAATAGATTCATAGTAACTAGTGCCCTTGCGGTACAACCATGTTACTTCTGATATGTAGCAGGGAAAGGACATTCAGAGAGATTGACTATGGGGAATTTTTATTGGATATGGGAAGTCATTTCAAAAGTCATAGTAAAATAGTTTGGAATGTTGAGGCAGTAAAAAATTTTAAGGCAAAACAAAGAAATTATACAGACACCTTGGGCTTGAGATACCAAAGAACACTGGTTTAGCTTTGAGACATATGCTTTGTGAATAAAGTCTCAAGAATCATTTAAAAGTGAGTAGATTCTAGTGTTATGTGTAATGACCAATTCCAAATCTTTGGATTCCTTACACAATGTTAAAGCAAACCCTGACATAAATTAGATAATATTTTAGCAAGGAAAAGTAATCTAATAAATCTGATTCTTGAAAAATTATCAGAGGCACAGTCAGTGAAACCAGAAGAAACTCATTTTTTTGGAGTTACTCCAAGTTAATGTTTTAGGAAATAGGAATCAAACCTCGGCCAACTTTCAACTGTTTTGTGATGGTTCTGGGGCCACTAACTCCTTGGGTAAATACCTGCCCTGGGCAGATTGTTACCCATTCAGGAAAAGAATGACTAGGAAGAAAACAGCAGAGTACCTATCAAAAATATGCAAAATACAATATCAGCAAGCACTCGAATCACTGGAGGAATACTTCTGAATATGATTTATTTATTACAGAGTTCGCATGATACTTTAGGAAAACAATGGTCTATAGACTCCAAAATACAAGAAAACCACAACTCTGTAACATGATTTGAAAGATAACATAGGAAGCTAATAAGAAGGAAAACTGGCTGAGAAAAAGAAATTTGGAAGAAACTTGAAATAATGTTCTAGTAAAAAAATTATATTACTTAAACTACTATGATCACTGCAGAGAAGTCTCTATGATAATACTCCAAAATACTAAAAAAGGGATGTTTTTAGTAACTTTATGAAATCTTATTAATGCTAATGGGTATTTTAATAAATTATATATTCATAATTATTTAGAAGTTATTTTTACGGAGTTAAAAGGAGTAGAGTTTCTGCTAACCTACTCTGAGTATAGAAATTAAGGAATATTTAGAAATAAATTTGATTTAGAAAAATCACAGAGAGAAAGATATTTTGTAGGAAGTCATAAACCAAGTTTTAAGTACCAATATGTTACATATTAATTATTCTCCAAAATCTGTCTTTGGACTACAAAACATAAATATCAATTGTTTGGTTTTTATTGTTTAGTGTTCACTTTCTTAAAAATTCCACCCTAGAGAAACTTACAATGTTAAAGTAATCGAAAACATTTGAGTGGGAATTTTTTTTCTCAAAGCATTTGTCATATGTTGTATATATGACAACATATTCACATGTGTATGTAATTCATAGGTTCAGATCTACAAGGTACTTTTTCTCTTTGAAATATGGATGTCAAAATTAGTATACCGAAAATACACTATGAAATTTATTTGATTTAGTTACTGACATCTTTTAAAAAGCAGTTTATTCTCTTTTATATTCACTGATATTTAAGTTATATTCTAATTTAAGTAATTTTCTACCAATGTATTCAACTATTGTCCTCTTATGTAAAATTAAACTTGTTCAAATCAATATAATGACTTAAAGTAGACAATACTTAATTTTGTTCCAGTTGAATACTAAAATAAATGAGAAGTTATGTGAACTCACAATTTTGCTCATTGCTCTCCATCTGAAACCTGTAACAAAACAAAACCATACCATGTCCTTTTTTAATCAGTACTCTAATCAGTTCCAGAGATTCATTTTGTAGCTGGAAACTGTTTCATTAATAAAAGGAAATGAGAACAAATTAATATGATGAATATTTCCTCAAGTTGTGAATCATCAAGTTGTTGGTTAATTGGACATCCAGAATCAATTTTAATTTCTACAGCCTAAGAACTGTTGTTCTTTTATTCTGTGTATGTGTTGGGTACCTTGTTTTCCATTTCAACTTTGCATTTTGTATTACTTTGTATTACTTTGTATTACTAAAGTATATATCAATTTAAAGTATACTCTAAGTGATGGAAAGCCAGGGTATAATATTTTGTAAATTTATTTTAAATTTAGTTGTTATTGATATTACATTGAGCAACTTGGATGTATTAAGACTTTATTCCTCTTGTAGATGGCTTATTTGTAAAATTTACTTTATTCTAATATAGTTTGAACATTTTGCCTTAATGTTATGTGGCATTAACTATAAAATAATCTTAAGATCACATGATTTTTTCTATAAAAAAATCCATTGCTCCAATAATATTTAAATGCATTCTCTTTATTACTGCAAATAACTTCCAACATGATTAAAAGAAAAGATGTGGAAAATATATGAGAAAATTCAGATGTATTACAGTAAATTATTAACATGGATTATTTATAAATTGTTGTAAGAAAAAAACTTAAGTTTACTTATTTATTTTGAGAGAGACAGAGACAATGTTAGCTGTGGAGGGGCAGAGAAAGGAAGAGAGAGACAATCCCAAGCAGGCTCTGTGCCACCAGCATAGACATGGGGCCCTAACTTATGAAACCATGAGACCACAACCTGAGCAAAAGCTAAGAGTGGGATGTTTAACTGACTGAGCCATCCAGGTGCCCCTCTATGATAAATACTAACACTTCCATTCATTGATGGAAAAAATCAGAATAGTGCTACCTTGATTTTATTTCTATATCATGAATATCTCAAATTGGGGCTATACTTCCTAGCTAAATAAAGAGAAACTGAATATTTACAGATGTACCAAACTAGTATAATTAACAGTGTTCTGTGCTCCTCTACTTCTAGAGGCTGGATTAGTGTTCTGTTGAGCATTTAAAATGCATACATTGCTTTGCAATGTATTATTTAAGTATTCAGTTGCTAAATTAATTTTGAAATTTTTTTTATGATATTAATGTAGTTTCTAGTTACAACAAAAAAATTCTATATTAATTCCTCCTAAGGTATATAAATAACCTAGTTTTTATATTTAAAAGACTGATATATGGATTTATTTGATCATATAATTGTAGTTAAACAAAAGACAGACCAAAATAAATTAAAATCCAAAAGCTGTTGTTCAGTTAAGGAGGGATAGCTAAAACATCACATTTGTATCAACTGTTTTTAGTATTATTTATCTAAAGTTAGTAAAAACAGTATAAGCTTTTCCCAAAGGGGTGATGATAATCAAGTTTAAAAACTGTCATCAAAATTATGCTTTGAAATAGTAACAGAATTTTTTAATATCCATTTTGGGTCTGTCACTACTAACTACGGTATGTACCTGCCTTTTACTGAGTTAAAAAGACTTCTTGTATTCATTTTTATTGAGACACTACAAACACACACACACACATACATACACATACATGCACACAAGCACACACACACACACACATTGAATAACATTCAATCAAAACTATTTCTATGTGGGCGCCTGGGTGGCTTAGTTGGTTAAGGGTCCGACTTTCGCTTAGGTCATGATCTCGTGGTTCGTGGGTTCGAGCCCCACGTCGGGCTCTGTGCTGACTGCCAGCTCAGAGCCTGGAGCCTGTTTCGGAGTCTGTGACTCCCTCTCTCTCTGACCCTCCCCTGCTCATGCTGTCTCTCTCTCTCTCTCCTAGAAATAAATAAAACATTAAAAAAAATTAAAAAAAAAACTATTTCTATGAATCTCTGGCATAATAATTCATATCTGGTAAAGTTCATAAAACAAAAAGTATCTATAAAAATTCCATGAAACATAATTTTTCTACTTAAATTATATTTCTATATGCACACATCTCAAAACTTACATAAAATTTATAGCAAAAACACTCTTGATTAACCATAAAATTGGGAAATAAAATTTTCTACATTCAATATTCAAGTTCATCAACGCAACAACCACCTACCAATGTGCCCAAGTGTCTCTTTGTCAATGTCTAGGATAAGAAGATGATTAAATCAAATGGGAAGAAGTGCCAGAAAGAATACAATCACTCATTTCTAAAAAAGTATCTTATCTTACAGAAAGAGAATAAAACTTTTATCTATTTCTCAATATGTTTATTCTGAATCATGGCTTACACTGAAAGAGTCAAACTTTAAGATCTACATAAGTACTCTACTTGCGTCATTTGGAGTCTACCTGGGTAACAGCAGACTGGCATTATAATTTGGGTCATATTTTCTATCACATTTGTAACATTTATGTTACCAACATTTTGTATTATTTTGTAAAATTTTTACAAATGTGTTGTAATATTTGTAATGTATTTCTTAATCTTGGGAGAAATTCTGCAAATTGTGTGTATGTGACTGGCAGCTGGCAATGAACAACTGAATCATTTTAATGATGTGTACTCCAATGACTTCCTGGGAGAAAAGTAAACACAATAGTATATCAGAGTTTACTTTTCTGTTCTGTCTACACCAAACCTGAGAGTGGATAGAACATTACATAAAGAGAAGTTTGTGTAATCAGAGAGGATACTAACATGATCTCATATTACTAATGAATCATACAGAGAAAGATGAATATAGGAAGGCTTGCATCACACTCATAAAGAACAGCGCTTAGCAGATGAATATGCTGAGCCTTAAATATCCAGAGAACAGACTAATTCTGGATGCGTCTTCAACTTTCTTGAATTCTACCCATATCACAGGTACTCAGTGACAATAGCCTTTGTGGTGATAAAAACTGAACAGGTGTCAATTTGATGGCCTTACAATGCAAAAAAGCCCCTTTGGGCCCATGGAAATGTTGGTTTCCTAAAGCCTTACCCTGCATGAGAAAACTTTTTAACCTAGTGTGGGACACTAGAGGGAGTGTTTGTTCTTTCAGAGCACCAACCACGCTGAGAAATTGGCACAGATGAAGCAATGTGTAAATGGAGTATATATATTACTAAACTGATAGGGCATCCTGCTTCCAATAACTCTGCAGGAGATCAAGAACTCAGGAGAACTCATTGGTATACTGCTTGCAACAGAAATTGATGTATTTAAATGGTCAGTGACTGCATGTGTTGGAGATATACATCTATGGGAACATTATGGCTAATCTAAACTATGATAGGTGTGATCTTACAGCAACTGACTCACAAAGTGCCACAAATTAAAATTAACATGTATACCATACAGTTATATTAGTCAGGATGAGAGAATTAGGGAACATCATTGTGCTCAAGGAGAGAAATAAGCTATGATCCAACACGGCACTAGGAAGTCTACATTGGTGAAAACTTGTTCTTTAGTTGCTGGATATAGTTCAGCCAATGGGATTTGGTGGTGGTGGTGGTGTGTGTGTGTGTGTGTGTGTGTGTGTGTGTGTGTGTGAATTGGACTATAGTCTCCTACTCAGTAACTGAAAATATATGTATGTAAGGAAACAGTATTTTTGTTGGGAAAGCTGAAGAAATAATCTGATAGCCGTTGTTTTAATACATCTACATGTTTGTGCCTCAAATAATAGGACAGACATGGTTTTACAAAAAGAAACATCCAAGAAATGAATGTCAAAAAATATTGTCAATGGTTGGACATGTATTTGATGAAATGGGTGAATAACTGGACAGGAATCATTTCCCTAGCTTCAAGAACACATGAGGATTTGACTAAATCAAGGAATGTGTAGTTATTCAAGCTAAATAAGATTTCTGTTGTTTGCTAAATATGTATAATTATCCAGGCACACCGCACTTGGTTCTAGAAAGATTATATTGTGCAAACTATGATTAATATAATCAATAATATTGATTGATATTTGTGTCACAAATTCATGTGTGTTTTCAGTGAAGATTGGTCGAATATATTTCAGAGGTATTGTAAAATGCATGCTTTCATTAAGTACATGATAGAACAAGGTACATTTAAGGCTTTCAAAAAAGAAATGAAAGGAAACATTCAGATGGAGTTGGGGATATTTGATTTTGATCTATAGAAGGAAACTATGCAATACATGAAATCCTAACATAGTCAGGCTTAGGTTAGAAATTAAAATATATTTATGAACTTTGACATAATAATGGCAGCTATTTTTGCATGATTCAGTTGTGTAGGAATTTATTCTTGAAAAATAAATGCTGAAATTATCTCTGGATAAAGGTAACACATCTCTTTGTCAAATGCTCATTGGAGTTCTATTGAGCTTACCATTGCTTCTCTATTAAATAAGCAAAGGCCACTAGATATTAAATGAACAAAAGAGAGGATGATATTTATTATCACCAAATATGTGCCAGAAATTTTAAGCCATTTTCAAAGTTTCATGATTTCTAGTCCAACTCCAACTACCTGTAAAGAAAGCAGATAAACCTTGAAGAATGACTATGGGTTATCATAATCAGAAGATAACTCTATTTTAAGCTGTTGTTCCAAATGTGGTATAAATACTAAAGCAAATCAACAAAACCCTATGGTCAGATATGTGACTGCTGATGTATCAAATGCATTTAACTCTACAGTTATTTGGTAAAAAGATCAGAAGCAGTTCACTTTTACCTAGCAGACAACAATATTCGTTCAGTTTCACATCTCAGTTCTATGTCAATTCTGCAATCTGCCACAGACCTAAGCTGCTGAAATTTTTATCTTCTTGACGTCCCACAGGGTAGCACACTGTTTCACTGTTTTGTGACACTGAACCTGACGAAAGACGGAAAAATAACACAGATGCTTTGGTAGCATACATTATGAAAGAGATTGAGAGAGAAACACAAAAGAAATTCAGGGACCCCTACTCTTAGTACTATGGCTCTTGTGGTCAAGAGTATGTCAGGATATCGCTTCTAAAGTGAAGAAAAACTGCTGCACTTTGCATTACCTGTCATTAATATAGAAGCACAGAGCTCAGTGGGCCTGTTTGGATTTTGGAGGTAATATCCTCTGTTTAAATGAGCTATTCTGGCACATTTACTCGGTACCCATAAAGGCTGCCATCTTGGTGTGGGGCCTAGAACAAGGGAGCTCTGTAGAAATCCAGAAATTATAGACACTACTCTGAACCTGTAATTTATAAAATAACAATGAACTCAAAGGATCTGTGGCAAACAGGAATGCTTTAGTGAGGTCTAGAAAATCATCAGTAAATCTGAACAGAAACCCTAGGGTTTCTGAGTAAAGTCAAACTCTACAGATAACTATTATTCTTTTAAGAAACAGCACCTAGGATGATACCAGGATCTGGAAGAAAATGAGAATCAGATCATTGGTTATCAAGTGAATATACAACCCGAGTTGTTCATTATGGACTGGGAATTACCTTGCCCACAAACTTGTTATTGAACTGATATTGGCAGAAAGAGTTGTGCTTATGAAAGCATTTTTCTTGGACGACAGAGGAGAGAGCCTAATAGACTTGTTTGTGGTGGTGCAGTATGATGAACAAGAGATTGAGTTAAATCAGGGAATATGTGTAAAAGTGCTTGTTGTATGATGTGCATAATAAAATACCTAACAAAGAGAATTTAATTGATTTCACTTTCCTACAATTCTAACCTATAACTACTTTCTGATTAAAATATATATTTCTCAACTATATAGAGACTATTCATTATCATGGGCTATGTCACTATGTGTTTACTATAATGGGTTGTATATTATTATATATAATGATATATTATAAAATTGAATAAAATTAAGAGCTCCTAAAAACACTGCTCATCAACATATTGGATTATAATATGTTGTTTCTTATTTTGCATTTAGTTTTCATTGCAAAACACAATTACAGTGGTATTGATTGCATAGGAAGAGTAAAATATGTCTTGGAATTTTTATTTTGCACTTTTCATATACAAATAAAGTCTCTTGTCATCTGGTTTAGGAGAACAATAAATGTGTGGCTTTATACTTTAAACACAGTGTATCCTTTTTTTTCCCCAAAGATATGAGATACTACTAGTTCTTTAGTTAAAGATTATATATATGAGGTAAAAGTAATTATAGAAGTAATGTAATTTGGTTTCTTCATTATCATTATATCAATGAAGAAACTAAAACAAGATCACTAAAGGCCTCACCTGTTTCATAGAGTTAAATTACACAGAACTGAGTCAAATAAATGTTTCTGAGCCTACTTATTTATTTATTTATTTATTTATTTTAAGGTTTATTTTTAAGAGAGAGAGAGTGCAAGCAGAGGAGGGACAGAGAGAGGGAGACACAGAATTGGAAGCAGGTTCCAGGCTTCGAGCTGTCAGCACAGAGCCCAATGTGGGGCTCGAAGTCATGAGCCATGAGATCATGACCTCAGTTGAAGTCAGACGCTTACCTGACTGACCCACCCAGGGGCCCCTCTGAGCTTATTTTAATAAACTTTCATCAACCCATTATATGCCTATGAAAAAAATAATGTTAATCTTTCAGTTCTTCAAAAAAACTCAAACAAGTAAATTATATCAAAAGCTGTTACAAAAACTGACCAGTTTTGAGAATGATAGTATTTATTTTCCCTTCTTCAGGGCTTATCAGTGTTTTCAGCTAACCAAAGTATTAAATTATTTTTGTGTTAATTCAAGGTATATGATACTAACAACTGAATAAATATTTATAGAATATCTATTCCTTATTTTATGTTCACACTTGGGTGGAACCATGATCTTTTCTTCAATGTACATGAAATCTATTTCTGTGAACACATAGAACACACATACACACACACACACACACACACACACCCCACACACACACGAGTTATGTAACAATATGAGTAATTATGGCAATTCAGTGTAGTGTGGAAAACAGAGAAGCTCCAAAGCCATACCTGCTCTTGGAGAAAGTACAAAATTTAGATAGACTAAAAAGTTTCTAGGGGCGCCTGGGTGGCTTAGTCGGTTAAGCGTCCGACTTTCGCTTAGGTCATGATCTCGCGGTTCGTGGGTTCGAGCCCTGCGTCGGGCTCTGTGCTGACTGCCAGCTCAGAGCCTGGAGCCTATTTCAGAATCTGTGTCTCCCTCTCTCTCTGACCCTCCCCTGCTCACGCTGTCTCTCTCTCTCTCTACTAGAAGTAAATGAAAATATTTTTTTTTAAAGTTTCTAGAGTTTATGGAAAGACTTTGCATTGAATAGTTGGTTTCCCATAGAATATCATTTATTTCTCATCAGAATTTATTCTTCTTCAGAAAATAATAATTATTTGTTTTGAGAGAGAGAGAAGCCACAAGTGAGCAAGGGGCAGAGAGACAGAGCAAGAGAGAGAACATCCCATGGGGCACAGAGGAAGAGAGAAAGAGGAAGAAAAGAGGAGCTCACCCAAAGAGGGGTTCAAGCTCATAAACCCTGAGATCATGCCCTGAGCCAAAGTCAAATGCTTAATCAATTGAGCCGCCTAGGCACCCAGTAATAATTATTTTAGATATGAAAATAAGCAAAGGCATTTCACTCAATAAATAAATGAACTCAAGGTGAATATATTGCTATCAGTAAGTTATTTAATAATGGTATCATAAGACACATTTTGTGTCATTTGCTTTATTCCAGTTTTTCCTGCCACTCTCTGCACAAAAAAAATGATGGACAATTTCTAACAAAATTTAGGCTTATTATTCTTAATCTTATGAGAAAGAAGAGCATGATTGCCTATGCATGTTAGGACAGACACTATCATTAAATAGTTACATATTGGACACGTTTTTTGTGTTCCTGGCTTATTTCCTCATTTGTACACTAAGTAGTTTAAAGTAAAATAATTGCTAAAGTACTGTGTTAGATATGATATTGTCTCCAAATATTCTGATTACTTCCTTTCCTGGTCCACTTGGTGGAAGGAACGCTCATGTCCATCACACTGAACTTAAAGGCCTACATGGCTTGCATTAGTTTTAACACCAGTGTGGGACACTCCATCCTTCCTTTTTCCTTTTCCTTTTTTTAAAAAAAAATATATTTATTTATTTTGAGAGGGGAGGGAAAGGCAGTGAGAGAGAGAGAGAGAGAGAGAGAGAGAGAGAATTCCAAGCAGGCTCCATGGTATCCGCACAGAGCCAAATATGGGGCTCAATCTCACGAACCCTAAGATCATGACCTAAGCAGAAATCAAGAGTCAGAGGCTTAAACAACTGAGCCATTCAGGTGCCCCTCTCTTTTCCCTTTTCTAAGATGTCCAGAGAGGGAATGCCTTATCATCTGTATCTTGGAAAGCAGATCTATAGCCAATTTACAGCTGACATGATCATGAGCAAGAAATAAAACTTCATTGTGGTGACCAAAGATTTTAAGGACATTTAAAAAAAAATATTTTTATTTATTTCTAGGAGCGAGAGAGAGAGACAGCATGAGCAGGGGAGGGTCAGAGAGAGAGGGAGACACAGATTCTGAAATAGGCTCCAGGCTCTGAGCTGGCAGTCAGCACAGAGCCCGACGCGGGGCTCGAACACACGAACCGCGAGATCACGACCTAAGCGAAAGTCGGACGCTTAACCGACTAAGCCACCCAGGCGCCCCAAGGACATTTTTAAATTTCAGCAAAAGTCACATCTCAACTGATACAGCTACCATTAGTTAATAAATGCATGATGATGCCTGCTATTCAAAATTTACATCTTGACCTGTAAATATCCCAATGATGTTTTATGCATTGATATATAAGTATAAGCCATAGTATTAGTCATAAGAATAGTCACAAGTGTAAGTCATAAGTATAGTCATAATAATAAATAGTTTCACCTGATTATGAGGAGTCTGGGAAAGACATCAATTAAAATAAACAAACAACAAAGTAGAGATGACCCCTCAGACACTTTCGGATTCTTGGAAATTAGCAAGTTTCTCTTATTCTCCGTTATTTATCAAGTCTCCTTAAGAGGATGAGGTGGGGGAAGGTGGTTCATTTTAAACAATACATAGATTGATATTTGTGAACTTATCACATCCTTTTTGGAAGGTTATCTTTTACTTTTGCCTTGATTCTCATGAATAATAAACATTTTTATTTCTCCATATGAAAAATAAAAGATAAGACTATTCTTGTTAGAAGGAAAGGAGCATTTTGAATATGGTCTGACTCACATTCACATCAAACTTTAAGAGCTTTCATACACAGAAGCCAGATAATCACTTCTGTATTGTTAAAAGTACTTATTGACGTGATATTTGAAACTCACAAGAATAACAAAAATATTTTGAGTTCGTTTTTCAAACTAGAAGAAGATGTTACAGATTCCACATAATTTTTTCAAGATACTGAAACAGTAAACTTTCATTTTTTTAAACAATTACCTAAGGACTTTTTCAAATTATTTCAATTTGCATCATCTCACTTCTTTTGCCTGGAGATTAACATTAAACAAATAATGGAGATAGTTTCTAGCCTGAAAAAACTGTGCTTCTTTTTCTTACTTTGCATCTTACTGGGAAAGGATTTAATATATTTTTCTTTAATTATTCTTTAAATTTTATTACAGAGTATCTGTTCATATATTGGATAGCCAGAACTCCCTGTGGAATGTAATTTTCCATGGAAAAATAATGAAATATTAGGGGTGCATTGATTCTTTTTACTTTTAGATTCCCTTAGTGACAGAGACTACATACCCTATGCTCCGTCTTGACAAAGTAGAACTCAAACTCCCATCATTTTGAGTGACATGAAAAACACTGAAAGATTGGAAATTTGATGAAGGTGAAATAAAATATGGGTCTTGGCAGCTTTTCATTATCGTGAAATTGACTTCAAGAAGATTAATGTTTTTAGGTATTATTTTAAGTTGTGTCAATTATATTTGTGATTATGATTCTATGCTAACACATCTTATTTTGTTGTTGTTTTTTGAGAAATTACTCAACTAGTCAGAATATCTCAAATAATTTTAAATAATAATTATTAGATGTTTCAGTTTTCAGTCAAATCTTATTTTCTTATCTTAAATCTGAAAGCAAAGAGAGCAACTAGACTTTACTACACTCTTTGTGTCATATATACCAGTAAATGCTCTATGTCATCTATTCAAATATCACAACAACCCTATGAGGTGGGAAATTTCATTATTCTTATCTTATAGGTGGTGAAAAATAGCTCAGAAAGATTAATGATCTTTCTCAAAACCACACCAGAAGCATGTGGCAGAACTAGGTCTCAAACAGATCTGAATAAAACAAAACAAAACAACGCTTTTGCCACTGAAAGTTATGTTTATGCTACCTCCCAGTCTACTGAGGAGTACAGTTTGCAAAAGTAACTAGATCACAGTTTTTACTGTGGTTGTTATTTAGTTTATACTTACATATTATTTTATTATTAATAAGGTATAAAAATGAATACAGTTCACAAACTAGTCTTTAGCTTGATAAATTTTACAAATATCTTCACTTATATGACTGTAACTACCATCCAGATGAAGCTCTAGAATATTGCCATCATTCAATAAGGTCTATCGTGTCAATTCCCGATCAGTATCATGTTTTGACTTATTTTCGCATATGTCACAAATATCAACCTTAAAATAGTTTATTTTCTGCACTCTGAACCCTAACACTTCAACCATATCAATGAACACCAGCAAAATATTAGAAGAGTAATATAAGCGGAAGAAATTCCATTTCCAAAACATGATCAGGAAATGTTGGGGTCATCAAGTGGCAGCAGTAATGTAACTGGGAATTCAGAGAGAAATGAATGTGTGTATGTATGTGATGTGTGTATGTGTGTGATAAATAGAAATATTTAGAGATGTTTTAAATATTTATTTTGAGAGAGAAAGTATAGCATAAGCAGGGGAGAGGCAGAGAGAGAAGGTGAGAGAGAATCCCACGCAGGCTCTGCACTGTCAGTATGGAGCCCTATACAGGGCTCAAACCCAAGAACTGTGATATCATGACCTGAGCTGAAATCAAAAGTGAGACATTTAACCAGCTGGGTCACTCAGGTGCCCCTAGAGATTTTAAATTCTATGCTAATGTCTCTGTTAGATTTTAAGGGATCATTTATATATGAAATGAGCCAAGAAATTTTAATTTTATAGAAAAAAGTAAAACATTTTAATAGACATTTACTAATAAAATGTTTCCAATAACAATATTCAGGTAAACTATCATGCAGTGAGCTTAAAAAAGATAGGCTTCCAACTGAGATATGAAAAGATGTTCAACATCACTAATCATCAGGTAAAACAAATCAAAATCACAATATGATATCACCACCCACTTGTCAGAATGGCTAAAATAAAAACACAGGAAACAACAGGTGTTGGTGAGGATGAGGAGTAAAAGAAATCCTCATGCACTGTTGGTGGGAATGCAAACAGATCGATCTGCTCTAGAGGTTTCTCAAAAAATTAAAAATAGAATTACCATATGGCCCAGTAATTGCACTACCGGGTATTTATCCAAAGAACACTAATTTGAAGGGATATATGCACCCCTGTGTTTACTGAAGCATTAGTTACAACAGCCAATGTATGGAAGCAGTCCAAGCGTCCATTGACAGCTGACATAGATGAATGGATAAAGAAGACATGGTTTATACACACACACACACACACACACACACTGGATTATTACTCAACCATTAAAAAATGAAATTTTGCCAACTGTAACAACATGGATGGACCAAAGTATGTGAAGTAAACCAGTCAGTGAAGACTGATACCGTATGATTTCACTCATGTGGAATTTAATGAAAACAAATGAACAAAGAAAGAAAACGAGGCACATCCAAAAACAAAAACAAAAATGGATTTTATCTATAGAGAACAAAGCGATGGTTACTGGATGGGAGTTAGGTGGGAGGATGGGTGAAAGAGGTGATGGTGATTAAGAGTACACTGATACTGATGAGCACTGAATAATGCACAGAATTGTTGAATCACTATATCGAATACCTGAAACTAATATAACATTGTACATCAACTATACTGCAACTAAAAATTTTAAAATAGTAGAAAAAATGGATAAGAAAAAAATAAAGACTTCATATGAAAGGAAACTGAGGTAAATTCTACTGGAATTATTTTTACTTAAAAAAGAAAACTTTTACAGTAAATACACTGAGCAGAGCATTTTTAGTACTATAAACAAAGCAAAACAAAACAAAATTAAGTCTTTCTTCTATCCCTATTTAGTATAAGTTATAGATAGTGTGGTGGTACTGCTGGGCAACAATGATGAAATAAGAGCATGGAAAGAGTCTATGAAACATAGCTAGAAACAAGTGTCTTTTTCATATAATTCTCCACACTAGCATTTATTCATATTTTCTCACCAATACCACAGCCCTGTCCAAATCCAACTTTCTATTACTTATCTATTTCTATTATTATTAAGTAGTCTCACTTCAAATCTATGATCCCAATATTCATATAGGCACTTGATCCGTACACTTTCTTAATTTTCTCATCAAGTCCCTTGGCTTTAACTTCTATCCACATACAATGAGTCTATAAATTACATCTTCCCTCCAAACCTTTCTAAACTTCAAACATATATCTAAGTGAATACTGGGCCTCTCCACTTAGATATGTCTGATTTCGCATCTTTAAAGTGGAATTGTCTCTTTTTCATCCCTGAAAGAAAAATCAATCCCTCTAGAACTTCCTAATCTAAATTAATGACATCCGAGATACAATAATAAATAAAAATAATACATAGCACACTATTAATATCTCTTTCTTTCCTACCCTCCACATTCAACGCATCAGGAAACACAACTGTCTCTATCTTCAAGATATATTCGTAGTCTGACTAGTTATTATCACATCCACAGCATCTATCTTGAAGGTAACCACCAACTCATCTCTCTTTGATTATTTAAATACCATCTGTATTTCAGAGGGTATTTGTCTACTTGTCTAATTTCTCATTCTGCTAAAAATGTAATCTTGATACAGCAGCCAAAGACATTCTTTACCATGTTTAGTAATTCTACCATCTACTCAAAATGTTATGATGACTACCAATTTTTCCAGAGCCCCTACAGTAGCCTAAAGGAACATGTAGTGTTAATGACCTCCCTCTGTGCACTATGACCTCAACTCCTATCATACTCATTTATTTTCTGCTTCAGGCTCCCTCCTTTGACTGGGGTTAACATTCTAGGCTTTTAGTCCATTGCCCGTTTTTCTTCCTAATATTCTGCCTAATTTAAGCTTTCCCCTGATAGCTACATGGTTAAATTCTTGACTTCCCATAATCCTATTCTCAAATGTCGTCTACATAAGAAGTCGCATATTGACAATCCTTTTTATTCTGCAGACTGTTTATTTCCCTTCTCCACTGATATTACTATTCCCTTACTAGGTTTTACTTTTACACCTACCCCCAGGCATTTCTCACTTTCTCACTTACTGTGAAATTTTCTTAGTAAACATGTTACTTTGCTTCTGTGTTTGCTTTCTCTCTCTCTCTCTCTCTCTCTCTCTCTCCTTACTAGAATAAGAGAGATCCTTGTGTGTTTTATTACTGATGTAGAAAAATGCCCAACATTTGGTGGATGATCAATACACATTTGTAGAATCAATAAACAAATAGGTAAGTGTTTTATTAAAAAACCACTTGACTGATGAATAAAGAGATTTCTTAGCACAACATCAGGGATGCACTGCCTTTCACATATTGAAGATCCAAAATTTATCTTCAGTCTGCCTACTTTCTTTCATCTCTGTTAATTTACTCTTTGTCCAAGGCACCGTCATTTTTCATTTGGATTACTTGCAGTAGTTCTAATGGTCTCCTCATTCTTTTACTTCTGCAGCTAAAATAAACATACTTCAAATTATGGCATTTCTTTGGCTTAAAGTCTTTTAATAACATCCCCATTCCAAATGAAAAATATTCAGACCCCTAAATATCATGGCCAACATAATTTGGCTCCTTCCTATTTCATCCATCTCCTCCCAATAACACTCCTTCCCACTCCACTTTTCATTATGATTCAAGTGCATCAGCGTCCTTGTAGTTTACATACCAGACATTCTTCTCTCTCTCTCTTTCTTTTTTAAACTTTTTAAATGTTTATTTTTGAGAGAGACAGAGAGAGTGAGAGCAGGGGAGAGGCAGAGAGGGGAGGAGACACAGAATTCAAAGCAGGCTTCAGGCTCTGAGCTTCAGCACCGAGCTCGATGCGGGGCTTGAACTCATGGACCATGAGATCATGACCTGAGCTGAAGTCAGATGCTCACCTGACTGAACCACCCAGGTGCCCCTCTTCTCTCTTTAAAAAACAAAACAAAACAATTTAATGTTTATATATTTTATAGAGACAGAGTGCGGGGCAGAGACAGAAGAAGACACAGAATCTGAAGCAGGCTCCAGGCTCTGAGCACAGAGACCAAGATGGGACTTGAATCCATGAATTGTGAGATCATGACCTGAACTGAAGCTGTGTGCTTAACAGACTAAGCCACCAGGCACCTCACATACTTCTCTCTTAAGCCCACTGTATTTTCTGTTCATACTGTACATAGTCCTCTCTCTCAAGTTTTCCCTTTGAATGTCTTTATATTTTTCATTTCTTGATTTATACTTTTGGCTTCATCTCTGGTAAACTTGGCAGCATTTATCCAGTATCTCAGCCAATAATCTGGTTTAGCATATAGATCATTTATGCATGTGGTAGATACATGACAATATTTAAATTAGTAACAGAAATGTAACATGGGTGGGGCTCCTAACAATGTTAATGTCATGAACTCTATTCTCCTTCTCTCTTCCCCTTATAATTACATTTACTCAAAAAAAAAAAAAAATAATTCAATTCTAGTTGTTATCTCAGGTATGCTGATTAAATAATTGATGGCTTCTTTCATTCAAAAATCCTGTCTAACTTGACCTTTATCATTTTCTAAGTATAAATATTCATATTCTGTGACTTTTTTTTCAAATACTTTGACATGATTCTATAAAGATGCTCACAATGACCATATGAGGATTCAAAAAGTTCTACAGATTTCCAAAACGTAATGTTTTGAAAAGTTTCTTTACTGCTCATTTGAACATGGCCTATTTAATAAATTTGTTTCTAGATTTGAATATATTTTACAAATACACTAGCATTTCTCACATAT
This sequence comes from Crocuta crocuta, assembly GCF_008692635.1. Lineage (NCBI taxonomy): Eukaryota > Metazoa > Chordata > Mammalia > Carnivora > Hyaenidae > Crocuta > Crocuta crocuta. The sequence goes on from NW_027528871.1 coordinate 2,490,491, forward strand.
CTTGAACTTTTGCTTTATCTTTCTAATTTCATCTGTAAAGATAAGATAATAAAATATTATAGAAAAGTGACAAAAATAATGAGACACCTGTGTAGTCACTACTTCATATTTTGTCACTTATTCAATCTGGTCAGTTGGTTTGGCCTATTTTTTTGTTTGTTTTTACGCTTTTTGAAATAAAACACATGTTTTACACTAGAGCTCCAACTATAATTTCTTCTAAATCTCACATTCTATAGGAGTAACTTGTAAATCTGTGTTTACTTTCCATGAACATTTTATACTTTTGTCAAACACGCATGCATTAATAAAGTGTACATTGCATATTTGAGTTTTCTCTTTTTTTCTATTCAAAATGGAAAAAAAATGAAGAAAATTATAAGAGAAGATGCCTGAAACCAATTTTGCCATATAAGTTAACTAACTAGAATTTAAAATAAAATTTGAAATACAAAATAATAATAATTTTACTTTTATCTGTTTGCTTTGTGTTTCATTTCCCAAGGTAAATGTGTACATTTTCATTCTTTGCATGCAATTTATTTTGAAAAGTCTTTTTCTATTAGGTAAAAAGGTCAGTACTGAAAAAAACATTTGGACTTTAAAATAAAAGCATGCATTGAATATGCATGAATGCAGTCAACAAATATTGATTAAGCACCAAATAGTGCTAGGATATGATTTGGAGTCCATTGGCATATATTGAAATGTATGTGTATATATTTACTTTTCACCATACCTTTGTAAATATAATTTTTATCACTGAAATATATTAAATGCTACATTTTACAATCTCATGAACAAAATATGATTAGGCAGTAATACTGAATTTTTATATTTAGCTCAGTTGGCAAAAAAAATACACTTTGTTGACAGTTAAACAATATTGTGACATGTTTATGGCTCAACAATGAGAACCAATTTGAGGCTGATAGAAATGCAAACTAGTCTGCAAGGACGCATCATTCATATTGCATGTTGATATTTTCAGACTCAGTGTAGTTTATTTTACATCCCAGGAAAACCAAGAGTTCATCTATCACCTGCTTAATTGTCTGTGGCAAACATTCAGGCCTAAGGAGTATTGAAGGCATACCATCAGCAGAGGAAGAGCAAACAGGCTGTTTCCATGAAATGGCTTTCATACCTCCTCTCCTCTTCGTCATCATAAAGATGAAATGGAATTGTAAAGGAAAAGGCATAAAGACAAGAAAAGCAAGTGGTGATGATGAAGATGATGCAGATTGAGAAAACCAATAAACATTGTGTAGATAGGTACTCGGGCTCTTGGTTTTGACACATGGATTAGAATCTCCTCCAGTCACTTAGTAATTATATTCCTTTAGACAGGCAATTTATTTTCTTTGTGCCTCAGCTTACTTAAAATACAGATATTAACCATACCAACCCAGGGCTTTCTTAAAGAGAATTAAGACATATAACACACCTAGTACACTCCCTGGATTCACTTTTCCTGTTACCGTGTCAAAACGAGATTCTTTCTTCTACAAACTCAAAGAAGAATAATGAGTATGTTTATGAATATCAGACACATAAAATTTCCTGTTTTTGAAAAATAAGAGCCTAGAGGGCTAAATTTCTTAATATGGCTCTCTCCTTCAGGGGCATACATAAGGCTCTATTTTATTCTTCTATGCTTGCTTCTATTTTGTTTGCTAAATTGAGGATGTTTCTTTTCCATGTGAACATACAGTTGCTACTCTAGATTTTTCTCTCTTCAAGATAAATTAGTTTTATTTAGCATTTGAGGGCAAAAAACCCAAAACTTTTTTTCATGTACATTTTAATACTTTCTGGTGTTGAGGCCTTAACAGTTCACTCCAAATTTGTACCCTTGATTTTTTTTAGCAGTAGCTGAAAACCTGCAGATATTAATGGAACTCTCTCTTTCTCAATGACATACATCATCTCTCACTCTCAGCTCACAGATTGGAAAGATTTCAAATTGCATTTTGAAGAATCACAGGAATAGAAAAATAATTGCAAATACTTTATTTTTCAACCCTATCCAGGGACCTCTGAACTCCCTAGGTTTCTAGTGGGAAAGTATACTTCACTTGGAAGTCATTTGCTTCCCTAAGCTCTCATGCCACCATGAAAATTTTTGAGCAGTAATGGGATCCACCAGGATTTCCATTAGAAATTTCTAGAGAAAACTGCACCTTTCCCCTGGACATAAACTACTGATACCTGTGATGTCTCCAGCAACTTGGACCATGGTATAGAACAATGATGTGATGGATACCTTTCCTCATTTCAAAACCAATGGAAGGCTCTTTATCACCTTGTTTGCTTCTCAAATTCCTTAAATTCTCCAGATTACTATTTTTCTGGGATGCACATCTGCTATCTAACTCCCTAAAATTTTGAAATAGCCTGAAACTAATGCTTAATTTTACCAATTCTTAAATAATAGGGGAAAAAGGAGAAAAAGAAAAATATATACATATATATACATACAGGTACATATATATGTATGTAAATACCTATGTACATGTATACATATACATATATATGTCTATGATTGTCCAGTTGACAGTCAGAACCAGAATATTCAATTCCAATGCAATTTTTATGGTACAAAAGAGAGACAAAACAAAAGCATTGTATCTGGCGAAAATTTATGTGCAAAAATTATAATCTTAACTCTAATCTTTATCGAACTTAGTAACACCCTTTAAGGAATACAGAGAGGAATTACATAACAATATATTTCCCAACAGCTTCTACATATTTTCAGACCAAATTTATTGTTCAATATGTGTACAGTTTACAAAATGAAAGCAAAAACCAATGTGCTAGCCTTTCCCAAGTACCATCTCAATACCAACAAGGGAAAAGAAGCATGTTTAGATGATACACAATGTTGCAGTTATTGATTTTGATGTGGCTTTTTATAAAACACGAATATTAAAAATTGAATTGCCAAGATACTAAAAGTAGTTAGTGAATATCCTTCCAGCCATCTTCCTATGAACCTGTACAGCAAAAAGACAGATATTTAATACAACCACGGTAAGCTTATCTTATATAAACTAACTGAATATGCAGTATTAAATTTCACTGTAAGTAAATAGAAGCGATATAAGAATTTGAGGACTGTAAATAAAAATTTACTCTTTTATAATATATTTACCATACAGACAAACTCATGATAGGGCTACATTCCAATAGACTCAACATAAGTTGAAAACATTTTAAGTTGCAAATCTATTTAATACACGTAATTCAGTGATGGATATTTGCAACCACTGTATCATTGTTAAATACTATGGTCCAAGTTGTTGGAGACATTGCTAACTTCTCAGTAGTTCATACATCATAGCTTAGCTATGATGGCTCATGAATTTGAGGCTCGAGACGGGTTCTCACAGAAGGTGATGGTACAGAGCCTGCTTGAGGTTCTCTGTCTCTGCCTCTCTGCCCCTTCTCCCGTCGCATGCACAGGTATGCATGCTCTCTCTCTCTCAAAAATAAATAAACATTAAAAAAACACTTAAAAATCATCCAACACAAAGTCTATTTTATAACAAAGTGTTGAATGTCTAATGTAATTTATTAAACAACAGAGTGTGAGCAGGGGAGGGGCAGAGACAGAGAGGGAGACACAGAATCTAAAGCAGGCTCCAGGCTCCAACCTGTCAGTACAGAGCAAAATGCAGGGCTTAAACTCATGAATCTGTGAGATCATTAACTGACCATAAGTCATAAGTTTAGCTGACTGAGGCACACAGGTGCCCCATTAAAATTTTTTAATGTTTATTTAGATGATTTCTGATATATAATGGATAGACTTGTATGTCATTCAAAATACTCTTTTGGGGGTACCTGCATGGCTCAGCCAGTTAAGCTTCTGAATTTGGCTCAGGTCACGATCTCGGTTCATGAGTTTAATTCCCACATCCTGCTCTGTGCTGACAGCTCCGAGCCTGGAGCCTGCTTCAGATTCTGTGTCTCCCTCTCTTTCTGTCCCTCCCCTGCACTCTCTCTCTCTCAAAAATAAATAAACATTAAATTATTTTTTCAATAAACGATCTTTTAGACTCACTAAATTCCAAGAAACCTTAGAGGAAACCTGTCTCTAATCATTTATTTCAAAAATGACATAAACACGCTTAGAGAGCAAAGGGACATCTGGACACTTGCTCAGATTGTCAGAAATGGAGTTGGAAAAAACATATATATATATATATACATAATTTATAAAATCTACATGTTCACTTCTTTTTGTCATTGTTTCCACTCGATATTAGCCCAGATTGTCTGCCTCTGCTATAAGGCCAAAAAGAGCAGGAATGTTGTTCACCCATGAGTAGAAGAGAAGCACTATCTGAAGACCAAGAAAAGAAATTTTGTCTAACATTAACTACTCTCAAAACAGAAGTTTAAGGGGTGCCTGGGTGGCTCAGTCCATTAAGCTTCTGACTTCAGCTCAGGTCAGATCTCATAGTCTGTGGGTTTGAGACCTGCATCAGGCTCTGTGCTAATAGCTCAGAGCCTGGAGCCTGCTTCAGATTCTGTGTCTCTCTCTCTGCACCTCCCCCACTCGTGCTGTCTCTCTCTCTCACAAATAAACAAAAAAAACCAACAGAAGTTTAAAAGGGAGAGCTAAAATAGGAAAAAATAAGTATCTAACATGCACAAATGTCAGTACTGTTATAAAAAGCCTTTTCTAACATTAAATAATTTATACAACCTAATAACTAGATCATGTCAATGTTTCATTTTTTTTTTAAGTTTTTAATTGGTTTCTTTCCTCTGTAAAAATAACTAATGACTTGACCAAACTATAATTTTCTTCATATTTCTTACCATATTGAACAGTGGAGATAAAAGAGAATTTAGAGTAGAAAATGTCCCAAAACAGATTGATTTTTTGAACCTGTTATCCATAGTGGAATGAAGATAAGACTTCTGAACTCTGTTTCCCTGAACTCTTGTTTTACTGGATTACTGATGGAAGCATTTATTCAATATCACAATACTTAAATTATCTTGCCCCTATCTTTACTCACTATCAGCCAGGAAAGGAGAAGTGACTCATCTATTTGGTGAAGGAAGTGGGTCTCAGCCAGGAAACACATGGTTTTCCATAAAGAAGCTTTAATCAGATCTGGGTTTTGCCCCTTTGTTTGCCCTTGTCTACGCCACTGGTTGAATAAGAAAACAACTTGTGGTAATCTGGAGAGAAGTGTTGGAGAGATTTTGGGGCTAAAGAAATATACATGATTACTATAATGGATTATAACTATAATAATTCTGATATTTGATCTTCCTATGCATGATTTCTATGTTTAAATCTCAACCTGTGAATAAAAGGTGGCATTTAAAAAAAGTGTTTATTGGGGCGCCTGGGTGGCTTAGTCGGTTAAGCGTCCGACTTTCGCTTAAGTCATGATCTCGCGGTTCGTGGGTCCAAGCCCCGCGTCGGGCTCTGTGCTGACTGCCAGCTCAGAGCCTGGAGCCTGTTTCAGTCTGTGACTCCCTCTCTCTCTGACCCTCCCCTGCTCACGCTGTCTCTCTCTCTCTCTCTCTCCTAGAAATAAATAAAAAAATAAAAATAAAAAAATAAAAAAAGTGTTTATTCTTGAAAAAGAGAGAGACAGAGCATGAGTTGGGGAAGCGCAGAGAGAGAGAAGGCGATACAGGACCTGAAGCAGGCTCCAGGTTCTGAGCTGTCAGCACAGAGCCCAACACGGGGCTGGAATTCATGAACCACGAGATTATGACCTGAGCCAAAATCGGACACTTAATTGACTGAGCCACCTAGGCATCCAAATAGGTGGCATTTCTGACTGAATTACCCTCAAAACTCCATGATGATCAATAGGCTGATGTATCTAGCATAAATGTGTATTTCTATATTATTTTTTAAAAATAAGCAACGCTGTCAAGTTAAAGAGAAGTATAAATCAGTCATTTAATTAGGAGTTGACACATTACCCTCACTTTAACCTAATTTTTCTTTTAGGATTAAAAAATGTATCCTATAAAAATTATTTGAATATAATTATTCCTATAATAAAATTAGGAAAATTCATAATATTTTTAGGTTTATTATTGCAGAGAATGTTTTATTATGATGTCAATCTGCCATCGGATTTAAAATGAAAAAATACCTTTGGTAAACAAAGATTTTAAATCAAGATAAATATTTTGTTTCTATTAATTAATTATCCAGCAAGATAAATTTCTCAATGATGTCCTCATGACATAGGATGATTTAGTAGAGGAGAATCCAAGGTCATACAGCAAGATATAATACTCATTAATTGGTTAAGTAAAGAAATGTTACTTATTTTTAGCATCCTTCTATTTTCATTTGGTGTTTATTATATTGCTCTAGTATGAGGATTTAAACAAAAATCATATACTGTCCGAAGGTTTTTATTTATTTTTATTTATATATCTATTTATTTATTTTTAAATGCTTATTTTTGAGAGAGAAAGAGAGTACAAGCAAGAAAGGGGCAGAAAAAGAGGGAAAACACAGAATCTGAAGAGGGCTCCAGGCTTTGAGCTGTCCACATAGAGCCTGGCATGGGGCTCCAACTCACAAACTGTTAGATCATAACCTGAGCTGAAGATGGACACTTAACTGCTTAACCAATTGGGCCACCCAGGTGCCCCTGAAGGTTTTTAAATAAATAATATTTAAATAACAGATTTATACTAAAGCAAATTCATGGCATTGTAGTTCTTAATTCTTAATTATTTATCAGTTTGGTTTGTTATTAACCATTTTTTCTTGAATTGCGTTAAAGTACAGCATCGCATAATAAAGATATATTTTAAGTAATGCATTTGATTTCCATTATGAATATTTTACCTTTGTTTCATTTTAAGTACTTTAAATATTTTATATACTATGTAAATAAGAATGTTAAATATTTGTAATTAAAGTATTAAAAAAATATTTCAAAGATAATTTACTCCAAGATAAGTAAAGCATTAATAGAAAATTGTAGCATTGCTTTTTTTTCCCCTAGAAATTAAATAAAATTTTTTTCTTTATAGGAAACAATGACAAACTCCTTGCACTATTTGGAAAGTGATCATAGACTTAAGTGTAAAACTTAAAACCACATAATGTTGAGAATAATATATTAAATAAAAAAACAAAAAAGGTTTTAAGTTAAACATCATTAAAATTAAGCAACTCTGCTCTTTGAGAAAACATTCAGGTAATTAAATACATGGTGGGACGACACCTCTCCTCTCTATCTGCCCCTCCCCTGCCTGCACTCACTCATGTACACTCTCTCTCTCTCAAAATAAACAAACTTATAAATGAAATATACTTAAAACACATGGAGAGCCTGCTATAAAACTATTAATCTGGTGGTAAAATTTCAGGTAAACTGGCAAAAAGGAAACTAGAAATGGCTGATGATAATCATCACAGCACCTCATTTCAAATTTCTAAATGCATGAAGTGCTTGTTCTCAGTTTTCCCATTACCATCTAAACAGTTTTTATTAAAAGGATGCTATGTGTAAGGAACCAATTTGCAGTTGCCATGTAGGAATGTAATGGGAATGTCGTAAACATTTACAAAAAAATGAATAAATAAATATAGCATATTTCTTCCTATAATATGTTTCAATTATTTTCTACTCTCAAAAAGTAGAATTTTTTCTACTCTCAAAGCTGAATTCCTGACTTCACAGAAGTATAATTCCTCTCGTGAGACTAGATTAAAATATTTAAGACATTCTATTCTAACATATATAGAGAGGAGGGAATACTATACTAAGTACGAATCATTTGAAAGTTTTTCCTCTTCCCAAAATCAATTACTCAGCCAAAAAGAAATACTATCATCACTACTACCACTACTACTAATTATGTGCTTAGCTTATAAAGTATTCCAAGATTTTTTTCTCCTCAGAAAATGTTACATATTTCCACCTGCAAAATCTATTGCAGTATTTTTAAAAGGTTATTGATAATTGACATTTTTGATGGGAAAATACCACATTTCTCTGGATATTTCTCTTTGACAGTGGGCCCTGAATAAAAATATCAGTGCTATAATCACTTTCATATGTTCATCAGATTTTATTACATAAGATAAATATTATAAAATATACAATTACACTGTTGAATCACCTATAAAATCTTTTCTCCCATGTATGTTTTATTCAATTTAACATTAAAATAATATATCAGAATTATATATTTCATGCAACATTTAGTCTATTTTGCTTTTGAAATACTAGTGTCACTGTGTCATGTTGAACTATTTCTGATAATAATCCTTCAGGAAAAGGGATGTGTTATAAAAGATCAGTATATTTATTAAGTTCTCATTTGCCCAATTCACTAATCATATCAGATCCATTTCCATTGTGTTTTTGTAGGACAGCAACATTGAGGAACATTCATACTTTTCTTTTTTTTATATTTCACAGGTACCCAAAAGATTATAAAGTAGAAAGTATTTATAAATTATTTTATTGAAGAAAGGATTTTTATAAAGGAAATTACTGCTACTATTTTGTCCTTCCTAATGGATTTGAGTAATAAAATTGCTACATGTAAATATATTTAGAGTAAAATATCAAACCAACCCCTCAAAACAATATCATAATACATATTTCTATAAATGTTATAGTAAGATGTCTTATTCAACGCAATGTACATAAATAGTATTTTATAATACTATTTATTTATTTATTTATATATTTTATAATACTATTTTATAATAGTATTATAAACATGCAATGAATTCATTCTCTAATTCAAATCTTCCTGAGAAAAATTATCAGAGAGAGTTATGAACAAGGTAACAAATTGACATTAGCATTCTATAGTCATTAATGGCACATAGAAAATAATAAGAGTCATTCATACTATTTCGATATTAAACAGATACAAATACAAATGATCAATAATACCTATAGATGTTTCTATCATCTTACCATTTGTTTATTCTAGGAATGGAAGAGAAGAATTAATATAAAATAGATGTTCTTAACTTATACAAGAAAATATAGTATTTAATTTTGTTTATAATCCACTAGCATGCACCAAACAAAGATACAGATGTTGTTTCTTATTGCCATTTCAGGTATACAATGAAGTGAAATAAGTGAGATACAGAGATAATATTAAATGCAGTATATATATTACATATAGAAGGAAAATGATGAATGTCCACCTACCAAGCTCCATTTCAAATTTGAAAGGTGCACCATAAAGGGAACTTGTAGATTATTGATAGAAGCTAAGTTCCTCAGAAAGTGGACATTTTGCCTTAATGAATTTCCTTGAGGTAACATACAATTCATACATTTTTAAGGATGAACACAAGAGAAAATTATTCCACAACACATGAAGTATCTGATGCATGAATATATTTGTCAAATATATTTTCCTTAGGAATAAAAATATTTTTGAAAATGATTAATTTCTTTTATAATAAAATAAAAAGACTAAATTAAATATCAGAATGAAAATCATGTGTGAAACAGAAATATTAATATGAAAACCAAAAATAGAATAAACAAAAAACTTCTCAAAATAAATAAGGCAATTATATGTAAAAGAATGAGAGAATGTGAAATACATGAAAATAAGAAATTTTGTTTTATATAACTTCCATAGAAATTCCTTAAGAAAAATTCAGTAAAATGAAACAAAGAATAATAAAAGGAGTAACAAAGAAAGTCATCTAAGCTATACACAATAATAAGTATGAAAATATTTCTCATGCAAACAATGTTTTTGATGCACTACTCTTTAAATTCTTCATAAAATATGTTTTGGGAAGATTTAACAAAGAAGTATTTAATACAAAGCTAGAATTCAATACAATTCCTGCTTGTATTGTTTGACTATTCAAACAATACAAGCTAGAATCAATTGTATTAGTTTGAATTGTTTGAATATTCAAACAATACAAGCTAGAATCAATTGTATTAGTTAAGACTTTCACTGAAAAAGAAAGTAAGCTTTATTTAATGAAAAAGGGAGCGGTGCCTGGGTTGCTCATTCTGACCTTGCTCAGGTCATGATCTTGAGATTCCTAAATTCAAGCCCCACAATGGGCTCCTCACTGATAGTGAGGGCCAGCTTGGGATTCTCTTCCCCTCTCACTCTGCCTCTCCCCACTTGTGTGTGTTCTCTATCTCAAAATAAATGAATAAACTTTATTAAAAAAATAAATAAATAATGAATGAATGAATGAATGAATGAATGAATGAAAAAGAGAGACTCCTTTTGGTCTTATAATTAAAAATTCCCAGACAAAGGTAAGTCATTCTAAATTGTTGCTGCATCTGAACTATGTTCATGAAGGCAGATATGTACACGCTCCCGCACACACATACATGACTTAATTTTCCTACTTTGCTTTCCTTTGTGGTGGTTCCATTCTCAGTAACTTCATTTGCATTTCATCTCGCATTTTCAGTTTCTCTAAGAGAAAGCTTGGGAAGTCTCAGACTTTTTTCTTACTACTTGTAGGGACCTGGACTGAAACATTTTTCAATCCAGAAGACAATACACAAGGCTTGTCAGCACACTACTAGTAGATTGGGTTGGCCTATGGCACATATTTAATTACTGGAATATGAGAGTAGAACTGAATTTATCCTTAGCACCTGAAATAGAAATCAGCAAGGAACATCTGATCAAGGAAAACCTGGGGGCTTCTGCCAGAGGAATAGTGAAAGGATGCTGAGCAGTTAAAACAATGGACATCTGAATAAATCATGTGATAAGAATAGACAGGAAATGGAATTCAAAACTGGTATGTTCAGCCAAGTTATAGTACTTGTATGATGTATGATGACAAAATTCAGATATGCTTAGATATACACCACTTAGATTACTACTTGAATTTTTCTTGACAAAGGAAACACTCAGTTCATACTCTAACCTACTGGTTCAGCTCGATCAGCATCAACATTGTTGGATGGATTCTTAGAATTGCAGATATTCAGATCTCATCAGAAACAAGGGCTGGAGGGAGAGTTACAACAATCTTTACTTTGAGAAACTCTCCATATTCTAATACACAGAAAATTTTGAGAAACACTGATTTATTCAATCAGTAGATGATTAAATAACCATTCATCTATGGCTTTATGTCATCATCAATACATACCAGAACAAGCCAAATCATTAAACATTTAAACATTTGATGATCCTTTCAAAACTGAAATATCTCTTATTAGTATTAACAGTGATGACTTTTTTAAAAAAAAGCAAATAATGAAATATGTAAAGTGAAATAGAAAAGTAATGCCTTAACTTGTCCCAGTAATATTTAAATGTAGCATTATAAAACATTCCAATGTCTATGAAATCATTGTATCATACTAATGGTATTGGATCAGATAGATCCAAAACAACTTAAAATCTCCCATCACTATTTTTCTACATTTTGTTTCCTGTTTGTCATTCAATTAAATTTCAGGTAAATTTAATAAATAATTGACATTCATGAAGAGGGAGAGTGGTCCAGGGAGTTTCAAAAGTGGTTATAGATATAAAGTGGGAAAGGTCTTATTTGACAGATAAAGACATGATATTTTGTTTTCTGGGCTTGATGGATGGTCAAAGATGAATCTTTCTCTCATAAGGGAAGTTTTTAGGGGCTCTCAACAATTTATTGTCATTATTTTGCTTTAAACATTCGAGGATCTTTTAAAGAGATAAAAGTAAGATAAAATATTTTATATAAAGTTACATGATTACCATTTTTGGATTTTCACTTAGTATTGTTTTCCTGCCTGAAGCTTTTCCATTAACATTTCTTGTAGTGTTGCTCTTCAAGTGATGAATTCTTTTAACCATTATATATGTGATAATCTTTGAAAACCCTTAAATATTTAAGTCTTAGGTCTAATATTCAAGGCCCTAAGGCTTTATAAAGTCTTTACATAACTTTGACTTTGAAAGACTTTTTTCTGGGTAAAGAACTTTAAACTAACATTTTTATTTCCCAGAAAAAAAGTGGGGGGGTGGGGAGGGAGAACAAGAAACAGATGACACAAAGAAAATCAGCAAAGTGATAGGAATGCACATTCTCAACCAGAGCAACAGCAAGATAATACATTCTTTTCAAATAAAAGCACAATGAATATATACCAATAGACAGCATTGTAAATCATAAAACAAGTCTCAATAAAATGAATCACTCTATCCACCATCTATTGATTTGTCTACCTACTTAGTAATTATTGGGATGTATTGAAGAAGTATTTTGAGATAAATTAAAACAATGAAGATTAATAATAGAAAAGAACAAAAAGGTGTAAAATCACTTATTTTGGCTTACTCCCAAAGAAGTTAGGAAAAGAAGAGTAAATAAAACCCCAAGTAAACAGAAGATAGGAAATAATATCAAGGCAAAATTAATAAAATAAAAATAGAAAAATATCGCTAAAATTCAATAAAATCAAAGCTAGTTCTTTCAAAAGATGAATAAAATATATAAACATTTAGCCAGACTGATCAAGAAAAGCAAAAGACCCAAATTACTAATATTAGGAATGAGAGAGGTGACATAATTACAGATCCTACAGAGATTAAAAGGATGATAATGAAATACAAATAATAATACACTAATAACGTTAACAGTTTGGGTAAATGTATAAATACCTTGGAAGATATAAACTTGCCAAGTTCTTTCAAGAAGAATTTCATAGGATAGCTTTCTTTCCATTAAAAAAATTGATGGGTAGTTATGAACCTTACAACAAAGAAAGCTCTGGCTTGACCAGTGAAGTCTTTTTAAGCTTTTAAGGAAAAAATGATACCAGTTATGTCAAAATTCTTCCAGAAAATTTAAGAAAAATGGATCAACTGATTCTTATATCAAAACCAGACAAAGATATTAAAAAAAGAAAATTAAATATACATGCAAAAATTAACTATAAGATTATATTAAAACAATATAATATTTTATAACCCCGTGAGTTTTACACTAGGAATACAAGGTTGGTTTAATATTCAGAAATAAAAAAAGAGGGATACCTGGGTGGCTTAGTCAGTTAAGCATCTGACTTTGGCTCAGGTCATGACCTCACACTCATGGGTTCAAGTCCTACATTAGGCTCTGGGCTGACAGCTCAAGGCCTGGAGCCTGCTTCAGATTCTGTGTCTCACTCTCTCTCTGCTCCTCCCCTGTTTGTGCTCTGTCTTCTGTCTCAAAAATAAACATTAAAAATTTTAATAAAAAATAAAGCATAAATAAATAATAAATGATTTAATTCACAATATTTACAAATGAAAAGTCAAAAACCATATTATCACTTTAGTAGATAGAAAAAAATTCATTCGACAATATCAAACATTCACTCTGATTAAAAACACTCATTAAAATAGTCATAGAATGGAAAATTATACAACTTGATTGTATGTATCTGTAAGAGAAACAAAAAAAAGTCTACAGCTAACATACCTAATGGTGAAAAATTAAACATTCTGCTCCTAAGATCAAGTTACAGTCAGTGTAAATAAGAAAAGATAAAAGGGACAAAAACATCCTACTTGGAAAGAAAGAAAATGGTCTCAGATGCAGTCAGTAAAATTGTTTTGGTAGAAAATTCTAGAGTATATATCAAAGGCTACTAGACTAAAAGTCTATAAATGAGTGAGCAAGTTTGAGGATATAAGATCAATATGCAAAAATTGGTTGTATTTCTATATTCTATCTACAAATAACTGGGAATCGAAATTTTAAAAAATCAGTATTTAAAACAGCATAAAATTTGATTAGTTAGGGATATATTTGAGATAAAATGTACAATATCTCAATATGGCAAACTAGGTCTGAAAATCATTAAGATACCTACATAAATGGACTAATACATTATATTTAAAGATTGGATGTTTTAATATTATTAACATGTCAATTCTCACCAAAATCATCTATAGATTCAATGCAATCTCAATCCAAAGAACATTATTTTTAGAAGCAGATTGTTTATTTATTTATTTTGAGAGAGAGAGAGAGAGCAGGTGAAGGGCAGTGGGAGAGTGAGAGCATGAGAATCCCAAGCAAGCCTGCACCATCATCGCAGAGGCCACTGTGGGGCTTGAACCCACAAAATGTGAGATCATGACCTAAGCCAAAATCAAGAGCTAGACACTCAACCAACTAAGCCACCCAGGCAACCCTGGCAGCAGACTATTTCTAAAATTTGTACAGAAACAAAATACATCATATAAGCAAAGCAACCCTATGAACAAAGTTGGAGGGCCTCACAGATTTCAATATTTGGTATCAATATGAAGTAGTAAAAGAGCATAGTAGTGGTGGAATGATAGTCAAAAAGATCAATAGAACAGAGAGAAAAAGTCCAGAAGTATACCCACACATATTAAGACAATTGATTTTTGACACACACACAATTTCCTTCTTCCCCAAGGGGGGAAAAAAAACCCAAGCATAACAAGTATAGGTAAGAATGCGGTGAGACTGGAACTCTCATGGTGTGAATGTAAAATGGTACAACCAATCTGGACAAATTTTGGCCGTTTCTTAAAAAGAAAAGAAAAGTAAACATTCACCTATACTGTGATCCAGCTGTTGTACTCACAGGAGTAAAAGTGTATGTTCACATGAAAAGTGGACAAGTATACTCACAGTAGCTTTCTTGGGAATAGCTAGAAAGTAGAAAAAAATCAAATTGTTTTGGTAGAAAATTCTAGAGTATATATCAAAGGCTACTAGACTTTAGTAGTATTTAGTCTAAATTAAGTGACTAAATAATTCACTAAATAACACACTATTAAGTGACTAAATAAACCGAATGTGGTATATCCATACAATGGAATAGTACCCAACAGTGCAAGCAACAAGCTATTGATCCATATAAGTACATGTGTGCAAGTCAAAATAATTAGGCTGAGTGAAAGAAGTCAGAAAAAAGAATGCCAACTTTATTGGTCTCCTTACATAATACTTAGAAAATACCAACATTATAACCATAAAGATCACTGGTTGCCTGAGGCTGAAGAATGGGGTGGTAAGAAGAGGCAAGAAGTAGTAATTATAAAGAATCATGAGCAATTTTTTTGGTTGCCAGGTATACAACATTTTAATTATCTTTATTAGTTGTATTGGACATGCATATATCAAAATTTATCAATTTTGATATCAGATTTTAAATATTTATAGCTTACTGCATGTCAAGTATATTTCAATAAAATTCTAAAATGGAAGAATGGGAAGAGGCAATGTGAAAATAAAGAAAATTCAGATCTTTATTCACCATCTCTCCTAGTCTCTTTTACACCTCCTTTGACTCAATAAACACGTAACACAGACATCAGTGTTCCTGGCATCAGGGGGAACTGGATGCAATTCCCATTTATTCCTCTTATTAATTTTATATTTTTGAATTTGATTTAATCTCCCTGAATCTGCTTTTCCAACATTACATAAATAGAATTTGCTTTTCCAACTAATATATGAAATCATATCCACCACAAAGAACTGTTAAGAAGCCATAACAAAATAATTTACATAAAGCCTCTCACTCAACAGTATCTTGAGTAAGTTTTATTCCAGAGCTGCCTTTCCAATGTGATAAGCAAATTTAATTATTTGTTGGGGATACTTTCATGAGTTGCTTCCTTTCCAAACACTGTTCGGTAATCCAAGAAAAATGTCTGTCTATTTGCATGTTTCAGTTCCATACCATCATCCAACTGAAAAGGGAGATTAATGAAAAGCCTCCTCTACTCCCCCAAGGAAATGTAAGTATGAGGATGGAAATTTAAGTTATAAAGTACAATGCATTTTAAATGTGAAACTCATTTATCTTTATTTAGTTCAAATTTCTTTTAATCATATTGAAAATAATTGTTCCTTTTCTGTATCTCCATACTCAAATCAATCTAATGTACAGTTAGCTTTATAGTTCAGGGAGACAGTGGAATAACTTACATGAATAACACTGAGCAATTTTGAGAGCTTATCAATTAACATGCTAAACTTACTAAAGTATCACTCTGGACCTTTACACGTTATTACTACCAAACGTAACTGTTGTATGTCAGTGTGTAAAATGTAAATGAGCTAAATAAAAGTAATTACAAAAGATAAATTCCAAATAAGCACGGCTAGTTTGAATACATTCTGTTTCGTTCAGAATTATTTTGCATTGAAAGGGCACAAATAAGATTTCGTTCTTCTAGTCAAATTGATAGGAAATCCCGTCTATTTAATTCTCAAAGGAAATGTGCCCTTGTTAGTGAATAATTTGCATTCCCCTTTTTGATTTACCTAAATAAGCGGCAAGCCTAATGGACTGCTATCAATAGAAGAAACTCCTCCAAAGCAGGAATATAAAATAGATCTAAGGAATCCTTGAACCTGAAACGCTTAAAAATGTGAGTGTGTGTAAATTAAGGACTATAAGGTAAGTGATATTCCCAAACAAGTTCTGAAATATTTAACTGTCACTGGTAATAATTTATAAAGTTGGTATATAGACATTTGCCTGATAGATCTGAGGGGCATGTTAATGGAGTACAATGAAGACAGATAGCTCCATTCTGGTACCACTGAGCAGACAGCCACCTCCTGAAACACTTCTCAGCCAAGGCACATCAATCTCGCCATGATGGCTGCTCAGATTAGACAGGGGGGCACACTCCTGTGAATCTTAAAAGGCCATTTCTGTCTCTTGTGAAGTTGTTTAACTTTGTTTTCATTTTATGGAGCCTGGCTGAGCTCTAACACACACAGGATTTGACAGATGACTTTTTATAAAATACCTGGGAAAGAGTGATTTTTGCTGAAACATAAATTACAAACTGTGCAGAATAAACTGAACTTGGCATTAACTTGAGAGACTATAAGATGCCATTTATTATTTATTACATTTTTCATAGATTATTTATAGGTAGATTCATATTTTTGTGACATTATTTGATCTGTTACGATTTAGAATGTGAAACCTGAGGGGAGGAAGGCAAACTCTTCACAGTACATGTTTAATTATTTTGAAACCTAATTCATATGGCTTATGAATTCTTGGAATTATTAGGCCACCCTGAGGAAAACATCAAATAACTGTTTCTGGACAGTTGATAAGATGATGATTTGATATGCTGGAAGCAACTCTCAAATGCATTGCTGTCATTCTTTATTCAGTATCATGCCCAACAGTGACATAACACAAAATGTGGTTTCCTTGTATTTTCCTGGAATGATTTGTTTCTAGGATTTGTAAACCCACAGCAATGTAAAGTCAAAGTAAACAATATCAATGCTCAAACTATGTCCATAAATTTGTATCTAAAAACAAGTACAATCTATTATTAAAGATACCATCAACAGGATACCAGACGGTGCCGCTCAGAAATCAAAATGTTTTCCGTTTGATTGTTTGTTTTGATTACTAAACACAATGGTTCAGACTCAATCACTTTTTAAAAAAAAAAATACTGCTATAACATTTCCACATTCCTAGGAGACTGAAGGCCTTTGCCATAAATTTTCTGAATCTCTCAAATAAGGGATGGTTCCCGGCTCAATATTGATCGCTGAAGAATGAGAATGACCTTCAGAGGATGATTTTGTGTTCCACAACATCTTATCGCTTATCAGTATCTACTGTCACTTTTTATATTCTTTTTTTTTTTAGCTTCAGTCTTCACGACTCCCCCTCTGTGTGCACTGGCCTCTTTGTCTGTCTAGGTCAGGCCTGTCTTGTTTCTAGTCCATTTGAGAGCAGTAAGGGCTCATACTGCCCATCTTTCACCTTTTCAGGCAGTCCATTACTGCAACTTGCCTTCTTTTATCATGACGTAGGATACAAGGCTCCAAGGATAAGCAGCACTCTGCAATGCGATACAACAGTGGAACTGCAGAATCTGGGTACGCTGTCCCAACAGCCTCAGTCCAGCCCTACTTCAGCTTCCACTCTCACCCCTGTATTCCTTAATCCCCAACGCAGACCCAAGTACTATTTTCTCACTTCCCCTTAAGTATCTGCACCAGTAACTTAAACCCATGCTTTGGTGTCTTGTGAATGTGAAAGGCTGCCAGAATCCTCTCCTTGCCCAATAACTAGAACTCTACCTTTGCACCTTAGCATGGCAGTTTGCAATGTCTGCTGGGACAAACTCCAAATTTCAAATACTGTCTGACAAGACTTGGGCACATCACCCAGCCTAACTTCTCTCCATCTGAGACAATGCTCTTTAAACCTCTGGTGTTGATCATTAACACCCTGAACAGAACATATGTGCCTCCTCTCCCACCAACATCCACTTAAGTGTGTCATTTTATATGATTCATGAAATCATTTGTTTCATAGTTATCTGCTCCATGAGCCCAAGGACTTGCGCTTTTCTGCTTCCTACATTTTCCCCAGAACTTAGTACAGAACATGGCATATGGTAAGTGTTCCATAACATGTGGTAAAATCATGATAATAGTAACTCTGGGGAAACATGAAATCTTTTCTCTCTATTCACCCCAATTGTTCAGAAGGATTAAGTAGTATATGGAGATCAGATTGATTCCCAAAGAAGACCAAGGGTAGGTGCATGTTCAAAGATACCAGATGGGCCGTATCTTCTAGAAGTTGGGTTTCAAATGGAATAAAAGAAAACCAATAAAAGTCCCACTTCCATTTAGAGGTAGAAAGTTAGGAGACAAAATTGCTTTCCTTCTAAGAAAAACCTGGATAATATACAAAATCATATCTTCTTGAACATATTAGAGATGATGAAGGAGACAATAATTCTTTGTAGTCTGTTCCATTATGTCCGATATTTTTTGAGAATTCATGTCTTATAACTATACTTTGTTAGAAAGGTCACTAAATATGTAAATCTATTCATTGGACTGAGTACCTCCCTCAGTATATGAAAACATGGCTCTTCCACACAGAAAAAAAGCATACCTTTTTAAAGACTCTGCTCATCTGACTTAACATTACAAAAATGTAAATATATTTGCCAATGAGAGTGATATAATATAAACTATATATTATATATGCTGTATAAATTACAGTAAATAAGATATAAAATAATGCATAAACTTTTGAAGTTATTTAAAGTGAGTGGGAAGCATATTTTTGTTAAACTTTCCCCTTTAGGCTGTTTTGAAGATTTAGTTGAGAGTGAAAAGAGATAACCTGCTGCAGTAAGGAAGAAGATGACCGATTCTTGCAGTCCTGTGCCATTAGTATAGGTTGGCCATGCCGCAGTGAATGAACGAGCTGAGAAGTACAATGTTGGTGGGCATATATGCTTCCCGGCTCTTGAGCACAAAGGAATGGGAAGTGGCTACCACAGTGGCTCAGAATACATTTTGGAAGTGTACAAAGTCTTGGACAGGAATGCAAGGCAGCAAAGCAAATCTGTTAATAGACTGAATAAACTTTAACTTCACAGTTCTAGAGAATGATTTTGGATTTGCTGTCATCCTGAAGAAACAGAGACTAGAAGGTTAATTCTATTTTTTGTTTTGTTTTTTAAATCTGTGCCAAGAACTGTCTTGAGAAGCAATTAACATTCCTCTAGTTTCACAGGCTAGAACTGGACCTGAAAAAGGGGAGGTCATTTTTTTAAATTTACACCGCTAAAATATTTAGTGTCAAATTTGACTACAAAGCTCAGTGTATTTTTCCTCATTTGCTGATTTCTTACAGAAATACATAGGATTACTTTCAAAATATTATATACTTTTTCTTTCTTTCATTTTAATATTTCATATTTCAAATGGTTAACACTATCTTTGATTTTCATGTAGTGATAGGGGAGCTATATAATGGAGCCATTCTTAAATGCTAGTCATTTTTTAAATTATAAATCAGACAAGACTCTCCTCCTTAGCAAGATCTTAGCAAGATAAGTGTGTGTTCACACACTGGAGATAGCAGTCACAAGAACAAAAGGAAAGGAGAGGAAGGTGACTGGTTGTAGATTGGTCATAGGAACAGCAGACCAACTCTCTGAGGAATTAGTGAAGAAAAGCATGAGCTGGTAGAAGACATTCATGGTCTATACTAAAAAGTCAAAAGCAACAAGAGACAGTAGTTACAAGTCTCAAAAAAATTGTGTCAGAGACAGTGTATGACAGACTTGTTCCCTTTAATGCTTGGATAATCCTAACATTTCATTATTTAACATTTAACAGTGCATTGAAATGGATTGGGTTTTTTGTTTGTTTGGTTTTCTTTTGTTTTACTGATCTTATTGTTTTTGTTTGTAAAAGTGATTAGTAGGGAAGTGGTTCATTTTAAGATGTTCCATTTCCATTTCCATGCTGGTTCTACATATCATTAAAATAAAATGTAAAAAAAAAAAAGATACAATGTATGTGATATAGTGTTCTGTTACATTAAACCACAATTCTTGGGGCGCCTGGGTGGCTTAGTCGGTTAAGCGTCCGACTTTCGCTTAGGTCATGATCTCGCGGTTCGTGGGTTCGAGCCCCGTGTCACGCTCTGTGCTGACTGCCAGCTCAGAGCCTGGAGCCTGTTTCAGTCTGTAACTCCCTCTCTCTCTGACCCTCCCCTGCTCATGCTGTCTCTCTCTCTCCTAAAAATAAATAAAACATAAAAAAAAAAATAAACCACACTTCTTATGTTTGGTAGTTGTTTGTCGAAATGCAAAAAATGACATATGTTCACAGATATATTGGTCTTATGCTAAAAAGCAATCATTTCTTGGTGGCTGGAGCTTTTCTTCAGAAATTTTAAATCTCTTCAGAAATATTAAATAAAAAAGATATTCCCACTTTTGCATTTACTTCCTTCCACTGGAATTCCTCAAAATAATATTAATCACTAATCTTAATTAAATGTTGAATATTAGGTTAGAAACTGTTATAAGTGCTTTGTCTGTATTATTTCATTTAATTCTGACAACTCAGTGACATTGGTCTTATATTCCCTTTAGAGATGAAGGAACTGAGCCAAAAGAAAGGACTTTCCCAAAGTTATGTAGATAGTAAGTGAGAAAACTACCCAAGCCTATGCAGTCTAATTCCAGAAACCACATTTTTTATTTACTGCTCTGCCTCTATCATGCAGAATATAAAAGTACTGAAAGAACGGTGCTCTGAAGAACTGAGAGAACAAAAAATTCATAGGCATATGAAAACCTGAACATTTTATGCAAATCAAAAATTGCTGAAATATTTAAAAATAAATTGTCTTATGCATAATCATTAAGAAGATAAACAATAAAGTAGAGTGGCGCCTGGGTGGCTCAGACGGTTAAGAGTTCAACTCTATTTTGGCTCAGGTCATGATCTCACAGGGTGAGTTTGAGCCCCAGGATGGGTTCTCAGCTAAAAGCGCAGCATGCTTGTGATTCTCTCTTCTCTCTCCCTTTCTTTCTGCCCCTCCCCTGCTCACACGTGCACACATACCCACTCTCTCTCTAAAAATAAATAAATAAACTTTAAAAAAATATAAGATAAACAATAAAGTAGAAAGCATACTTCCTGATTCCTGAAAAACCTCTTCCCGATTCTCGGAAGCAAAACTATCAATGGTGTTATGAGCTGCAATGTGTTCCCAAAAATTCATATGTTGAAACTCATAGCCCAGTACCTCACCATGTAACTGTATTTGGAGATGGGACCTTTTAAGTTAAAGCGAGTTTAAGTGACATCAATGGGGCGGTCCCTAATCCAACGGATGCCCTTATAACAAGAGGAAATTAGGACACACAAGAGAGAGAGCTAAGACTTGTGCACACGAGAAAACACCATGTAAGGACACAGAGGTGGGAATGTGGAAGCCAAGAAGGGAGGCCAAAGAAGAAACCAAACTTACCTACGCCTTGAATTCAAACTCCTAGCCTCCAGAACTGTGAGAAAATAAATTTCTGTTGTGGTATGGCAGCTACAGAAAAGTAATACCAATAGCTTACAAGGAATAAAATTATTTTCAGATTTTCTAATTGTTAGGTAGGTATAAACATAGACAGTGATAGAATAAAATAGAATAAAATTTAGAAGTCTTAAAATGACAAGTATTAGAATATGATGAAATTGTTATATAAAGCACTAGTGGTGCTATAAATGAATAAATTTCTTGCCTATTTTGTTTCTAATATAGGTTACCCTCATAATTAGGGTTAGCATTATGTTAGGTGCAAATGTGTATCTTCCTTTTTAACAAAAGTAATTTTGCAAGTGGATAAATGTTATGGTAAATACAGTTTCGGTTACAGCCTGACATTCATTTTAATGGACTTAATCAGGTATATTTCAAATCTATACCACATTCTCTTTTTTTTTATGATTATTAGTAACACTGCAGTGAACATTTTTCTATACAAAACTTTGTATATGTAGACTTAACTTCCTTCAGTTTGATTCCAAGAAGCAGAAATGGTGGGTCGATGGATACGGACATTTAAAGCATCTTGAGATACACTGTCAATGGGATTTCTGAAGAGTGATAACCAACTCATAATCTTTAGCCATGTGGTATGATTGTTTCACTTCTTCTAACCAAAACTAGCCATGCATTTGTTTCTGATAAGACTAATATATTTTGTCTTGGAAAAAAAATCTTTCTAAAAATTGTGCCTGTGGATATTTAAAATTAACTGCCATGCACATGGAAATAAAATAAAATGTTCAATATATCTTAAATACATTGAAAGTCTCTAAACAGTGGCATCATTTTATTATTAAATTTCACTTAAAAATCAAGCTCCTAGGGGCGTCTGGGTGGCTCAGTCGGTTAGGCATCTGGCTTCGGCTCAGGTCATGATCTCCCTGTTCATGAAGTCGAACCCCATGTTGGGTTCTGTGATGACAGCTCAGAGCCTGGAGCTTGCTTCGGATTCTGTGTCTCCCTCTCTCTCCTCCTCCCCCACTCATGTTCTGTCTCTCTCTTTCAAGAATAAATAAACATTACTTATTTTTTAAATCAAGCTCCTATATTTGCAATCTGAAGTTAGACATTAAATCTATAACATTTATATATATGTATGTATATATATATAATTTTTTCAGGCAAAGTTACATATAAATTTTACAAAATACTTTGGGAAATAAAAAGAGTTGTAATTATTTGTCTAATCACAGTAGCTTTGCACTTCTGTAAAGATTAACACTCTATTTTACTTTTGAAACTTAACATCTCTGAGAGCTATAACTTATTTTTTTTTAATTTTTTTAACATTTATTCATTTTTGAGAGAGAGAGAGAGAGAGAGAGACAGAGTGTAAGCAGGGGAGGGACAAAGAAAAGAGACAGAGAATCTGAGGCAGGCTGCAGGCTCTGAGCTGTTTGCACAGAGCCTGACATGGGGCTCAAACTCATGGACCTCGAGATCATGACCTGAGTTGAAGTTGGATGCTTAACTGACTGAGCCACCCAGGCGCCCCTATGATATCTTTTTTAACATAAAAATCTCATCTGCATGTTTATCTGACTGGGATAGACTACTACAATTACCTCTTTAAAAGAATGCATTCAAGCGTTCCCTTTTTCCATTCTAATCTTGCTGTTAAATTCACAGAATTTTACTTAAATAATCACAAATAAGTCACCACGTGTCCTATACTACTTGGACTCTCAGGATCTCTTGCTGACTTTTAAATTACTTTGGTCTGATGATGAACTTCAAGATTATGATGCTTTTGAAAAGTTGTCTGTCAACACCTAAAGTAGGTCTGAAGGTGATCTGATTATATCTGTAACAAATAGATAAGTTCCCAAATAATTGCTTGATTTATAATCAGTTAATTTAAAATGTTAGAAAGCATATTATCCCTTGTTTCTTATAGTTTTCATTTTGCTTTACAAGCATATGTACTTTCTCTCAAATTCCAGACATTTAATTAAAGTCCTCCTTTAAACTGTCCATACACATACTTAACATAAAACATTACATTTTAATCACAATGAGTAAAGTCTCAGTGGTGCAATTCTTTTATTGAAGATACAACGGAAACTATTTTCCTAGGCAAAACTAATTCTCTATAGAGCTTATTTTTGGTATGCTTTATTACAGTTGTCAAAGACTATGAGCCACCTGAATTGGTTTGCTATTGTTACCTAGCTTGATATTACCTTTGGGGTTGTAATTAATTCAGATCTGTGTAAGCTATTCCCACACTTGGTTAAAAAAACCACACAAACATATTGTTCTCTCTTTTTAATCTTCTCAGTCATATGTCAAAATAAGGAAAAGTAAATTTTGCTTGTTTTTTATTTTGTATATCTCTTAATGTACTCTATATATACATATACATACACATGTAACTATATAATGCAAAAATAAAACTTTACATGAATTATTAACATACTGGAACAATTAAAATGACATTTTAAACACATTATAGGCCCCATTTCTTGATATTTACATTACCTATACTCTTAAGAATTATTACTTCAAGAATATCACAATAATAAAGTTTTTGTGAAATGTTTCTTTACAGAATGAATTACATCCTTCTTTTGTATAATGCATAGTGTAAAATCACATTTAGAGTTTTACGCTTGCCAAGATTTCCAGGCCTCAACTTGGGAAATCTATGATACAATAAAAAACCTATACCCATTTGGTCAAAATAAAACTATCTGCCATATTAATAATCTTAAAAAAAAGGTACACCTATGTGGCTCAGACAGTTAGGGGTTCAACTTCAGATGAGATCATGATCTTGTGGTTCGTGAGTTCAAGCCCCACATCGAGCTGTCTGCTGTCAGCACAGAGCCCACTTTGGATCCTCTGTCCCCCTGTCTCTCTGCCCCTCCCCACCTCTCCTAAAAATAAATAAATATTACCAAAAAAAACCTTAAAAATACTAAATGCTGAGGAGTGCAACCATTCATGTTTAAATATGACAAAAGCAAAATTAAAACTCTTTAGAATATATCTATGATATACATACTTCATCTGATATTATGAAGTATGGTTCTTTTTTCTCCAATAGGAATTAAGGTCTGTGAAATACTTATTATCTTTAGATTTTTATAACATTCAAGAAGAAATATAACAAACAATAACCTTTCAATATTCGAAAAGAATATTTATCAATGTTTACACTAGATATTTACATTTTTACCTTCCTGAGCAACTCCAGTATTATGAAGATAAAACCATGGGCTCCTAGAGGCACGTGGGTGGCTCACTAGGTAGAGCTTCTGACTCTTGATTTTGGCTCAGGTCATGATCCCAGGTCATGATCCCAAGTTCCTGGGATTGAACCATCCATTAGCTTCCATGCTAAGTGTGGAGCCTGCTTGAGGTTCTCCCTCTGTCTTTGTGTCTCTCTCTGTCTCTCTCATTCTCTGTCTCTGTCTCTATCTCTCTTCCTCTGCCCTTCTCCCCTGCTTATACTCTCTCTAAAATAAAAAGTAAAATAAATAAATAAATAATAAAATAAAATAATAAAATAAAATAAAATAAAATAAAATAAAATAAAATAAAATAATGGCATCTTACACCTAAGGGATGTTTAGAAACACATGTTGGAAACATAGGGTTTGTTTGTTTGTTTGTTTGTTCTTTGTATTAAAGCCACAGAGTTGATCTAATCTAATTCTTCCCTTGGATACTGATTCCTTAGGATCAAATTATAGAAGAAGTGTTGTCTAATCACTAAAAGCAAAAGATGCAGTTTTTATATGACTAGACCACTAATGTTAAGTTAAAAGAGAAAACAAATGCCATCTATCATCCATAAGACATTTGGCACACTTTGGACACGCCTGAAAAATGTAATCTGCCATTGTCTTAGTTTGGGTGGCTATCAGTGAATCCCACACTCTGGGTAGCTTAAACAATAGAAACTAATTTTTCCCCGTTCCGGAGGCTGGAAAGTCCAAGATCAAGGTGACTGTTAAATGTTAGTATTTTCTTTATGTCTGCAATTAATATATTCTGATTTTAATAAATCCAATCTTAATTCCATGTTTTCAGATTTTAATTGATTTCATAGAAGGAATCCTTCATCGAATCTGAAGAAGTACACTGTTAACTATTTTTTGAATACACAATGATTTAGAAGCAGATTTCATTTATGCCAGTTGGGCATATATATGGGCATTTATGCCATATTGGGCTTATAGTTAGCTACTGCTTAAATTAAATAGTATTTGAATAAACATCTGGCCCATTGTCTGACACACAGTGAGAACTGAATAAATAACAGGTTTGGCTCTTACTTTTCTCTTCATGTTATAGTTGAGAATATTCTATTCCAAATGAGTACATTTGTAGTTGGTAATGAGGGGAACCTGGGTGCCTCTGTTGGTTAAGCCTCTAACTCTTGATTAGGATGTAACCCTATCCTGGGGTCTGGCTCTGCAATGGCGCTGTAAGACTGCTTAGGATTTGCTCTCTCCCTCTCTCTCTCTGTCCCTCTTCCACTTGTGCATGCACACTCTCTCTCAGTCTTAAATACACATAAAAAAAATAAATGCCATCTGAGATGTTATTAAAATGTGTGTTGTTGCTCTTGGGAAAGACGTGATATGGAAAAGTTATTTATCCGATTTGGAGTTAGATCTGGATTCAGTTTTGGGGTCTGTATATATTACTTCTAAGATCCTAGATGAATTATTTACTATTTTAGAGCTGCAGGTGCTGCATCTATAAATTATAATAGTAGTAATGCTTGCTAACACTGTTCTGACAATAAAAGCATTAGGAGGTAGACAGGAGCAGTGGAACGACTGCCCTGAGGCAGAATCCCAAGTCCTTCCAGAGAAATGACCGAGAAAGGAGCTGGAGGCAAGGACGGTGATAAATACACTACGCATTAAAACCGGGAGAGCACACCATCTTTGTGGCGTCCAAGACCCTGGGGCTGACAGACCAAAGAGCCACAGGTGTGGAGCCAGCGCTTGCCTCCTCCACCCCTGCCCCTGGGTAACCCCTAGACTCGTTACAATGTATTTGCATCGCGGAACAGCCTTGTCCTTGCAGGGTCAAAAACTGCCCTTCCCAACCTGTGGGAGGAGTTTCCCAAATGATTGGAAGCAGCCTCCAGTAGAGACCACCCCCATGGACGGCACAGCTCCTCCCAGCCCAGAGACACCCGATACATCCAATCCCCAAAGGGCCGAGGCCCATTCCACCTAGCAGAACCTGCCTGCTCTCCCATCTTGAGAATACTTGCCCCTTAATGAACTGCTGTGTCCCTGCTACTTTATTCCTCAGTGTCTTTATTTTGAGAGCACGTCCCCTCCTAAATCTTTTCTTTTTGTTTAATTTTTTAAATGTTTTAAAATTTTTATTTATTTATTTATTTTATTTCTGAGAGAGAGTCAGCATGAGCAGGAAAGGGTCAGCGAGAGGGAGACACAGAATCTGAAAAAGGCTCCAGGCTCTGAGCTGTCAGCACAGAGCCCGATGCGGGGCTCGAACCCACGAACCGTGAGATCATGACCTGAGCTGAAGTCGGACGCTCAACCGACTGAGCCACCCAGGCGCTCCAACCCTCCTAAATCTTTTCATGGGGAATCCAAGGACCAAGACTTCCATTCACAAGCAAGGCAGACTCTCTCACCCATAACAAAAGTATCCATCTGTATACATTTCTTACCACAATGGCTGCATATTGTAAATACAGTAATAAATCAGTTTCTATTAGAAAGAGTTGAACTACTCATCTCTCCCTAATTTTCTTCTTTTCTACTGTAGTCATCACTTGGGTTGTATTGTAGCACTTCTCAAACTCTCTGCACTAAAGGACCTTTAAAAAATAAACCTGATACTTTTGCAATATACAAAAAAAGGGTCACTGCAATAAACGTACTTGTTTTTAAACACTGACTTTTCATTATTTGTGCTTACTCTGCAGGTGACTTAAACTAGCAGTTTGTAGATACACAATGCTGTTCTATGGGCCATGCTCTGAGCAGCATGCATTATCGTGTCTCATCACAGATACTGTATTCCATAAATTTTAAATTATTATTTTTTAAAGTTAAAAATAAGCAAAATTACACACCCTACTTCTTCCATAGTTATACGTGCTAATTTCATTTAATTTGCTTTAGAACACAAACCCATGACCTAACTTTCTGAATCCTTCCTAATGAGCTGAGATTGTTTCCCATGTCTTACATAGTTCAGTTAGGTAAAATTCGGCTTAGCTATAATGACATGAATTATTTTACTTGTGTATATTACAATACTTTAATTACTTCCACACTTCTGAGTTATTAAATGTGGCTTTTTATGTCCTGGCAATTTCATTAAATAACTTCAAACTATACCACAAGACTAAGAGAATAATTATAGCCCATTTTGCAAATGTAAGTAGTCCTTGTAAAATATTTGCTAGACAGATCTTCACTGGATAAATGATTGTTGGCATTGCTGGTGGAGTATGTTTTTGGATGAACTTTCAGTTCCCCATGCTTAGAAGATAATCAATAGCTGAAAATAAAATTTAACAATAAATGCTATTTCATATTCTCAGCTGGTTTTCCTAGCTTTTCCATGTCATTTTTTATTTTGAATGGTTACTCTGGATTTTGCTTGTCTAAGCATTTATGCACATAATGTTTATGTCAGCATTAGATATTTGGTATGATTTTTCTATTCCTTATGTCAACATAATTATATTTAAAACTTCATTTCACTATGAATATAAAAATTGAGTTTATTATAGAGTATACTGCAATACTTACACAATGTTTGAACTGTGTTTCAAAGTATATATTTAATTTTTCTTTCTTTTAATTTTACTTATTTTTGAGACAGAGAGAGACAGAGCTTGAGACAGGGAGGGGCAGAGAGAGGGATACACAGAATCTGAAGCAGGCTCCAGGCTCTGAGCTGTCAGCACAGAGACCAATGCGGGGCTCGAAGCCAGGAGCCATGAGATCATGACCTGAGCTAAAGTCAGATGCTTAATCGACTGAGCCACCCAGTCACACCTATATTTAATTTTTAAGCAAAAACGCACATTAATTTTTCTCTGAATGGTGCTTTCTGCTATTTTTGTTGTTTCCCACTACTTTCTCTGAAAAACAATTTGAATTATAGCTAAGGTATGAGAATAATAAAGTGAAACCCTACAACATCCACTGTTCCTATAATTCTATTAAAAACCATCATTTTATTATACAGTTAGGTTCATGCATATTTCATAATTATTCTCATACATAAAATTATTGATCCAGGTTATTCCCAGATTGTTCTATAACCACAGGTGTCAACTAATCAATAATCCCCAGAGGCTTAGCTTCTTGGGACTCAACCTGAGTCTGGAATTTTTACGAGTGCTACTCCAACGTTTGAGTTTTGAACTCAAAACTTTGTTTGTCTCTAAAAGAGATATCACTAAAATCATTGTCAGCTTGTTAGCCACCCAGTTTGTTTACTTTTTGCTTTGGGTCTGGGTATCTCAAGCTGAGCATTGAGAGTTTAAGATTTTACTTGAGTGAATACTGCACACAGAATTTTAGACTTAATGAACTTCCTTTCTCAATCTTGTAAGCAGCAAACTTCCAAGTCCTCTCCCCCATCTCAGCAAGATCCTTACCAGTCACTAGCCTCAGGTTTATCCTCAGCCTTTATTTCCCACACTGTGAACTAGTAAATAAGATGAGGGATACTGCAGAGGCAAATCTGAGGATCACTTTCCTGCCCCTTGTCTATAGAGTTTGTCATTTATTGCCTCTAAACTTATTTAGTCTGTCTCCAATACCTTTCATCACTTGTTTCACCTATTTTCCCCAACTTTTATACTTAACGTCTGCTGGGGGCATATACCCTCTTCAGACAGAAAACCTTTACACATTTTGGACCCTGTACTCAAAACACTCTGCCTGACATACCTCTCCACCATTAGTTAGTTGACTGCTACTCTTTTCTTTATTTCAGCTTAATGACATCTCCATAGCAAGCTTCTTTGACCTTCTTAATTACATCCAGTGCACTCAATTTTCAAGATTGATCCCTTTCCTTCTTATTCCTGCTTTTGGTAGCTCTCCAGATTGTTAAAATCTAATTTGATAAATAGAATGTTGGAAATAGTATTGTGGTGTTTGGGGGAATTACCAGCAAATGACCTAACTCATTTTCTGAGTTGTGTGGAATTTTTGTTAAGCAGGATTTAACTAATTCAAAAATTGGTGGAGGATAAAACTGAAAGTTGGGTCTGGGCAGAAGAAATGGCAGAAGTAATCATATCAGAGACATATGTTTCGAAAAAGCTTACATACTTGAGGCAAATGCAGAAGATTTTGTTGTTAACTTATTTCTTTATTTTTTATTTTTTTTAATTCCAGTGTAATTAACATACAGTGTTGTACAACACAGTAATTCAACAATTCCATACATTACTCAGTGTACACCACAATAACTGTACTCTTAATCTCCTCCACCTATCTCACGCATGACTCTACCCACCTCCTCTTTGGTAAGGACTAGTTGGTTTTGTATAGTTGAGTATGCTCTTTTTTTTTTTTTTTTAAATTTCTCCCCTTTTTCTTTTCTTCACTAATTTTGTTTCTTAATTTCAACATATGAGTAAAATCATACTGTATTTATCTTTCTCTTATGGACTGATTTTACATACCATCAAACCCTCAGGATCCAACCTCATAGAATGAATTTGGAATCTTTACTTCCTTGTTTTATATTCTGGAATAGTTTGAGAAGGATAGGTATTTTTTCTACTTTAAATTTTCGATAGGATTCACTCACAAAGCCATCTGACACTGGACTTTTGTTTGTTGGAAGTTTTTTTTGATTACTGATTCAATTCCATTGCTGGTAACTGGTTTCTTCAAATTTTCCACTTCCTTATGATTCAGTTTTGAAATGTTATATATTTCTAGGCATTTATCCTTTTCTTCTAGTTTCACCAATTTGTGGTCATCTAATTTTTCATAATATTCTCTTATTGTCCTTTGTATCTCTGTGGTGTTGGTTGTTATTTTTCCTCTTTCACTTATGATTGTTTATTTGAGTCTTCTCTTTCTGCTGTTTTTGTTTTTCTTTTTTTTTTCCCTTTGATGAGTCTGGCTAAAGGCTTATCAATCTTGTTGATCTTTACAAAGAATTAGATCCTGATTTCATTGTTCTTTTCTACTGTTGGTTTTTTGTTTTTGTTTTGTTTTGTTTTTTAGTTTCTATTTCATTTACATCTGCTCTAATCTTTATTTCTTTCCACTGGTTGTAGGTTTTGTTTGACCTTCTTTCTCTAGTTCCTTTAGGTAGGTATAAGGTTAGGTTGTTTATTTGATGTTTTTCTTGTCTCTTAAAGTAGGCCTGTGTTGCTATGAACTTCCGTCTAGAGTAGCTCTGCCACATTGCAGAGGTTTTGGACTATTCACTTATCTGTATGTATTTTTTAATTTCTTCTTTCATTTCTTGGTTTACTCATTAATTGTTTAGTGGCATGTTATTTATCCTCCATATACTTATGTTCTTTCTTTCTTGTGGTTAATTTCAGGTTTCATAGGATTATTATCAGAAAAGATGCATGGTATAACATAATCATTTTGAATCTGTTGAGACTTGTTTCATGGCCTAATAGATGATCTATTCTGGAGAATGTTCCACATGCACCTGAAAAAAAATGTGTATTCTACCTTTGTAGGATAAAGTACTCTCAATATCTGTTAGATTGATCTGGTCCACAATGTCATTCAAAGCCACTGTTTCCTTGTTGATTTTCTATTTGGATCATCTACCCATTGATGTAAGTGGGATGTTAAACTTCCCTATTATTTTATACTATTGATTACTTTCTTTGTGTTTGTTAATATCTGCTTTTATGTATTTGGGTGCTTCCAGGTTGGGTGAATAAATATTTAGAGTTGTTATATCTATTTATTGGATTGTGCTCTTCGTGATTATGTAGTGTCCTTTTCATCCTTTGTTACAATCTTTGCTTTAAAGTTTGTTTTGTCAGATATAAGTATTGCTATCCTGGCTGTGTTTCCACTTCCATTTGCATAATAAATGCCTCTCTGTTCCTTCCCTTTCAGTCTGCATGTATCTTTGGTCTGAAATGACTCTCCTGTAGCCAGACTATAGATGGGTCTTTCTTACCTATTCTGTCACCCTATATCTTTTGATTGAAGCTTTGAGGCCATTTACATTTGAAGTAATTATTAATATTTGAAGTAATTATTGATAGGGATGTATTTACTGCCATTTTGTTACTTGTTTTATGGTTGTTTTTTATAGCTCTCTGTTCATTTCTTCTCTTGCTCTCTTCTCTCAACAGATTGCTGACTTTCTTAGTGATATGCTTGATTTTCTTTCTCTTTATAATTGCATATCTGTTAACTGAGTTTTGATTTTCTGTTATCATCAGGCTTATATAAACATCTGATACATACAGCATCTACATTGAGTTTAGGTTAAGTGTCAACCTAACCTACTCCTCTCCCTTCCATGTTTTATATACATGCTGCCAAACTTTACATATTTTATTTTGCATGTCCTTTGACATATTTTTATACATATACATATTTTGCTCCTTTTGTGCCTCTTACTTTTCTTACTCTTCCTTTTGGTCTTTCCTTTCCATACAAAATCCCCTTTAACATTTCTTGTAAGCCTGGTTTGGTGGTAATGAATTCCTTTAACTTTTGTTTGTCTGAGAAACTCGTTATCTCTTCTTCTAAATGATAGCCTTGTTGGATAGAATATTCTTGGTTGCAGGCTTCTTTTCTTTCAGCACTTTGAATATATCATGCCACTCCCTTCTGGCCTACAATATTTCTGCGGAAAAATTAGCTGATAACCTTAAGGGGTTTCCCTTGTATGTAACTGTTTTCTTTCCTCACATCCTCACATGGCTTTTAAAATTCTCTCTTTATTGCTACTTTTTGCCATTTTAATTACTATGTTTCTTGATGTGGACTTCCTTGTGTCAATTTTGTTAGGGGCTCTCTGTGCCTCCTGAATCTGGATTTCTGGGTTTTTAAATTTTTTTTTTAACATTTATTTATTTTTGAGAGACAGAGAGCAACAGAGAACAAGCAAGGGAGAGACAGAGAGGGAGACACAGAACTGGAAGCAGGCTCCAGGCTCTGAGCTGTCAGCACAGAGTCTGATGCAGGGCATGAATTCACGAACCGTGAGATCATGACCTGAGCCAAAGTCAGATGCTTAACCGACTGAACCACCCAGGCATCTCTGGATTTCTGTTTTCTTATCCATATTTGAACAGTTCAACTATTACTTCTTCAAATAAATTTCCTGTTCCTCTTTTCTCACTCTTCTCCTTCTGGGATCCCTATAATGCAAATGTTATTATGCTTGATGGTTTGTTTAGTTCCTTTAACCTATTCTTATTTTCAATTATTCTTCTTTCTTTCTTTTGTTCAGCTTGATTGTTTTTATTCTATCCTACATTCTTCTGTTTTGTCTAGTCTACCTACTTATTCCATCTAGTGTATTTGTAACTTCAGTTATTGAGTTCTTTGTATCTGATTGTTTCTTTTCTATGTTTTCGATCTCTTTTTTGAGGTCTCACTGACACTCAAAGAGGTCTTCCACTTTTTCCTCAAGTCCAGTGAGTATCTTTATGACAATTACTTTAAATTTTCTATCAGACATACTATTTAACTCCATTTCATTTAGCTTTCTTGCTGTGATTTTGTCTTGTTCTTTCATTTGAGATATATTCCTCTGTCACCTTCATCTCATTTGTCTAACATTCTGTGTTCTGGGCTAGGAAAGTAGGCTCCATCTCCTGCTCTTTAATGGAGTGGTATTATGAAGAAGAGGTCCTACAGTGCAACATCCCTTTTCAGAACCTGAAACTCCAGAGCTGTCTACTATGTGTTTGCATGTGCCCTATTACTATGACTTTAGTCATATTTGCCTTCAGTACAGTTGTCTGCAATGTCTCTCTGCCTGACATAGGCAGGGTTTGGTCTCTGTGTTGTTAATGGGCCAGTTTTGGGCCATCTAGTATTTGAGTTGGGTCAGATCAGGTATTGGCCAGAGCTACTATTGAACATACAGGACATTCTCCTTGTGCTGTCTCCTGAGAAGCTTTGATTGGTGGTCAGAGTCTGCCATCAGACCAGATGTCTATCCCCCCAACCCCCCGCTAGGCAACATTCAAACTGGTGTGTGTGCTTATCTCCCCTTCTCCCCAGGGCACAGGTCACTTTGGAGTGATGCTGGTCCCGATCAGGGATGCTTGCACACTGTCAAGCTTCTGGCACCACTTTAGATCAACTCCTGCAGAGGGTGTGTTGAAGGGGGCTGGTCCACAGAAGATTGCAGGGGTGTGTGGCACACTGTGCTAACAAGGTTGTGCCAGTCTGCTGTGGGAAGACAACTGAGCCACTCAGAACTCCTGCCCATGTTTGTTGCAAGGGCAAGTCCACAAGAGAATATGGGGCAGACTACACTGTTAGAATTCTAGGTAGAAGGTGTTTGGGCTGCACTGGTTCCCGGGGGCTGGGTAGGGAAATAGCACCTGCCAGCTCCTTTGTTCTTGGAGAAGTCTCCTAAACATCCCCACCCCTCGAGTGCATAGCAAATAAATTTCATTCCCATATATCCCAAGTGCTTTCCAAACTACTGCTTCTATGCAATATCTGAGCAGGGTTGTTTTTACGATTTCTCTTTGAAGATATGGACTCAGTTTCCGATTGCCCTCCAGCTCTTCCAAAATCAAGCCCACTGATTTATAAAACCAGGTGTTAAGCCCCACTGACTAAGTTCTCATGAATGTAAACATGTCTTTTTTCTCAAAGACAATTATTATGAGGATTAATTTTCCACATGCAGCTCCCCCATGCCTGGGGTGCCCGGTGTATCATCCCCAGGCCTGTGGCATCGCTCCCTCCTGAAGACAGTCCAGAGGCTCAGGTTGGTTCACAACCATGTCTCTGCCCTTTCTACTATGTTCAATGTGGACTCTTCTCTAAGTTTACCTTTGGAAAGTCTGTTCAGCTAGTCCTTGGGTCATTTTCTAGGTTACTTACAATTATGTGGGTGTACCTAGCTATACACAAGGGACAAGTTGGCCCTAGCATCATCCTACTCCACCACATTCTCTGGAAGTTCCAAGAACTTTTATTTACTTTTTACATTGCTCCCACTCCTCCAAAACAATCTGATCTTTGCCAAGTTTGACTGTGATGGGGCTGGTATTCGCCAAACCCAACAGCCCTTTACTCCCTTGGTTTGGGGATAATTTTCAAGTCATTCTAATTCCATCAGACTATCTCCAGGAAACAGGAAATAAAACCCCCTGACTAAGCCCCAACTTAGCCATCAGTGGCAGAATCCTGAAGAACTGGTACAGAAATTTCTACTACCAAGATCCTTGTCTCTACTCCAATTCTGTTGCCAATAAACTGCTTATCCAGCATCCTTCTTTTTTCTAAGAGTTATGCATTATTGTCACAAGGACAAATGGCATAATCAATCAATTTTTTATATTGTAATGAAAAAATATATTCCAAAAGGCATGGTAATATTTACTTGAAGAATCAGGCAGTGATCAGGTTATAAAGGGGACTTCTTTGCCACCACTAAATATTTAGATTTTAACTTACAGAACTAAAAACTACAGCTACAGCTATACACAGGTAACTTAAATGTTTTACAAAATAAAATGAAGAAGTAGCAACTTGAGATATGATTCTATACCTCAAGTTATTAAACTGCATTATTTAACACTGCCAGTCAGATAAAATGCATTCTTATCTTGTATTCAGTTTTGATCAGCTTTTTCTTTAAATGTATTTATTTTTTAATTAACATTCAAGTGGTAGCAGATCAGCTTTTTAAAAAATAACCATTGTATAGATTCAATGTAAGAATTAAATGGTATTAATAAATTTATTTTAATCATATGTATTATGGTTAATTAAGCATTGCAACAAAGCTCTGGAAGTTTTATTTGTTTGTTTGCTTGCTTGCTTGCTTGCTTGTTTTTTAATCAAAGGGTGGTTCGAGATTTCCTTTCATTTTGAATCTGGGCTAGCTCTGTTGATGAACAGATTTGTTGCAAAAGTTATGTGTGAGTTCCAGAATCCAGAAGTTTAAAAAAAGCCTTGCAGCTTCTCTCTTTACTTCTTGAAATGTTCCCACCAACAGGTGAGGTAGCCTGGGCTGGAGTGCTAAATAATGAAAGATCATGAAGTGAACGCCTCAGCCATTAGCTAGTACCAAAAGGACCAACATGTGAATGAACACCTCAGTACCTCTACTCCCAAATTACAACAACATGAGGGGCTACAAGAGAGACCCAGCAGAAGAACCAACTAGATGAACCCAACCAACTAAACTGCAGAATCATGAGAAATAACAAACTGTGGTTGTTTTAAGCAAATGAGCGTTAAAGTCATTTGCTATAGAGCAATCAATAAGTATTTTACTTTTAGAATGAATTAAAGAGATTGAGACTAAATGAAGAAAGAAAACT
The DNA here is from genome assembly GCF_008692635.1 of Crocuta crocuta. Taxonomy (NCBI): domain Eukaryota; kingdom Metazoa; phylum Chordata; class Mammalia; order Carnivora; family Hyaenidae; genus Crocuta; species Crocuta crocuta. The sequence goes on from NW_027528871.1 coordinate 2,526,833, forward strand.
ATACAATTCAATGTTTTTTAGTATATCCACAGAGTTGTGAAACTATGACCATAACCAAGTTTAGAATGTTTTCATTACTCCAAAAACAAAACAAAACAAAACAAAACAAAAAGCCTAAATCCTGAGTAGCCAAACGGTCAGTTTCCATTTCTTCCTCAACCATTCCCACCCTAGACAATTGCTAATCTACTTTGTATTTCTATAAATTTCCCTAATCTGTGTGTTTCATGTAAATTTAATAATACAATATATTGTCTTCAGTAACTGACTTTCTTCATTAGCTTAATGTTTTCAAGATTCACCATATTGCTGGGGAAGTTGGGTGGCTCAGTCAGTTAAGCATCGGACTTCGGTTCTGGTCATGATCTCACAGCTCGTGAGTTCAAGCCCCACATCGGGCTCTGTACTGACAGCTCAGACCCGGGAGCCTCCTTCTGATTCTGTGTCTCCCTCTCTCTCTGCCCCTCCCCAGCTTGCACTCTGTATCTCTCTCTCAAAAATAAGTAGACGTTTGAAAAAAAAGATTCACCACATTGTAGCATATATATCTCAGTACTTTATTCCTTACAATTGCTAATATTGCACTATATGGATATACCACATGTTTTACTTGTCCCTCTTTTCATGGTTATTTGGATTATTTCCACTTTGGACTATCACTGACAATACTCCTATGGGCATTCATGTGCAAGTTTTTGTGTGGACACATGTTTTGTTTTCCCTCGGATATACTTCTAGGATGGAATTGCCGACTGTATGGTAATTCTATGTTTAGGCTTTTGAAACTACCAGTTTGCTTTCCAGAGGGTCTTTACCATTTTGACACCAGCAAGTAGCACAGGAGGATTCAAATTTCTCCAGTCCTTGATAACACCTGTCTTCTCTGTTTTTTTAATTGTTTTTAAAATTATAGTCATACATGGGTATGAGGAGATATCTCACTATGGTTTTGATTTGCATTTACATAATAGCAAATATGTTAAGCATTTTTCCTTGTGCTTGTCAGTCATTTGTACATATTCTTTGGGGAAAAAAGTCTATTCCAATCATGTACCTATTTTTAACTTGCATTATCTACCTTTTTATTACTGAGTTGTTAGAGTTCAGGATGCAAGTCCCTTATCAAATACATTGTATACAAACATTTTATCAAATTCTGTTATTTTTCCACTCTTAATCGTATCCTTTGACAAATAAATGTTTCCAATTTTGATGAAGTTAAATTTTCTTTTATTCCCCCTCTTGCTATATGTCCTCTTGGTGTGATACCTAAAAAGACTTTGACTGATCCAAAGCCATGAATTATTTCTCTTATGTAATTTTCGAAGAGTTTAACACTTTCAGTTCTCACATTTAGGTCTATGCTACATCTTGAACTAATACTTGTATATGGTATAAAGAAAGGTTCCAAATTCATTCTATTTCATTTGTATATACAATTGTGCCAACATTATTTCTTGAAAGTCAGAATATTTTATTCCTGCTGAATTTTCTTGGAAACCTGGTCATAATTCAATTTCCTATCAGTGTAAGAGGTGATATACAAACTCTTATTCCTATCCCTTTCCCTTTATATATATGTATGTATATACACACATATATATTTAACCTTATTCTACCACTAACCAGTGTTGACTACTATATCTTTTTTTTCTGTTTACTTGTTTATTTATTTAATATTACCTTTTTGTGCAATATGCCATCTTTGTGGTAGCACTGAAATAGAAAGTGTGACTCTTCCAACTTTATCTATTTTAATATTGTTTTGTCAATTGGAATCCTTTACAATTCCATATAAATTTGAGGATGTCCATTTACATTTCTAGTATTATCATCTTAACAATATTAACTTTGCCAATCCATGACTTTCATTTAATTAGGTCTTTTTAGAACTCTTTCATCAGTGCTTCACAGTTACAAGTGTACAAGTCTTTCACCCTCCTGGTGATGTTATTGTAAAGGGAATTAATTTCTCAATTTCATTGTTTAATTTTTCATCGATAATATATTTTTGCATATGTATCTTTTGTCCTAGAACCTTGACAACTATGTGTAATAGTTTACTAGTGAGAGGCTGTGCGTGTTTGTATGCCTTAGGATTTCTTATGTAGCATTCTGTGCTTGCAAAAGTGATGCTTTTATTCCTTCTATTTCAATCCGGATGCTTTTTATTTTATTCTCTTGCCTAATTGCCCTGACTGTACTTACTATATAATGGTGAATAGTAGTGGTGAGAGAAGACATACTTGTTTTGTTCTTGATCTTATAAGGAAAGCTTTCAATATTTTACGATTAAATATTATGTTAGCTGTTGTTATTTTGTAAACATCCATCACTAGATTAATGAACTTTCTTTCCTCCCTAGTTTATTGAATATTTTTATTCAAAAGAACTATTAGAAATTGTCAGAGGTCTGACAACCTCTGCCTTTGCATTTAATTTTCTTGTCGATATACACTTAATGTCATTATTCATATAATTGGCTTTATATCTTCTGAATAAATTTTCCCAATATGTCCAATAGTGTTTTTTCCCCATATTTCTCTTCACTGCTTTCCTTAGCATTAAATGGGTCTTTTCTACTGTAACATCACAATGCTTTAATGATTTTTTTCATTATATTCTCTGAGTTATTTTCTCAGTGGTTTGTCTAGGGTTTACCATGTAAATCTTAAGTAATAGTATACTTCAGATTTCTGCTAACTTAATTCCAGTGAGAAATCTACATTTAAAACATTACTCATATGTAGCTCTATTCTTTCCTCCTCCCTTTGCGCTTTCATTACTCTGCATATAACATCTACATATGTTAAAAATCCAACAATGTGTTCATATAATCATTAATGTATAAAATTAATACTTTTTTAAAAACTGAAATAAGAAAGAAAATGTGGTTTAGATTTATTGAGTTTGTTACACTGACGTTATTTACAATTTCCGATTCTCTTTATTGTTCCTTTTCATCCTTGGATGACAATGGGTTTTAGCAGTACTTTCTTTGACTTTCTGTTTCCCTGATTTCTCTGTTAAGTTGTCTACATCATACCCAGCAGTTAGGCTCCACTAACTGCAGGCTATTCTTTCTACTGTTTACAAAATGTCCTGGTGTATATATTGCTCCACATTTTGAACCAAATAAAATTTAGCTCCTTTATTAGTATAGATTTTGAGACCAGACTTAAGGTTTGTTTTCACTTCATGGCTACTTATTTTCCTAATTCTCTCTAGAAAAGTCATTGGCCTGAAAAGGCGGTTGCTTTCATGGAGCTAATAGGTCCCTCATAATTGTTTACTACCCAAATCTCCACCATTCCAAGAACTCCTTTATACTTTCTCACATTGTATTCCAACTAATTAATTAAAAATTAATTAATCTAGGGACAGCTCTAGAGCTCTTTGTTCTCATAAACTGTCTTTGCTTCTGAGCAACATCTCTGAGCTCTTATCCAGAGATGGAGGTGGGAAAAATGGCTGGCTCTTCTCCGTGTGACACCTCTGCTTTATCAGCATGGTGTTTGGCAACTGTGGTAGCCTCCTGTCATCCTAGTATGGAGTCATCTCCTCAAGACTGAGGTTGGTGGGGAGAATCTGGGTGCCAGTGTTCAGTCTGCCATACTTGAGGTTGAGACTCTACCCTAATCCAGGGACTGCGTGGAGGAATGAAGCCTCAGAGTTTAGCTTCCCTATGAAAAACTGAGGGATGAGAAATGTAGGCTTTCTGCTCCTCTTGAGTAGCAGCTGTGGAAAGAGAGAGTCCCATTTTCATGACTACAAGCATGCAGAATGAAGCATCCATCGTGCTAACCTGAGGAGTGGGGGAAGGGAGGGACTCATACATTATAGCTCAAGTGACATAAACTTTCCCTCTTACCAATATTTAGTATATTTTCATTGAGAATGATTATTAATTTGTTTTATTCCCTCAAGAAAGTTTCCAGAAACTTTAAAGTTATTTTTTTCTTTTAATTTTTACCAGGTAAGGTTTCTTTCATTAGGGTATAGGTCCACAAAGCTATTCATACTCACAAATCCTTCCAAGGTCCACTCTCACAGTCTCACAGTGTGGTTGCAAAGATTAATGCAATAATTATATATATATATATGTAAATAAAACATACATCTTGATTGTTTAGATTATGAACAAGTATATACCTGGTGGTATGATACTACCAACTACATTACTGTTGTAATGCCTATAATATAGCTTATTGTATTCAAGGCAAAAACAAAAACTTGACTGAAAGTAAAAACATGGAAGTTTAGTCATGAGAGCAATTAGATCACCCAAAAAGTCTGCAGTGATCAAGTAGCCACAGAAAAGTCTTGTTCCAAAATTATAACACTTTTTTAAATTGTTTGCCTACTCATTTTTTTCCCTCTCTAACATGCTTTCTATATAGTCGGCAAAATACCGTATCTTGCACCACACATGAGAGTTAAATGATTTTCATAATATCCTAAGAGGATCTCTATAGTTGATGATAGCCAACCAGGAAAACAACCACTCAACAGAACTTTTAATCTTTCTTGTCAAATCACAAAATGAACACTACCAAAACTACTGCCATTTTTAGAAAAATAAAATAATACCAGAACCCCAACTATCATATGGGTACATGAATGAATGCAGTTATCTTCTTATGTTTGGGTCTGACTTCGATAAAAATATTCAAAAAAATATAGTATGTATGTTTTAGAAGTGGTGTTCACATCACTTTCGTCAGTCCTGGAGTTTAAGTAACAGCTCCAGGCAGTGAAAGTTACAGCTCAAAACCTGTGATCAGGCCGCATCCCTTCTTGTAATGGACTCTGCAATAAGATGACTTTCATAAATATTATAGCAACAGCTTCACCTTGAAGCAGTTGAATTTTACAACATAAGTTAATGGAGAAATGAAAAAAAATGCAGTCATATCTGTATTGTGTTGTGCCTACAGGGTTCAAATAAAATAAGATTAAAACACTCAAGTTCAGGATATTTTGGCCAATTATTGCTAAGGTATCAATAAATACTGTCAACCCCAAAATAGGATATTGAGAGCAATAAGATAGCTTTCCAAGTGTGTGTATAGCATTACAAATTAAGAATATGGAAGACATACAACAAAATCAATGATTTTTGCACATTAAAAAAAATACTTCACTCTCGCCACACAATTAAGAATGTGTTTTCACTGTAATGGTTAAGTACCTCCTATTAGATTAATCAGTCCCTCCACTAAATACCTAAATTATGAAAAAAAAATCCATAACTAATTGACAGCATTAGAGAATGAACAAAAGCAGGCAGGTATTGGAAGAATGTTGCTTCTTGTGAGAAGGAAAGTGTCAAAAGGAAAGTTACTGATTTGCATAATATTTGTTGCTCTGGCTCCCACTGGACCCTGTGGTCAAATCCAAAGCAGAAACCCAACAGTACTGAAAGAGGACTCAATGTGGGAGGTCCACAGAAAGGGCAACTCTTGGAAAGGGGAACATATGGAGGGAACTCACTTCTTTGTATAGCCTCAACCCAGATCTCTAGCTGACCTCTGAAGAATGCATACACAGACACAGTCCAAGCAGCCAGGTAAGGCTAATATAACTGAGCTGAAGATTTTAGTTTAGGTTCTGAGTGTGGCCTGGTCACTGCCTGATTAAAATCAGGGGAAAAAATATCTCTGGGAAACATAGCAGAATCCAAAGTCTCCAAACTGTTATCATTCATTGTATCTTTGATAAAAGTCACCAGGCATATAAAGAAACCAGTAAATGTGACCCAAACTGGAAAAAAAAAAGGCAATAAATGGAGACTAACCCAGAAGTAACTTAGATTTTGGAATTAATACACCGGAAACTATTATATCTGCACTCAAGGACATAAAGGAAAATATGTTTGTTATAAAGGGAAAATAAAAATTAAAGAACTGAAAAATCTAATCTAGGATATTATAAAAAAAAAATCACTGGGTGAGCCTAACATAAGACTGGGTATGACAGAAAATTCAGAGTGAAAATAGATCAAAAAAGAGTTATCCAAACTGAAGTTTAAAAAAAGATAAGACTGGGGAAAATATAATGCACAGAATATAATGCACAGAATATCAAGGACTTATGAGGCAATAAAAATAATTCTAATTAAATATCTGATTGTTCAAATGTAGACAAGAAAAGAGAAACTAAAAGGACCCCTCAAAAAGATAGACATAATACAGCCAAAAGTATAATAACTGTAAATGATAATGGACTGAACACTCCTACTAAAAGACAAAGAATGAAATACATGAATAAAACTGTAAGATCTAAGTGCATGCTGTCTCCAAGGACACATTTTAAACATAAAACAAAGATAGTGTGAAAATAAAAGGAGAGAATGACATCATGCAGTGGGTAAACATAAAATAATGAAACGGCTACATTATTCTGGGATACAGAAGACTTGTAGGCAAACAATGTTATCAGAAATAAAGATAAACATATTTAAAAGGATCAAGACATCATTAAGACATAATAATCATAGGCATGTGCCTAATAGAGCTTAAAAATAAATACACCAAAATTTACCAAATTAAAAATAATAAACAAAGCCATTATCCTAGTTGAAGATTTTAATAGCATTCTCTAAGACCTTGATAGAATTAGACAAAAAAATCTGAAAACTCACAGATGATTTGGAGTACAGTACCAATTACTTTGACCAAACTGACATTTACAAAACATAGCCAACTTTTTTTTTCAAAAGTACAGGTAAGTCTCACCCAAACTGACCATTAATTTAGTCACAGAACAAATCAATAAATACAAAAGATTGAAACAATGTAGAGTATATTGTCTGATCAAAAGGAATAAAAATAAAAATAACAAAGTAACACAGGCTATCTAGGACAACCTCAAATAACTAGAACTTAAAATAATCCATGGAACAAAGATAAATCACAAAGAAAATGAAAAAAAAAATTAACTGTGAAAGACGATACGAACTGCATTATTACAAATAATCAGGAAGCAAAAGTGCACTCGGGCTTTCTTTAAATTTTCAATACTTGGTATAGATATGAAGTGTGAATTACTCTTAATAGAATCTAAGGCGTTTTAATGATACTTGAGAGGTTACATGTGTTATTTGTCTTGCACACATGCACATAGTTGGTATGTATTCTAAGGGTTGTAGGGCACAGTCTTTGTGATCTGAACTCATCATTCCTCACAAACCTCAAACCATTCTTTACTTTCTTATTCAGAAAATAAGTAGCCCATTATTCATGTGTCCTTTTAGATTTACATGTTTTTAACTGTTTAAGGTATTTGATTTTATTTTACTGAAAACAGAAGCTCAGTTGGCTATACATTACCTTATTTCATTGTAATATGTACACAAAAATGGTTAAGAATGAAAATTTGGGGGGGATTATCATTATAGAAATCAGTAGAGCAAATGGAGAAATACACCATAAGAACAGTATTTCATAGGGATGTTTGGGTAGCTCAGTTGGTTAGGCATCCGACTTCCACTCAGGTCATGATCTCACAGTTTGTGTGTGAGTTTGAGTCCTGCACTGGGCTCTGTACTGACAGCTCAGAGCCTTGAGCCTGGTTCTGATTCTGTGTCTCACTCTCTCTCTACCCCTCCCCTGCTTGCACTGTCTCTTTCTCTCTCTCAAAAATAAACAAACATTAGAAAAAGAACAGTATTTTATAAAAATTAAAGTATAAAAAAATATTTAGATTGGAGCCTGGAAATTTTATTACCTAGTCAGTTCAAATATTCCGCCATATGAAAGACTGCTTCAACTTTCCCATTTCATAGTTATAGTACGATCTGTCAGAAAGACTACAGCTTTGCCATGAAGTTCCCAAAATCTATTCTCACTGAATATGCCTTGTAATCTATTATTTTCTTGTGCATGCAGTTGCTATGCAGAAAGTAATTTCAGTGGTAAATGATAATATTTCTATTATATGTAATTTCATTTGATACTTGGTCTCTCTTATCAAAAATAGTATGACATAGCTCAGACAAAAAGATTCTCAATCTCATTTCATGTGCTATTCACAGGAGTTTTAAGGAACATTTAAAAAATCATTCCAATTAATTGTATACATTAAAAATATAGTTTGCTGTTAAAACATAAATTATAAAGGACATCTTAATCTTAGTTACATATATTTATATTTTTTTCTTTTTACAGTCAGCATAGCAGACAAATACGTAGACAGTTGTAAACATGTTATGACATTGTTAATGCAGGTTGTGAGAAATGATCAGAAAATGTCTTTTAGAAGAAGTAATAAATGATGTATGCATGGAAATCTGAAAAGTGAAGGCATTTTAGCAGGTTATATAAAGAGAATTGGATAAGGCAATAGTAGTAAAAAAAATGCCTAAACAAAAGTAACAGAATATGCAAAGAACCAGAAGTCAATGGCAGCATAGACTTTTGGGGGTTCAGGGAATTAATCCAGAATGAATATCATCTTTTCCTAGATGTCTCATAAATGGAATGATATAGCTTATAGCCTTTATTTGAAACTTCTTGCACTTAGCATAATGCATGTGAAATTCATCTAATGTTACATGCATCATTAGTCCATTTATTTTAATGCCTAAGTAGTCCAGGTCCATGGTGTGGATATAGTATTGATTTTATCTATTTACTAATTAATGTTTTCAGTTTACAGCATTTATTAATTACCAAATGAACACTGGTCACTATAAACATTGGCATCCAAGCTTCTGAAAAAAGATGCTTTTCTTTCTCTTGGGTGAACACTTAGGTTTTCTTTCTCTTGGGTGAACACTTAGGTGTTGGACTTTGGGTCCTATGGTGTGTTTTTAAATTTTATTAAGAAACATCCAGACCATTTTCCAAGCTGGCTATAAGTTTTGCATTTCCACCAGCTATGTAGGAGTTACCACATCCTTGTCAGCACATAACATGTTAAGTTGTGTTTGTTTGTTTGTTTGTTTTTCGTTTCTTTTGCTGTTTCAATAGGTATACCGTGGAATCTCACAGTGGCTTGAATTCCTCTTATGGTAACTGGAATAATCTTAAGTAAATACAGTCACCCATAGGTGAAAGCATGGCCAAGTTTGTTCATTATGCATTTGTGGGAAGGCAGGGAAACAGTTTAGAAGGAGTTTATGATCCTGAAGGGAAGAATATAAGATTTATGAACAGATATAAATTTAAACCAGCATACTTGAGGAAAAAGAGAGAACTGCTTGGAAATACTGGCCTGTCCTTCCTATCTGCTAATCAGTTGGGCTCAGTGAACTAATCAATTCCTATACCCTAATCCAACAGACTTGATTGTTGTTTCTATTGATCTACTGGACTCCTAGACTGTACCAGGGTTCAGAGAAACCTATTTAGTTTGTTGTTTGAATTGTTCTTTCTGAAGTCTGGTCCTCACTAGGTATAGGGGAATGGTGAGCGAATAATGGCAAGGATTCAATAAAATTCACCAACAGTTTTGAAACAAATTTCTTGGCAAGAGGAAATTTCTTTCATTAACAATTTGAACTAAATTCTCATTAGTCTCCTGTTAGTTTGTATCAACATAACTAAATAAGGAGACTAGTATTCAAGAGTCCATTCATTCAAATAAGACATTTTAGGGAGGACTTCCAATGTGTTCTATGGGAGTAATTAAGCTAAATAACATTTAAAAACACTCAAGGGGCTTAAAATCTAGTGATATGTAGAAATAGAAACAGGTCATTGTAGGGGTGCCTGGGCGGCTCAGTCGGTTAAGCGTCCGACTTCTGATCAGGTCATGATCTCGCGGTCCATGGGTTTGAACCCTGCATTGGGCTCTGTGCTGACAGCTCAGAGCCTGAAGCCTGTTTCAGATGCTGTGTCTCCCTCTCTCTCTCTGCCCCTCCCCAGCTAGTGCTCTCTGTCTCTGTCTCAAAAATAAATAAACATTAAAAAAAATTTAAAAAAAAAGAAAGAGGTCATTGTAATGACATGTAGAAAATTATAACACTGAGGTATTAGCAAAGTGTTTTGAAAGAATGAGAGCCAATTGATTTGTCTTAAGATTCAAGAAAGAATTTTCTCAAGGACATTTCTCAAGGAAATTGGTCTATGAGATGGCAGAGAAAGTGTTAGCAAGAAAATGAATCCTATAAAGTGGTTAAAAAATTTTAAAATGCAAGCAAACTCACAGAGTTGTATAGTAACAGAGTGTGTGGAGAAAACAAGTACAGTATCACCAGTGTCAATGGGGTGGATGAAGTATTCCAGAAGAAGCTAAAGGTATTTGGAAGCATGAATTCCTAGAGGTCTTTCTATGAAAACTAAAGACTGGTGATTAAGATCAGTTATTTTTACATTTTGTTCTTTTTTAAAAATTTTTAATGTTTTTATTTATTTCTGAGAGAGCGACAGCATGAGCAGGGGAGGGTCAGAGAGAGAATCTAAAGACAGAATCTAAAACAGGCTCCAGGCTCTAAGCTAGCTGTCAGCACAGAGCCCAATGCGGGGCTTGAACCCACAAACCATGAGATCATGACCTGAGCCGAAGATGGACGCTTAACCAACAAAGCCACCCAGGCGCCCCACATTTTGTTCTTTATTCTTAAGAATTTCATTAAAGCTTTTGGGTTCCTTCCTAGAAAACTATACATTTTTACATATGTATACATATGCATGTGTATTTAACTGACTATATAGATATACCTATTTAAATAGTTAAATNGTATATATATATATACTTATATAAGTATATGTGTATATATATATATATACTTACAGTTATAATTATGTATATATGTAAAATAGTTAACTCTGGAACAACACGAGTGTGAACTATGTGGGTTTATTTACATGCAGATCTTTTACAGTACAGTACTGTATGTTCTTTTCCTTACAATCTGCTTAATATTTTCTCCAGCTTACTTTAAGACTATAGTACATAATACATATAATACATAAAATATGTGTTCATTGTTATCAGTAAGGCACAAGGCATCATCAGTGTTTTGTTTTTAAGTTTTGTTTTGTTTTTTCTGAGAGGGAGACAGACAGTGTGAACAGGGGAGGGTCAGAGAGAGAGGGAGACACAGAATCTGAAGCAGGCTCGAGGCTCTGAGCTGTCAGCACAGAGCCTGAAGCAGGGATCGAACCCATGAACCATGTGATCATAACCCGAGCCAAAGTCGGACACTCAACCGACTGAGCCACCCAGGTGCCCCATCATCAGTGTTTTTAAGTACACTGTTCCTGTGTACTGAATTGAGAAAGAATTTAAAGGCTACAAAACTGTGGACATGGAAAACATTATGAAGACAACAGCAATAATTCAAATAGGAAAAAACAATTTACCAATGTAAACTTTGTGGTAACCATGAACTCAGCTTATTTTTTTAAGTTTATTCATTTATTTTGAGAGAGACCGAGAGACAACACAAGCAGGGAAGGGGCAGAGAGAGAGAGGAGGACGAAGGATCCAGACTCAAACTCACGAACCTGTGAGATCATGACCTCAGCCAAAGCCAGAAGCTTAACTGACTGAGCCACCCAGGTGCCCCAAAGTCAGCTTATAAACTGCACATAAAAATATTATTTGTGACATAAAAAGTTATAAAAGTTCACATTTAATTGAAAAATTAAATTGAAAAGCTAGCCAGTTTGTCAAGTTCATACCTAGCACAATATATATAATTCTAGCAAATAGCAGCAAGTAGGCTTAAGGGTTTATGCAGTTTTAAATTAAATTAAATTAAATTAATTAAATATTTGAAAAGCATTTATAGGTGTACTATATTAAATTGTTAAGCACCAATAAACAAACCTTCCCACATATAAATCTAATAAATTAAACAAGCAAATATGGTTAAACTTATGCTTTCTAAACATGTCAATGGTATTTAAAATTTCCCAGCTCTCTTTTTTTTATTAAACTTTTTTAATGTTTTATTTATTTCTGAGAGAGAGAGAGCATGAGCAGGGGAAGGTCAGAGAGAGAGGGAGAGACAGCATCTGAAACAGGCTCCAGGCTCCGAGCTAGCTGTCAGCACACAGTCTGACACGGGACTTGAACCCACGAACTGTCAGATCACAACCCGAGCTAAAATCGGACGCTTAACTGACTGAGCCACCCAGGCGCCTCTTCCCAGTTCTCTTTTATCTTTAAACTGAAAATCTGAAGTTTCAGTTTGTTACTCAGTATTTTAAATTTTATCTATAAGAGTAACTTACTTGATACTCCATTATGCTTGAATCTCCTAGAGACACTAAGTATTTAAAACATATAGGTAATTACTGGAATATTTGATTAAAATGTTTTAATTATTATTATTTACATTTAACTTTATATTCTCCAACGTTAAAGACAATAATGCACTGAGAAAATTATTTTACAATCCTAAACAATGTTTTACAACTCTCCCAAATTTGACTTTTGGTAACATTCTTGGTAGGCTGAAACTGTTTATAGCACTGAGAATGTAATCAGGATATACAATTTGGCACTCTACAAATTCAAAGAAATATTTTTGATGATTCTAAGAGCCAATCATTGGTTCCTCTGTAGAACCAACAGCAGCTGCCAGCCTATGCTGTGTCCCACCACCGCAGGTCCCTGTGCTCGGGTGCAAACATTTCTAACACTCAGTTCTGCCCTGAGACTCCTGCTCCTCATCCAGATCGCCTTATTAGTGTTTTGAATTCAGCTACTGATTGCTTCTTTCTATTCTGAATTATATTATATTCTTCCTGTCCAAGAGAATGGGACATGTTATCAGATTCTGTCTGTTTCTCATGCTTGGCCCTAACACCATGTTCTTAGGTCATTCCTGTTAACAAAAGTCTAATCTAGGGCAGTAGGAGAAGTGATAAAGTGAGTGAATTACTTCTATTTTTTAAAAATAAAATCTACAGCCTTAATAGTACTTGTCTGAAAAACAACACAGTTATCATTTACTGTGGAGTGGATAAGGAAGGATAAACAAGTTTTGACGGTTTTCACTTTGGGAATTATGAGTGTGCAGTTCTCTGATAAACATGTATTAATATTTTCATAGTGGTGTCTGAGGTACTTTGACATTGGAAATTTAGAGTTTTGAGGCATTACTTGATTGTAAATATATTTTATAGTGTTCTGAGTTTCCAGTCCTGTGTTTGGGACTATTTGGAAAGGTAAAGTTTGAGCACAGGTACAAATTGAACCACATGTGAGCTTCATGTGATGGGCTAAGAAGGGCAAGGAGATTGACATGCTCCAAGAATGTACCACTGGACAACACTAAAGTTTGAAAGGAAACATCTAGAAAGCTATGAAATAGACATGGAGAGTCACAGAGACAAGGGTAATTCCATGGGATAACTATTGAGCTGGAGGGAAGTTAAATGCCTCTGTGACTAAGAGAAGGTCTAGTGGATACGCACAAGTCTTTACTACAGCAATGGCTTATATACAAGCAAGTACAGCTTTACACAGGGATCCTTATATTAAAGTGGGCTATTTTCTTGCAATCAGAGTGGGATCTAGAGCTGTTAGAAGGAGATAACGTACACATGTCACCAAATCCAGTATTATTCTTTTTATTAAATAAAATCACAGTAATACCCTAAACCACAGAATTCTGAATCCTTGTTGGATCGTATTGGCAAATTATGATTTAATATCATGTTTTCATCTTTGGCTGATGAAAATTTAAGAAGCAGTTTTAAGAGGATGGACTCTGGGCTTGATGCAAAAATAATTAAAGTTATAATTGTTTATATTGTTTAATATAATATATAGAATTTGATTCCAGGAAATAATTTATATTATCTGCTTTCTAAACATTCTTCATTTAATAAACAATAATAGCAATACAGCTCATTATGCTCACATTTTCCCAGGCCGCTAGAAACCTTGGAGCCAAGTATGCTTTCTGTTTCTGTAGTTTTATGCAGGCAGTATTTTCCGCTACAATTTTGCTCTTCTTTTCATTATATGAAATCATGTCCCTTTGTTATGATCCTTAGTGTATTAGACATGTGCTTTAATATGACCCTTTTCTGTGTTTAAATAAACCTTCTATAAACAATCTTGTACAAATCTTCCACTGAAATTTCTCTTGGGAAAATACCTATAAGTGAAATTGCCAGGTCATAGGTAGGTAAACACTTAACTTTAAAAAATAAAAGAAAAAAGATAAAATATTTTCCCTAATCTACTGTATCTCCTAGCAGTGTAGTAATGAGAGTACTAGTTCTTATACACTGTCACCAAAATTTGATGTTTCCAATCTTTTAAATTTTAGCTACTCTATAGTGAATGTGGAGTGGAATCGATTACGTCCCCTGCTGAGTGACGATGAATAACAATACTGCACACATTTTTCATACACTTTTGAGGCCTTTGCATATTTTTCTTTGTGAGGTATCTGTTTAGGTCTTTTGTTAAGATTTTGTTACCTTAAGTGTCTTGTTATTGATTTCAAGGATTTTTTTTTAATATATGTTGAATATAAGCCCTATCCAAGGTTATAAATATATTTAATGTTTTCTCCTAGTGCCTTTATAACTGTTGGCCATATTTAGACTACTTAAACTAATTTAGACTATATATTTGGACTATAAATCCTTATGCATTAATTTGTGTATGGTATATGATATTTTTTTCAGCTTTTGTCTCGAATCTGTCCTGGTTTGATCCCTCCAACTTTGCACTTTTTCTCATGATTGTTTTGCTTGGTTTTATTTCATTTTCTCTGTAAGGTTTAGAATCAAATTTTTAAATTGGTATGAAATAGTGTATTGGGATTCTGATTGGAATTGCATTATGCCTATAGATCAATTTGAGGACAACTATGTTAAATTCAATTAATGATGGTATTTTGCTTTACTGATTTATTTTTAAATTTTTATCTCCAATGTTTTATAATTTTCAGTGGGAGATTTGTAAATATCGTTCATCTTTGTTGTTAAGTATTTGATCTTTTCACAAATTGAATTTTTATTTTAACCTTTGGGACTGCAACTAACTATTTAGAAATAAAACACGTTTTTGTATGTTGAACTTGTACCCTATGACCTTTGTAACCTATCTGTAAATTCCACTCATTTAAAATTCCTTGAAACATGTATATGTTTGTATATGAACATGGTGATTTATAAATTTATACATATATATGTATATATATATATGTCTTCCTTTAAAGGGTGTTGAGATATGTTCTGCTAGACAGTTAAATTACTACAGAACTTTTGAATCCTAAAAAGCTTGATTTTATTTTTAGAACAGTAATCATTTCCTTTGTAACTTCATTCCTAATGTGTAGCATTTACTTACCATCCTTTCTCTTAAAGCATTCATGAGCCTTCTAGAGGCTCTACTGAATTTCTTAGATGTTTTGTGAGTTCTCTCCATTCTGGATGGCCTAGAATTCCAGCATTTTTCTGAAATGCCTGACTCTTCATCTCTAAATCTCACAGCAACCGCTCTCTGTTATGGTATTGTGAAGTCTTGCATCAACGTGCACAGCGACCAGCAGGGAAACCAATATGGAATGCCATCCCCCAAAGTGAGTCAGCTCTATCTTCTCCAGTATCCTAACCTAAGAATTCTAGCAAAGTAAGCAGCCCCAAACTGTAATTTTTGCCTTCCCAACCCAGTGAGATCACTGAACTCTGCTTAGACTCCGTTTTACCCTGACAGAGGACCCGAGCATGAATAGTGCTTCATGTTTCCTGTTCTCTGACGACTACAGGCTGCAGGTGGATTCCCCACACCCTCCAAATGCATTAACTTAAAAAATTTGTTTCTCTTTTGCCTAGTCCAGTAGGGTAGGATCTATCTATGTTTACATTCCTCAACCTTTTTTTTCCATAACTTATAAAAATGTATCACATGCAATATATTCTGAGTATTACTTAAACATGTGTTGAAATAAGATTTTAAGATAATAAAAAGTTTACTAGGAATGAATATGTACATATTCATTAATATTCATAAATATTCATTAATACATATACTTAAATTAATATAATACTGATAAGATTTCCAGTAATTCCATATATTTCCCTCTATTTTAACACAAAATTTAATTAAAGCACAGAGAAACAAGGAGTATTTAGCTAAGGTAAGCTAAAGTAATCTTGATCAGTAGATATCCAAGTGATCTAATTAGAGATACAAAATTTAGAAGACTAGAAGCTGAGAAAATCAGCAGATCAAAGTATAAGATATTTAAAGATATATAATATCATAAAAATTTATTGAGGATATGATCCAATAAGTTCATATGATAAATATTTTAAAGATATACATGGCATCTATTTTCCTGGACAAGTCAAATTTTAGGGGTTCCTTTCAGTAAAAGGAGCCATATGTATAATATAGAAGTGTGGAACACTGAGATAAAAAACAAAGGCTAAAAACAAAAATATTGATAATATCAAAATTATTTGTGTTAGGTTTTTCCAGAGAAACGGAGTAAAGAGAAAAATATATAAGGAATTGGCTCACCTAATTGTGGAGGCTGGGAAGTTGCACTATCTGGTTTCTACAAACAGAAGACCCAGGAAAGTTGGTGTATACTAAGAAGCCCTGAGAGCCAATGAGCCTATCAGACAGATTCCAGTCTAAGTCTGAGAGAACCAGGGGTCATGAGGGGCAGACCATCTATTGTCCAGCTCACTCAGAGAGAATTCAACCTGCCTCTGCAATTTTGTCTTTTTATTCTCTTCAGGCCCTCAGTGGTTTGGATGATGCTCAGTCACATTGGGGAAGGCCACTTACTTTTACTCAGTTCACCACTTTTAACACTAACCCCTTCTGGAAACATCTTCAAATAGACACAGAGAAATAATATTCAACCAAGTATCTGTCATCTTGTAGCCCAGTCAAGTTGACACATAAAATTAATCATCACATTATCTCTGTTTCTTGACATTTTGCTTCAAGAATTATTTTATTTTTCTAGTCATGTTTCTTACCTTCTATAGTCATTCAAATGAATTGTCTATTATTGCATCGTAGCCAGTATCCAAGATGCTAGAGATACTGACACTGAGGTAATGAGTCTGATATGGGAAGAGTCACCTAATTGTACGTTAAATTATGAATGAATACCTCAATAAGCTGTCTGAGCTTTTTCATATTCCTATGTGTGGTGTGAAAGCTGGATATCCACTCTGTACCCGTAACAACAGATACCCACCTTAATTACAACATCCTTAGGATAAAGGGGTGTGTCTCTAAGGAGTGCTCTCCCTAGGGCTGTGTCTTCAGGATGGTCAGGCACTCTGAAGCATTTCCCTAGCCAGTGACTAACAGGAATTTGATTTTAAGGGAAACTGTGTTCTCTGGGAGAAGGTTCTAAAATTATGTCAGGGTCCCAATTGAGGTAGATTTCTGGGACTATTTCCAGTCCTGGTGGGGAACTGGAATATTCATTCGTAAGTCCCTAGGGTAATATAACTTTTTGTTTTGGATCTACAGACATGTATTAAGGTGAAATCATAAGGTTAGTACATAAAAGTCAGCCCTGGACATAGCCAAATATTATAGTTGATTGTGAACAGTAGAACCAATTCTAGGATCCACTGGCTAATGGAAATAAAATCCTTAATATCCTGCCAAATTTTAGTCAAAAGAAATGCAATGTTGGGATTTGAATATAATAAACTTATATTGAAGATGGATAAAAAAGAACATGCATTGGCTGAATCATTTTAAAATATATTTATATCTTTCAAAGTGCCAGATTAGAAAATATAGACTACATGCCATAATTTACATATGTATTTAGATTTATATTTTAAAACAGTTTTTTAAAATCTAAATTACAGATGTAATATTTATATATGCTTCTCAAGTTTAGATTCTAAATATTAAGTTTATCACAAAAATAATCTCTGATTTATTAGTATTATTTCATAGTTTTAGACAAAATATATCAATGGATGCTACCTTTCCAGGGTTGAAATCGCTTTGCATATAAATCATTTTTCAGCCTTAAAAATATTCTATTTCCATACAAATGATTGGTAGAAATATGTTTTAACATATATATTGATATATTTATCCCAAGAGCTGAAAAGACTGTACAGGGAAAAACTTCATTTTAAAAAATCATTAATTTGTTTTTCAAATGTGTGATTAACAGCTACATCTAACTTATAAATACACATTTACCACAGGGTTTGTTACTTTGAGGAGTTTATAATGTTCATTTCAAAAGACATCATAAGTTGGAGTCAATTTAAAATATACAATTTTTCTTCTTATTTTGATCTCTTACAAAATGTTCTCTCAATTTAAGGAACATATGGCTCATTTTTCTTTTCCTATCAACCTGCTGACTAAACAATGAAACATCCAAAAATGCATAATCCAAATGCTATGAAAGAACAATGGTCTCAGTAGAAAGCTGGATGTGTAGACAGACACAGAATGAGTTAACTGTCCAGAGTGTGAGGAACATCATGTGGAGAGAGCACAGAGCGGCGCAGACAATTGAAGGGGAAGCAAACTGAAAGAAAGGATGTGTTCATATGTACAAAATGGAAGAGAACTTCCTGCTCTTACAGTTGCAGGTTTGGTTTCAAAGAATGATTTAGATTTACAAATTATGTACATCTTCTTACCACCTTCTATCATGCTTTAATATGTCATTCTTCAATAAACCATAATGAATTAGAATCAAGTTAGAAAAAAACAATGTTAAACAAGTTAAAAAAACAACTATTCTTAGGATAGTATATTTCTTTTAAATAAACACAGAAAACTTTAATAATATGACTTAAATCTATAGCATAAACTCTACCTTGCCTGTTTTTTATTCATTAACTGATGCTGCTTCTCCACTCAATATCAAAAAAGTTCAGATGTATTTTAGCTTGTACTCATAACTTTACAAGGGAGTTATAAGGATATGGTCTTCACCTTCTAATGTAAAACTTATGATGATTCATTACCCCCCAAATTAATTTTTTCCATAGTCATTTATCGTCATCAAGTTTCTATCCTGTGTCAGGTTAGTCGTGTCACAGCAATTGCTGCATCCTCTGAAGATTGACTTCTCAATGACAAGACATGCATTTTCTCAAGGTCACATTATCCTCCAGATATTTAACACACTGACACTCTACCCAGCATGTATTTATCTGCATAGAAATGACCTGGCTTGTTTTAACACATATTTATAGAGATGGGTGGGGAGAAAAAGTCTTTATACTTAAAAGTATTTTGCCTAGTGTAGAACTGAGTCCTATTTACATGCCACAAAATGACAAGTTCATATCTGTGGGGCAGGATAATGGTGGAAACCATCCAGGCCTTGAGTGCCCTGGCAGCAAATAGTTCTTTTATTTTTATTTTTTTATAGTTTACTGTCAAGTTGGTTTTTAACAACATCCAATGCTCATCCCAAGTGCCCTCTTCCATGTCATCATCTCCCCTCACCCCCCCCACACACACCCATCAGTCTTCAGTTTGCTCTCAGCATTCAAGAGTCTCTCATGGTTTGCCTCCCTCCCTCTCCCCCACTATTTACCCCCTTCTTAGCAAACAGTTCTTTATACTTGAGTGATGCAGACTGCAGAAGTGTTAGCCCCAAAGTACAGACCTAATGGTGATCTCTTTCAGCTTTCTTATTCCCCCTGACAGTATCTTCCCTACCTAGGCTAAAAAGCAAATTATTTTCTGTTTCATGAATCACCCTGTACCAGAAGCTTGGTCAAAAGAAAGAGCAATGGTTATGGATGCAAACTGTGAAGTAAATATGGGACATAAGAGTATCACTTAAGCTAGAGGGAAGGGAATTAATGATGATATAACTAGTAAAAGTCATTGAATAGAGCTCAGCTAATAATGAAGAGAAGAAACATTAGCTGGAAGACACGATTACTATAAAATGAAAAAGAGTTTCTATTCTTAAAGAGACTTTTTTTTCTTTAGTGTGAGACTCACCATCTTGTTTGTTTGTTTAAAGTGGTCTAGTCAGCTCAATTAATCAAACATACATTAAAAACAAAGACTCTATATAGTTTGTTAGGTGGGTGGACTAGTTTGGCTCAAGCTGTAATACTCATCAGTTGTTTCCTAAGGGAGACACTCCCATAATAAGAGAAGCCAAACAGGAATAGGTCATCACTATTCAGTCTGTAATTTACAGTTTGCAACACACTGTTGCCAGGGACTGAATTGTGCTTCTTCCCAAATTCCTATGTTGGAGCTCTCACCACAAACATGACTGTATTTGGAAATGGGACCTAAAAAGGTAATAAAGGGTAAATGAGGTCATAGGGATGGGGTTTTAATCTCTTAGGACTGGTCTCCTTATAAGAAGCAGGAGGGAACTAGAGGTCTCTCTCCACACACACACAGAAGAAGGGACATGTGAGGATGCAGCAAGAAGGTGGCTGTCTATAAGCTACAATGAGAGGCCTCACCAGACATCAAATTGACAGCACCTTGACCTTGGACTTGAGTCCAGAACTCTGAGGAAATACATTTCTGTTGTTTAAGCCATTCATTCTGAAAACTTGTTGTAACAGCCCAGGCTGATACAACTGTTAGATTTATTTTTCTTTGCAATAATAATAAAGCAAAGTGCTTAGCTATTATTGTTACATCAATACCGGAGATAAGTTTTTCAGAGGGTTTGAGTGATTTGCCTCAAATCACCTAGGTACTAAGTGATGGATTTATGATTCAAAATCCATTCCTTTTCATATACAAAAGTTTTATATTTTACCAACTGGCCCAGTAAAATGCCACAAGTAGAAAATAGCCATATCTGGGTGGCCCAACAATAGCACTTTCATATGTGAGAGAAAACATTTTGAAAGAAACTTTTCCTTCACATTAGAGAAAAATAAAAATATCAAAACACAAAGTTGCAATACAGTTAATCTGTCAATACCTTAAAAATTTAGAGGGTAATGAAATGATGTGAAAGTTATCACCTTGAGGATGATACAGATTTGAACCTTATTTGCTTCTATTTGAACCTTCAATGTAAAAGGGAAAACATTGCTTTATGTCTTTTTGAAGCAATTTGCTAAACATGCTGTGCCTATTTTGACCTGCAAAAATCAAACACATAAAACAAATTTCTCTATCGTCTTCACACTTTTTGCAAGATATTTCCATATTGATTCATAAATCTAAAAGATGTCTGTCTGTATCACTTCCAGTGTCATCCGAGTTCTCTTTTTTGGATATTTCATTTTATATTTCCCCATACTTGGCTACTTACTAGGGGAACACTGTGGTTTTAAAATTCATGTTGGCAACATTTATATCTAATTAACCTCCATATGCTGGAGTTACTCCCAACAAATTATATGGATATGTATCCTTATAGGGAATGCAATTTCTCATAACTACACCCCCACGAGTCCTATTTTTGAAGAAATCACTCAGTATAAGTAGCAGAGCAGTTAGGATAGAAACTGTTTAAAGAGCATACTTCTGTTACCATAGCAACTATAACTTCACTAGGCTCAATCCGGAGTTTATATGGAAGCAACATAATTCTGACATTGATTTTTTTTCCAGTTTGATTTTCTTTAAACATAAAGAAAACTGCTAAAGAACAAATTAATGAGAAAATGTAACTCTTCTTTTTATTAGCCTGTTGTGGCCTGAGCCAAAAAATGAGAAGTTATCTTACATGCCACACCAACAAAATGAGTGGTATCTAACGTTAATAGTTAGCCCATCTCTCTCTAATGGTACACCCCCTGAAGTGCTTATATTTTGAAACTGTAAATTTAATATTTAGTTAATCAATAGTAATACAGAAAAAATATTAATCATGCTATAAGAAAATTATCCATTTGTCCCATACATAATCTCTTATGCCTTAAAATGACACATAAAACAATACTGAAGGCAAATGAATTAACTTTTAAAACACTATTTTCAGTGTTATGTTTCAAAATGTCTGTTGGTTAGTAAGTTCCAGCTTGATTTGGAAGTATGTATTTGACAATTTCCAACAAACCAATAATACAGATTAATGAATTGAAATAAAATGTAATGGGTAACTTCTGGGACTAAAGACCTCTTTTTTTGAAGGAGATAGATAACTAAAAGTAAGCAAAGATTAGATATAAATATTTTGAGCCATTCTGAGGAAATATTTAATGTTAAGGTGCATTTGCAACACCGGATTCTAAAAAAATTCTAAACCGGATTTTTCAGTATCAGCTGTGTTTGAGTAGGGAAAGAAAACAATTTAGAAGATGTTTCAGATTTTTGCATACAACATTTTATTAGGTTTTTAATAATAGTTTTTTTTATCTGAATTACAATTAGATAATCTCATATAGCTTTTGATCAGGATTGTGAAAAATGCATCCACGCATCTCACATTCAGAAATCCTGGTAATCACATGCAAGTTCATGCAGTTAATCTGTGATAAATACTCTGGCATATGTTAGAAATTCTAAAAGAATAATTTATATCAGGCACAACATCTGTTTAAAAAAGAAGACTTGCTAATCAAATTCCATTTACTCTTTCTGTGCTCATTTTTCAGGATGGCAACGAGATGAACACCAGGCTACTGCACAGGTGTGCCATCTGCAAAACAAAATCCCATCTTGGCCAAAATTCATACACACAACCTTGATTTTATTCCCAGAAATGTTCTGGCACACAACCATAAATGGCAGGTGGATTTAACTTATGTGTGCATTTGAAAAGAAAAGGTCTTTGTTTAGTACTATTAGAGTATTAGGTGTGAATGTCCATTAGATTTTCTTGTTAAGCAGGTTAACTCTACCCTACTACACTCCTATAGCCCCCAATGCATATTTCTGTACAAAGCATATATATACACTGAAATAATCTTAAGCCTCTCTACCACTTGCAAGCTTCCTGAGGACAGTCACTCTAAAAATATTTAAAATCTCTCGCAGGGGTGCCTGGGTGGCTCGACTTCGGCTCAGGTCACGATCTCATGGGTTCGAGCCCCGCGTCAGGCTCTGCTGACAGCCCGCTCAGAGCCTGGAGACTGCTTCGGATTCTGTGTCTCCCTCTCTCTCTGATCCTCCCCTGCTCACACTGTCTCTCTCTCCCTCAGAAATAAATAAAAAATATTTTTAAAAATTTAAAAATAAATAAAATAAAATAAAATCTCACAGTCCTCAGCACAGAGTAAGCACTCAATTTGCATGCAATCATGGCACAGCAATATCCCCGGAAGGGGAGACATACCTATTCATTTTCTGTATCTCATGTATTTACTCTGCAAGCACATACTATGCTTGACACAATTCCAAGGCATTCCAAATTTTCTTTTAACTTCTATTTCCTATATAGCCTTTTATTTTTTTTTAATTTTTTGATGTTTATTTTTTGAAAGAGAAAAAGAGTAGGGGAGTGAATAGTGAGTAGGGAAGGGGCAGAGAGAGAGAGGGAGACATAGAATCTGAAGCAGGCTCCAGGCTCCAACTTGTCAACACAGAGCCCAATGCAGGGCTCTAACCCGTGAACCATGAGATCATGACCTGAGCCGAAGTCAGACACTTAACTGACTGAGCCACCTAGGTGTCCTTATTTCCTGTAGCTTTCTAAAATCAAACATAAGGAATTTTAAACTATCTTTTATGGGAAAATGATATGAAGAAAAGGCAGATAGAATTTAAATCTCACAGACTCAGTATTTAAAAATATTTGTTTGAGTTTAGAAGAAATAAAACACACTTGCATATCTTGAAAGAAAAGATATTCAATGAGCCAACACACTCATTGCTTTACAAAAAAAAAAGGGGGGGAGGCGGACCTGGAATGTACACCCAATAAATGAAGAACTCACTGGCCAAAGATTTTTAAATTGCTTCAAAATTGCCTAAGGACATGTAAAGAACTGCAGTGTTCTGTAGTACCATATAATTGTTAGAGTGTTTTTGTCGTGTTTTCCCTCTGAAGCTGTTGACATGTAAATGTGCTGATTTTTTTACAAAAGACATTTAATATTATCAGATTCTAGGAATCATGAGAAGAAAATTTTCATAGTAAGTTATTCTTTAATGTATTTACTTACTTAAAGAGCTTTTAAAAAATTAATTAGGGAAACATCAAAGTCATAAAAAAGGCGAAACAAAACAAAGGAATGAGAAAATTCCAGAGTCAAGAACAGTCTAAGGAAACAAGACAAGTAAATGTATTATGATAATCATGATGGGATTTAGGAACAGCAAAATGACAGTAGGTAAAAAATAAGGAAATCAAAATGAACTGTGGACTTTAGAAAATAATAAAGTATTAAATTTGGCTCACTAATTTTGGTAAATATACCTCATTAATGTAAAATGTTAACAATAGTAGAAACAGGTTGTGTAGTAAATGGAAATGTTTTGTGTTATCTTCTCAAATTCTGTAAATATAATGCTGTTTTTAAAAGTGAAGTTTAAGTATATATCAGGGCACACATTTCTCCTTTCTCCTTGAGCTTCAATATAACTCCACCTGGCACTGGCCATGTTCTTAACTAATTCCACTGGAAGGTCCCAATATTATTTATATTTGTTTCTTGAATATGTAGTAAGTGTCTCTCTTTTCTCCAAATTTGTCATAAGAATTCTTCTGAGACACAATCCTTAATCTGCAAAAATACTACATCATTCTATAAGTCATCAACCTCCTCCAAAGATGAAACTTCTGCAAGTAATAACTGGATAAAGAAGTCTTACAAACCACTAATGGAAATGAGATACAAAAAATGTCCATAGTAATAAAGAGCATAGTTACCAAACACACACACATAAAAAAATGCTTAAAAATTTTATTAAGAGAAAGGATACCATCTTAATTCAACTTGAATAATTAAAGATGATTTCTTGATAAGTTAAAAAGAGCTTAAAAGAAAAATATGAGCAAATATGATAATCTGTGATTCTAAGGTAATATTGAATGAGTACTTATCAGAAAACAAGTTATAAATTCCATATGGAAGAATAACTTTACAGAAGAATGTATTTTAAAAGTAGCAGCAGAGCTTAAGGGAGATGTTCTGAAATTGAGGGGGACCAGTTAGAGTGATTCTGTGTTACACTGAATGACAGTTTTCTTACTTTTCTTCCAAATTAGTAAAATGCAAAAAAAGTGATAAGGGACGGTCAGTATTAAAGCAAGGGAAAAATGGTAATCCTCACCCATGAAATTTATTCGGGGTAAGGTAGTAAGTGTGGATGTTGGTAAGTGTGGGGAAATAGAAACTATACAAAGTTGATTAAATCAATATATTAACAATTTCAGTGGGGTATATGATTTTTGGTGAAAGTGGACTCTACAGAAAGATGGTAATTGAAAAGGGCTTACTAAAAATATATACTTGAATTTGAAAATGCCCAGACTTCTGACTTAGGAGAATAAGAAAATGCTTTGCCATTAATTAGTATGGTCAATACAGTAGGGTGAGCAGCTCTGGAGCCAATTGTCTTTAAACAATGAAGAGTTTAAGTTATTTATGTAGTAGAGTTTCCCAGTAGGTAGTTGAAAATGAACATACATGGGTGACTAGTTAAGTCTGGGATAGAGCCATATTTTTGTTGCTAATCATTCTTGGGAAGGTTATTTTAAGTAAGACTGACAATCCCCCGGTAGACTACATTCTCTGAAAACTAAAGACAAAAAACCTGTGAATGTCGACACAGTAAGTGTGCGAGGAGCAGTAGTCAACAATGTGGGAAAAGGGGTGTTCTGAAAACTGGGAGAAAAACTAGAATTTAGCAGTATCTTCAAAGATCAAGTAACGAATGTCAAAAAAAAAAAAAACTGGAAGGATACAAGAGTATCTTGTGCAAAAAAGAAACAAACGAACAAACAAAAGGCCAAACCAGAGGGAAAATAATAAGATATGGCCATGATTTTTGCCTATGGAGGAAACTTGTTTCGGTAGCAGGACTGGGCACCGGCTACAATTCCTCCAGGTTCTGCTCTATGCGTTGTTGTGTGAAGACGAAAATCAGAGCGTGGAAACATAAAGATAAATGGCCATTCAGCTCAATGGAGCTTAGAGGAAAGAGATCCTAAAATTTCCTGAGTCAGAAAAGCCTCACAAAGAAGGTAATGTCTGATAAATCTTGGAAGGAGAACATATATTTACCTGGCAAAAAGGACTGAAAGACAGTATTCCAGATGGAAACAACATGTGTAAATTATAAGCTTGTGTCAGTAAAAGCAGAAGGTGCTCTGTATGGCACATTAGATAGATACTTTACATACTTCTCAAAATCCCTAACACTGTACATCATAAAGAGTGAACTTCAATACAAGAAAAAACCAACCAACCAACCAACCAACTAATCAGGATGTTGGAGAATCTTGGGCTGTAATGGAATGCAAACTGTACTGAGAGAATCTGGGTTATAAATAGATGATACAACCTCATTAAAGGGATTGAATGAGAGAGAGACAGAGAGAAAGAGAGAGAGAGATGACCTAAGTAACTGTGTATGGCAGTGTTTTGACTAGAAACTATAAGACAATTACAAATGTGTATTAACACTGCACTAGAGTCTGTAAATTTGAGTCTCATAAGGGAAAAATCCTGAAAGAACTTTTAGAGTTGAACATAAAGGGTAAATTAATGTTAGGTAACTGAAGCTAAATTTCTTGCAGACAGAGAAAAAAGTTACAAATAAGCAAAGAGAGACTAGAATAAACCACTGGCCTAGAGTTGGCAACATCAGTTTGAACTCTTGATTGACAGGTAGAAAGGCAGAGGAAAGGACAGAAAGACAGATAAGTAGATAATTATAGATATGTGGACATACACAGGCTAAGCTACAAACACACATTTCCTATGACTGGGGTTGTTGATTGGGTCTAGAAGCAGTAACAACCCAAGGGATCTTCATTTTTAAGTAATATTTTCAAACAATGGGAACCATGCCTTCTTGGGGAAATTAGTGATTATGGTGCAGTGACAGGAATGTACAAGATGAGCCTTGTTGTATCAGAGAATAGGGAAGTGTTCAAAAACCAAAAGGAAAGACACATGTCAAAGGGACACAGGAGCTAATCTAAAAAAGCTCCTGATGGGTAGATTTAGAACAAGTTGATCAAAATAAATGATGTCGTATTGGACTTAGCCAAAAATATAAAATAAGGAAACAAGAACACACTGATATAAATGACTAAAAACAAATATATAAGAAGAGAGACAAAGTTTCCTTAAAGAATTCCATATAATATGTAGATACTGCCCTCTTCAGGAGGTGGATTTTAATCCTCCTACCCAACTCAGTATGGGATAGTCTTAAGCATGGGAAGGGAAAAGATAGAAACTTCAGAATGGACAGACCTGGCAAACATTGTTCAATTAAGTGATCAAGTTCAACACCATTGGTGATGAGTCATGTTGATATCATGTGCCTCATTCTATCACTGATGCATCCCTTCATGTGACAGGATGACAAAGGCATTTCACTTCTGTGTATTCTGCCTAAAATCCAATCACCCCAGACTAAATATGAAGAAGACACGAGATACACCCCAGCTAAGGAGCACATATCAAAAAACCTTACTGTTTCCCTTCAAAACTGTCCCTTCAAAACCTGAAACGCAAGGGAAAACGGATAAACTGTCATAGTCCAGGGAGACTAAGGAGACACAGATGGCTAAATGCAATATGGTAACCTTAACTGGATCCTGGAGCACAAAATGCATATAGTGAAAAAACTGATGATGTGAAAATAAAACCTAAGTGCAGTTAAAAGTAAGGTGCTAGTGTTAATCTCTCGGTTTAACACACGTACCATAGTTATGTAAGTGTTACTATTAAGAGAAACTAGGTCAAGGGTATATAAAAACTCTTGTTTTGGGGGAAAGTTTCTATAAATAAGAAATTTTATTTTATTTTATTTATTTATTGCAAAATAAAAATTTTAACCGACTGAGCCACCCAGATGCCCCTAGCAAAATAAAAATTTTAAACGTAGGATAGTGACCCTCACATCTCTTCATAACTCATTTTCCATGCATTTCATATCCTGCCCATTATAAAGATACAGATATATGTGGATGAGCTTTCTCAGTTGCTTATGTTTGATTTGTGTTCATGTCACCTCTAACCAGGATTCTGCTATGATCTAAATTTTTTTGAACCCATCACATTTTTTAGTAGTCCAGAGTGCTTCAGAACCTTCTTTCTGTTTCTTACCCATAAGATTCTTGACATATTTTTGAAGGAAGTGTGGCTATTCTCCTTAATTCTTCAGCCAAAATACCCCTATCCCAAAGCATGCCTTTTGTATTTTATTGACCTCAGATAAAGGGACTTAACCACAGAGCACATAAGAGTCTTTAGCCACTTAGAAAGAAGGCAGAAATTGTGTACAATGTTCCACTGCAATAAAAGGTGGTCTGAAAAGAAAAATGAGTGTCTGCAGATGCAGAACACACAGAAATGCGGATTAACAGCAGCCCCAGGAGATTTCATCACAGAGATAGTGAACAGGCTGTGACAGTGCTGCCAGCTTCACTTTTGAACCTGTTCCATCAGAGTTCAAGTTCCTCAGACAGCACATAAAAGTCTGGTCAGCAACTAGCAAGAAAGTAAAACTTTACTGAAAATTTTTATGGTTTTTTTAATGCACTTTAAAGATTTATAGCAACTAGTTGATTCATTTTCAATATTCATAATCCAACAAATCAACATTCACATGTTCTCTGAAGTCCATAGTGTTGCAAATGGAATTTCTATGATGCTTTAAAACTTCATTTTGTTTAGTTTTATCAAGTATGGTTGCTCTATCTTTCTAAAAAGAAATCGCCATCACCATTTATCTTTTCTGTTGATAAAGTGTTTCTAGATGGATGACGATTGTACTTTCCATCATAGCTATGTACTTAAAAGGAGCTCTCATCAATAAGTATGAGTCACACTGGCTGATTGGCTACATACCCACAGCAAAGCTAAAGTTTCCTTAGATTCCCAATGAAGAATGGATTCTCCTAAATTCTATTTCTTAAAAATAGTTATCCACATGCACAGCTTTTCTCTTAAGCATAATAGAAGATGTATAAAAGAACTGTGAATAAAAACATAAACTTTTTATTTTCTTGTATCCTCTGAGGTATAAAGAGATGTGATTTTAAGATGGATTTCAATAATTTAGAATGATCCTTCCTCATGAAATAAACAAGAACAAAATCAATCTGGTAGACTGCCATTTATTTTGACTATATATAGTTCTGAGTTCCATCAAAGCATTAAATAATTAGCACGTAAAATAATTACATTAATTGAGGGAAAAAACAGAGCAATTAATGACTCTTCCTATGGATTTCTAAGTACGCAGGCAAGATGTTCTTGCTATTTAGATCAGGATGAAACTTTGAATCAGATATTTTAGCTAATTGTGGTAGAATTTCCATCTTCCTGACATGTTATTCAGTGTTTTTCTTAAATAACTTAATATGTTCAAATGTTTGTTTTGTATTTCAGAAACTTCAGATAGAAATTCAGAGTAGAAATGTCCAAACCAATCATTTTATTATGAAAGTGATCCCAAAAAATCTTTCCATAGCTATATATTATGTAAACTCTTACATGTATCTACTGGGAAAATAGTACATTTAAAAGAATGAACTATGGTTTCACAAATATTCTAACTGGGAAAAAAAAAGCCAGCCCTAGAATTCCCCTAGAATATGAAGCCATTTTTATAATGAGTAAATATAAGCAAAACTAAATAATATATTACTTACTAGATTCTCAAATCAATAAAATTATTATAAAGAAAAGAAATTGATAAAATTCATATTAGTGGTTTTCTGTGTAGGATGTCTCAGGGACAGTGACAACAAGGGACATGGAAGATATACGGAGATCAGCTCAATGTTATTAGTAATAGTGTTGGTTTGGTTTTGTGTTCCATGAGTGTTCAATTCTCTATAACGCTTTGTAGCTAAGATATATATCCCACATTTATTATTATATATTTCAAATATTTGTCAAAAAAGGTATTCTTATAAAGCCCTTACTGATTGGATTTTTTATCCTAAATATTGAGCTATTAAACTAAAGGGCACTTTACCTCCAAATCATATACACATGCTTCATATGATCTCGAAAAAAAAATCTCACCGTCTTTTCTACTTAGGAAGGATAAAATAAGAGTGTGCTTCTTCCCTCACAGGAGAGGGGCTTCTGGTTGCTAATACCATTGTTATTTTGTTGATGCTAATGCTGTCATCTACCTACTCTGGGATCAAGTTCTAACTTGTTCTAACATCTCTTTGGGAAAAAGACAGAGCTGTGCAAGTTGAAATGGCTTAGGCATTCCAAATACCTAGGATTGGCTACCTGTCTCAATTCCAGTGGGACATTCCCCCAACAGCCATTTAATTTTAGGGAATTTCTATTTACTGCTTTTCTATTCCATGTCATACATAGTATTCCTATTTTCCCTTTAGCAGTGTTCCTATTATATTAGATCTGAGTTCATTTGGGCAGAAAAAATGAATATGTATGTATAATGGAAAATATCATTCCTAAATGATCTCTTAAGTAATTAAATTAAAAAAAGAATTATAATGTGAAGTAGACCAGATGGTCAATATTAGTATAAAATATTAAATAAGAAAGATAATGGACAACTTTAAACTTGATACTGTACTTTTGTATTGCCATTTGTTGCTTATTCCACATTTCAAGTGAGGTGTTAGGTATTCATATATGAGGAATTTAATTATCATATCATTGATAACAGTATAGCTGAAATTAACTATACTTATCTCTTTAACAGTTATGTGTGGCAAAGCCTGAATTAATTTCACACATGTGAGACATCAGATATAGATAAAGTGAGCTGACAAGACCAATTTTCTCTTGCGGGATTTCTGAAGCTTCACTTGTCTATTTTGGCTTTAAACATATAAAAGACCACTTTAGTTACCTAGCAGCTGTCATTATATAAGAGGCACTATTCATCTAACCTTGTATCTCAAAATATTTAACAAGAATCAAAAGGACCTGAAAAGATTGGAGGCCTCAAATATGTGAAACGAATCTTTACAAAATATGTTATTCTGGGGTATTATAAAAATTAAAATAATCCAGAAATGTCACTAAATATCCAAAAACTCCAAATCATTATACTTCCCTGTCATTCATTAAGTAATTCAGAATTATCGACTTCATTACCATGATGATCTTCTTTACTAGATCTAATGCAGGAATACAAATAATGTTTTCTTATTCTTTATATTTTTGATCATTTTTCTATAATCAATTGCTATAATTCCTGTGCAATTAAGTTCAGGTGGGGTTTTCCAAAACATTGAGGATATGGCTTTTTAAAGCATAATTATGTGGATGCAGTGATTAAGGAAAAATACATAAAACTGAGGCTTCGAGCTGGAAATGGTTCCGAATATCAGGGGCTTTAGATAAATACATGATGAATATGGTCATCTATTTAAAACCCAAACAATACCAAGGATATCTAAAGAGAGTTTATTTTTCTTGCATACCATGATATTACAGAGTAAGAAGTTATTGGCATTGATTCAGTTAATTCAAAATGTTTGCAAGGACTCTAGCTGTTAATATAGTCCATGCTATCTTTAGGCACATTGGCTTTTTCTTCCCAATTGTTGCTTTTGGAATCAAGATGGCTGCTGCAATTCTACCCATTGTATTCCTACAATCAAGCAGAAATGTAGAAGGGTCACTGCCTCACTCCCATTTCATCAGGAAATTTAAAACTTTCCCACAGATTCCAAGTAGAATTATGATTATATTTCATTCACTAAAGCTGGCACAGAGCTCACATTACTGACTGGCTGTCCTCAAATGAATATGTATCAAAGTACATAATCATACAAATATAATTTATGACCTGTTTTCAGTTAAAGGCTCCGGTAGATGATGGAGTTTGCATAGGTAGATCCTAAGGATTGTCAGGAACTCAAGAAAGCATTTAAGTACGTGAGAGAGAATCAAATCTACAACTAAGAATCAGAAATATTAATCAGACACCAGAATGGTTGCTTTTGTTTTGTTTTGTTTTGTTTTGATAGCAATGATAACTGGCTAAGAAAATAGACATAGAAATGAAAACTACAAGAATGGGGAAGTGATAGTTAATAGCTCTTAATAATGTAAATGATATGGGGG
Organism: Crocuta crocuta; assembly: GCF_008692635.1. Lineage (NCBI taxonomy): Eukaryota > Metazoa > Chordata > Mammalia > Carnivora > Hyaenidae > Crocuta > Crocuta crocuta. The sequence continues at coordinate 2,558,896 of NW_027528871.1, forward strand.
GCTAAGAGAAGTAAATATTAAAACATACATCTAAACTTTGAGATTCATTGATTCGGAGCTTTATTTAAGTACTATTAAGAAAAATACAAAAGTTACAAAGGAAAGGTTAATGGGAAATGGTAATAATGATGAGATGAAAAACTTAGCTGTTAAGAGTATCCTAGTTTATATTCACTCCCCCTGAAATAGAGAATTGGATCTTGGGACTAGAGATGCAGTCATAACTGCCAGTTGAATGTTAATAATAAGTGAAAATGTGAAAACAGATAAGTTCACCAATGAAGAAAATGCAGATGTGTAAAAAATTAGTAACAACAATACCTGGCATTCTAGTTTGTAGATGGTCAAGGGAAGTAGAGGAAAAAAATAGGACAAAAAAAAAAAAAGAAGAAGAAGAAGAAGAAGAAGAAGAGGTAGGAAACCTAGACCCTTTATATAATAGGCAATGACAACATAGGAAGTTACGGGTCCCAACTGCAAACATATGGTGTTCCCTGAAAGGCAGCTTCACCCTGATATGTACTCATTAGAGATTAAAAGATTGTTTACTTAAAGAGATGGAATATTAGCTAAAACAAAATAAATACTTGAAGGTTTCAAGAGAAATGTTAAAAATGAGCTGTATATGTATACCACAATTTATTTATCAATTTATCCATTAAAAGACACCAGTTATTTCCATATCTTGGCTATTATGAATAATACTGCAATGAACACTAGAGTGTAGATACGTCTTTGAGACTCTGACTTTTACACTTTTGGATATAAACCCAGAAGTGAAATTTTTATATCATACAGTAGTTCTAGTTTTAGTTTTTTCTTTTTTTTTTTTTTTTAAGAACCTCCATACTGGTTTTCATAGTGGCTACACCATTTTACATTCCCATTAACAGTGCACAGGAGTCCCAGTTTCTCTGACATCTTGGCCAATACTTACGTTCTGATTTTTATTTTGTTTATATCGAATACATGGAAACACTATTTGAATAAACAAAGAAAGCTAAGAAAAAAGAGTAATGTTAAAAAGAATTTGTCAATTGGCAGAGATGCCAAGAAAATGAGGAACTTAATGGCACACTTACAACTACATGTGAACCTAGGAGCTCAATGATGTTCCTCTAAAGAGCATTTATGATTTGGTGCAGGGGGAACAGGGTAGGAGGCAAAGTATATTCAATATTCTGTGGAGAGTAGGGACACTGAGAAAGCAAATACAGAGTATTCTTCTGACAAACCAGCAGCTGAAGAAAAGGAAAAAGATAAAGATATAAATATGTATGAGTATGAAAACAGTTTTATTTTTAGGTACAAGTGAATATTGCCTTAGATATTTAATACAGTTCTACTATACACACACACGCACACACACACACACACACGCACACACACACACACACACATAGGTAAGCTTATATTCTCAGTTTCTTTCTTCTTATCAAATTTAAACTCTCAAATAACCAAAGCAATATCTATTTATTTTTTAACTTTATAAAAGGTTGAAATCAGCTGTATTTAACAAAATTGCACACACTGTAGAAACACTGTTTAAAGTAACTAATCCGAAAGTGTTTCTGTGGACAGTGTAATATCACATCAGTACGCAAGTTAAATAATTAGTGATTCCACAAAGTCCTAAGTGATGACCCTCTCAAATGGTGCTAAGTATAAATGGTATAAAGAAGAGCCTGGGTTTGGCTAAACTAGACACCAACACCCTGCAGTCTCCTGGAAGTTTGAAGGTAGACTACATACACGCATTATTACATTTACCATACACAATATATAGAAATTACATAGTTGCAGTTTACTGTTTGTTTTTAAAATTCTGGTAGAATGACTCAGGCTATTTTTAGAAAGCCTGAAACAAGTTTGTGTGTGTGCGTATGCGTGCATGTGCGCGCATTTGTCTGTATGTGGGAAAGGACGTGGACAGTAGTGCATAAGTTGTTGCCACATGTACGAAGGCCATTTGGCACATGCTTTTTTCTGGTAGCTATTTGTCACAAATAAGAGGTGAATGAGTACATGACTTGCAGTGTACTTTAATAGAGTTGTGCAAAACTACTGAATGACAATGAAATGCAAAAGTTATTGAATAAATTAAAAAATTAATTTTAAAATACTTCTTGCTTTCATTAATTTGCCACTTCTAGGAAAATGCTACCTGCAATATGTGAAGTTTCTGTCGGATTTCCCCCCTAGACTCCATTAACGTAATCAAATCATTGTAAGTTGGTGCTTGCCAACCTTATTATCATGTATTATGTAGCTGTCTTTTAAATTCATTAGACAGAGACCTTCCATTTAAAGTACATTTGTTCCTCCACTCTTCAGAAACCTTTAGCCAGAGGTGGAAATTTATAAGGTCTAATGCAGTATCCAAAAAGAAAGTCATTTGATTTGGGATTTTGTATTGGAGTAATAGCTAAAGCAGTTTACCTATGAACTTAAAGAAATCTATCCTTCAGAGTCCCTCACTTACTCTTGTGTCTAATTTTATGTTTTAAATTTTCATTCTTTAATTAATGTAAAGCAACATTTCTCAATAGGAGCACCACAAACAATTTTGGGTGGAGAAGTCCATGTTTGGGGGTGGGGGGACTGTTCTATGTATCATAGGTTACCCAGCAGCATCTATGTGCTCTACCCACTAATTCCAGGAATCATGACAATAAAATATGTCCAGATAGCTCCAAAATCCCCAGCCAGAGACCTGGGGATGGTCCCCGTTTAAGAATCACATACTTAAGGGGCGCCTGGGTGGCTTAGTCGGTTAAGCGTCCGACTTTCACTTAGGTCATGATCTCGCGGTTCGTGGGTTCGAGCCCCGCGTCGGGCTCTGTGCTGACTGCCAGCTCAGAGCCTGGAGCCTATTTCAGAGTCTGTCACTCCCTCTCTCTCTGACCCTCCCCTGCTCACGCTGTCTCTCTCTCTCTCTCTCTCCTAGAAATAAATAAAAATATTTTTAAAAAATCACATAGTTAAAGACACCTCCTCTCAAATTGTATGTATAAACTTCAACTACACAAAATCCCATCTGATTTGGACAGTCTCTATCAAAAGAAGCATCAAAGAAGGCATAATACTACTTTAGTTATAGCTCAGGATCCTATGTGTGATTGAATTTTTAAAATTCATACATTTTTGTAACTTTTAACTAGTGAAATATCTTAGAAGATATCTGAGTTATCTAACTTGTAAGTGACAGGCTTGATAACTCATCAGTGATGCAGCCTGAAATAAACTCCATTTAACCATATAGTACCCATTACACAGAAAACATCATTAAAATGACTGTGGACTGAATTAAAATGACTGCATACACCATTCATGTGTTAGGTGCAACAAAGAGTAAAACACTTCTACAATTGATGAAGTTAAATGTAAAACACTAGTTTTATTGTGTTTATTAATGTAATAAACTCTTTCTTCCCCAAACTGAAAACTTGATAAAGAAGTGGAAATCCTTGAACCTAATAGTACATTTTTATCAATGAATTCAGTAGCAGCATAAGAAGGTTATTTTTCCCTTCTTGGAGAATTCATTAGTACCTAGAGTTCAGAAAACAACATTATATATGGAAATACTACTTCCAAGAAAAATTTTGTTCATAAAAAGGTCTTTCTATACATAAGGACTCCAGGATTTAAAAACAAGGTTTGTAGAATTTTTTTTTTTATTTCTAAAAAATGGCCATTTGGAAATAGGATAAATGGCATGAAGTAAAAATCTAAACCACGGAAGGATCAAATAGCTAACTTATTTGCTTCTGAAATCACTGAAACACCAATGGCAACTAAGTCAGAGCTCCTAATTTTTGTTACTGTCTCTAAAAACAGTCAGTAAAGTATCATTTTTAAATAGGTGTATGAATTTAAATAAATAATATAACTGTGTAGCAGCAATTATAAATAAATATCTGTGGTAAATATACATTATTTCTATTAGATTTTCTGATTTACCTTTCAATATTACCTAGAATCTTCTTAGCCTAAAGTATCTATAAGTCTTCCTAAATATATACTTTGGGGATGATAGACTGCATCTTGATGTCATTGGTTAAGAAAGGAAATGTAATCACAAAGTCCAATTAATACTATCATGTTTAAAAAAAAAATTTAATGTTTTATTTCTGACAGAGAGAGAGTGTGTGAGTGGGGGAAGGTCACAGAGAGAGAGGGAGACACAGAATCTGAAACAGGCTACAGCCTCTGAGCTAGCTGTCAGCACAGAGCCCGACATGGGGCTCAAACCCACATACCATGAGATCATGACCTGAGCCAAAGCCGGACACCTAAATGACGGAGCCAACCAGGCGCCCCAATACTATTGTGTTAATTAACTAATATTATCAGGTAGACTGAAACTATTCCCTATATGTCTCTCAATAAATACATTTCATGATGTCAAATAAGATATTAAGGTTATCCCTTAGCAATACTCAAAGGAGGGGAAAAAATGTTTTCCACCACAGAAGAGACACTAAGTAGGCACAATGCAATTAGAAGAAAAGGTTTTGTGTGTGTGTGTGTTGTGTGTTGTGTGTCTTTGTCTCTGTTGTAAGAGAGAAACAGAAACAGAGAAGGACAGAGATAGAGAAAGAGAAAGACAGGGAACACCAGAAAGGGATACGGAGAAGAAAAAAGCATTATGTTTTATGGATGAAACATAAAACTAACCGTTCTAAAATCCTGGAAAAGTTGTGGCATTCTAGAGAAAACAGCATTTAAGTAGTCATGAGTACCTTTCTAAGACAAGGAATTATCTGGGTTTTATTCCCTGGCTTCCTGAAATGTAAAAATTTAATGATCTAGAGATGTAAATACAGCTTATAGTTAACTACTTTGGTAAAATTAGATTTCTGGAACATAGTGTTTAGTGAAATGGAGAGAAAAAATTCTATCTAATTATTGTAGTCCAGAAGTGCTTAACTAGTATACAATTGACTAATTGGTACATCTGTGAACCTGATGTAACTCTGCTCCAAATAATCTAATGATTCCTCAAAACTTACTTCCACATGGTCTGCAGCACCATAAAGATGAAAAGCATTCATTTTCAGCAATATTTAATAAAGGCTCATACTTACTGGGTAAGTATGCTCAACACAAGCCTGAGTGCTTTCCATGAGATCTCATGTCTCTTTTCATCTTTCCAACAAGCTAGTAAAGTAGGAACTATTATTATATGCATTGTATTGATTAGAAAACTTCAGTTTAAAGAGATTGATTTACTGAAGTTCAAAATCCTAGTATAGGACAGGCAGAGTGTTTCAAGTGTGGAGTCCTGGCTGCTCCTGTGTTGCAGTGACTGACCTCTCCATCACTACTATGTGTTAATGTATTGAATGAGATTAATCGAAGGGAACCATCTAGAAAATGTATTCAAGCTTACACTAGCCACTGTGTCAATAACTTCTTCCAGACACTCACACATGCCAATAATTTCTTTCTTTCAGACTTTGCAGCCCAAAGCAGAAGTATCTAAAACACATGTAAAAACTTTTCTACAAACCTGAACCAGAGGATTTCCCAAGTGTACAGGATTCTGACAAAGACTCACGCAGAAATACTACTCATTGTGCTATTGGCCCAACTGACTTTTAACATATGGGAAGCAGACAGGAAACACTGGAAAGGCAACACTGTATGGTAAGTAACAGTTTCTGACTCTACCCAATGAAGAAATTGGTTTCAAATCACGTCACAATCAAATACTGGCTCTTCACAATAACATAGCTTAAATAATCCACCTTATATGGAGAACACCAACAGCACATAGAGACAAATGGCCCAGCATCATCAAAATATCAAAACATAAAGTAAAACCCAAGCCGCTACAAACAAAAACACTTCAAAGTTGCTAAGAGACTATACCTTAATTGTTCTAACAATAAAAAAGAAATAGTAATTATGTGACATTATAGAGGTGTTAGCTAATGCTATGGTGATAATCATACTGCAGTATATAAATATATCAAATTAGCATGTTGTACACCTTAAACTTAACATAATGTTGTATGTCTATTATACCTTAATGATAATAAGAACAATAATAAATAACAAATAAAACACTCTCAGACAAGTAGCTTCTCTTTCAAAAGACTGCCTTGACTCAGCTTATTTTTCCTAAGCATGTCACTCACTGCATACTTTACCTCAATTCAAACTTGCTTAATTTAAGTAAAATCTGAGTAAAGTAGATATTATCTTTATTTTATATACATAAAAAAAGTTTAGGGGCACCTAGGTGGCTCAGCTGAGCATCTGACTCTTGATTCTGGCTCAGGTCATAATCTCATGGTTCATGGGTTCAAGCCCCACATCAAGCTCTGTGCTAACAGTGCACAGCGTGCTTGGGATTTCTCGCTCTGTCTCTTTCTTTCACTCTCTCTCTCTGCCCCTCCCCCAGTTCACACACTCTCTCTCTCAAAATAAATAAATAAACATTTTTTAAAAGAAAGAAAATAAACGAAGTTTAAGCATATCACAACACTTGCTCAAAACTTGTCTTCTTGCTGCCATCTGCTATTTTTATTATGTTTTCTAGTCTATCCTAAATTCTAACGTGGCCATCCAAAGGATATTAATATGCTCTATTGTTTAATAATACAAACTGAATCATGTAATTTCACAGTTGCATGTGACTCAGAGGACATATAAACTGGATGGATAAGAAAAGGATGAGATCACCTGAATGCTAAATTAAGATCTTTAAAATCAATAAGGTATCTTTTTTTTTAAGGTCTTTATTTATTTATTTTGAAAGAGAGAGATCATGAATGAGGGAAGGAGAGAGAGGAAGCAAGAGATCATCCTGAGCAAGCTCACCCAGTTAGCATGAGCCTGATGCAGGGCTCAAACTCATGAACTGTGAGATAAACTCATGAACCATGAGCCAAAGTTAGAAGTGTAACTGACTGAGACACCAAGGTGCCCCCATAAGTGATCTCCTAAAGACACACAATGTCAAAATGGACATATAGAACAGAAAATTGGCTCTAGGCTGTTGCAAGAAGCTAAACTCAGAACAACATGAACATAATGGGGAAACACAGTTTTGAAGACTCTTCCAGGAGCCAAAATGAAATCACTCTTCTTATGAGATATTTAGCTTTCTAGACTGCAGGTTTTCAAGCAAAGAGACAATGCCTGGGAAGAGAAGATGTGCAGTCAACTTTGTGCTGTCTTCTACTAGATAATGTTTTCACTTATATTTAACTCAGATGTTCTTTGAATTGTTTTCTCAATATTATAAGTCAGTGAAATTTATGTAAATGTAATAGTCACATTCTAGAAAAGCCAATACAAAGACTGTCCAGGTACATGCATATTAGAATACAAATTACCTCTGATATCAAGCAATCCGGTTAGAAATTTAATGTTTCCATGCAAATAACACTAGATATTAATAAAACATTTTTGTCTTTAGCATGGAATAATTTTGATCCTTGGTTCTTCACCTAGATCAATGTTTTTAAATTTCCAAATCAGGTGTTACTTTATCAAGACTTCTTTACCCTCTCTACTCTCTTATTAATCCTGGTTAAGGTAATCAATTCCTCAGCTGGACAACTTCTCCATTGTAATTATTCACTTCCATGTTATACCGTATCTACAAAATAATGTGCTACATGGTGAAGACAATAAAAAGCCATTTCTTCTTGGTCTTCAGCTGCCTAGTATAATACTTTGCAAGTAGTAGGGGATCAAAAAAGTATTTTAAGGATGAAGAAATTAATGACTGCATAAATAAAAACTACTGATGTTATCTTATGTAATACTTCAATTACATATAAATATAATAAAGGGTTAATATTTTATAATGATACATAGCTAATAACCTATTAAAATATATGAAGAAGTTACCCATTTTTGACAAATATGCAGAAATAAATTGGATCAGGAAAATTTGGCCTTGCATCCTTTTTTAATCACTTAAGAACACTGGATCGTTGTTTCCTTCAGCTTTAAAGTGAACCTATGATATGCCTACATATTATCCACAAAAATCCTTTAAATTAGCATTGTACACTGCCCTCAGGCATTGAAGATACCTGATTAAAATTTTAACAAATGGATAAGGTCTCTCTGATTACAAGGGAGCATGACATTTGCAGAATGAAGGTGCTTTTTTAAAGGTCCCTTCATTTTCATAATATTACAAATAGTATTGGTATTGGAAAATTTAGTATATTAAGATGAATTCACTTAAAAGATTATAGAAATTTCTTTATTTTTCTTTTTCACCTGTAAACATTAATTCAAAATATATGTGTAATGTGTATACCTAATTGCTACTGTAAAGCCGAGCTAAAATGGAATCATTTATGCCTAGGACAAAATGGAGACAGTCAACACAGGTGAATCAAAGAAACTTAACCTTACAGAAATTTACAGCTCATCTCAGAATTTAGCAGATGACACCAGCCAACTACCAAATACCAACTTTGTTCATGCAATGTTTGGACTCACCATTCCCTTGACTGAGCTACCCGGATCCAAATAACAAAGAACACTGCTAGGCAACCAGTCAGTTGAAAAAGCCAAATAATGTCTGTATTTATCCCATTGAAACCTTAGTCTGGGAGAAAATCAGAGATCATTGCTCCTACAGCCTTGAGTTTTCCAGCTTGCAGCCTGAAAACCTTGCAATGAAGTCATCTTTCTGCCTTGTTTTATTCAATATACAAAGTTTAATTTTTGACATCACATAAACATGGGTTTAAAGATCTCAAAGGACCTTATTGTAAGAGGCTCAAACAGGCTGTTATAAGCCTAGTGGGCTAAAGCCTTCTTTAATATTGATTTATAAGACTGTAAATACTGTTAAAGAACAAAACATGGTGACAGTTTAAAAATTATGATTTGGTTTATCTATCAGTGCAAGAATAGTGAATAACAAGGATCTTTAATAGTGTATAAGTGTGTGAAAAGTTTATATTTCTATACATCACTGAGCAGATATAACCATTCGGTGGGGGAGGTAATTTTTATAGCAAAGAAAAAATTTGGGAAAATAAGGATTACAGTTTGAGTCAATCTCAGTAACTTTGGCCTAGTGTATCTCATAATGTATTTACTGTAGTTCAAATCTTTAACTTTGTGGCTCACCATAGCTAAAGGAAAAATATCTTACGTGGAGAAGAAATAAATTTTCATTTAAAAAATTCTAAATTTATAGGTAAGTTAAAAAATAGAGCTCAAAAATCCGCATATGATTTTAGTTTAGGAACATATTTTCAAAATGTCTTGAAATGTCCTAAACAAATTTCCTGATTCAAACCATCCAAAGGTAAATAATATTTCCCAAAGGCTAAAGCTAAAGTGCATGATATTTCCAAGTAAGATTGTGTATTTAGATTGACTCACAGATATTTAACAATTACATAAAGTTATAATTGACTGAACTGATTCTGCACTTAGATCCAAATCCTCATTTTATCACCATAGTTAGATATAAGAAATGATTAATTCCCTCTTCAAGGACTTTAAAATGGTAGTTACAATATTAAAATATAACTTGAACTGCAAATACAAAAGCATACAATAAGGTTCTTAGAAACTTGGTATTTTAGAAATGGCTATGGTTAACCTACATCGGTGGCATAATCCCTATACCCCAAATTGGTTCAGATGTTGAAACTGATGACACCACACATATGAGGAGGGTAGGGAAAAGGGTACTACTCACCTAATGAAGCTTTCTGGGGAGAGGATGGAAGGCTTCCAAGGAGGTCTCAAAGTGGCCTAAGAACAGGGAAAGGAAATGAAGTTGGAGTTTTATTGTGGTTAGGGGGTATATATGAATGAGTATTCCTCCATGCTGGCCAATGATAGCACCCTCCCACATACCTTCTCCATTTCTACACATCCACTCCTTTATAGATTTCACAAGTTTCTATTATTTTTCCTTTATTTAAAAAAAAATAGTCAAAATCAAGTATGCTAGGATTTTGGTGGGTTCTTTTTTCATTTTTTCACTCAATATATCCTAAAATCACTCCATATCAGTTCAGCTTATTCAATCATAATTTATTAAATCAACTTCATATATGGTCAAGTAAGATGTTTTTTCTTTTCAATAATAAATAGTGGTCCAATTAACATCAAGATATTTTTGTAGTATCAGAGGTATATTATCTAGGTAATTTTCCAGAAGTAATATTGCCTGGGTCAAACCAAGCAGGTAGATCCTAATGATACAGTTCTAATTACCCCACCAGAGAAGACTGCATCATTCTGCACTGCCATGAGCAATGTTTCTATCAGATTGCCTGTTTTCCCACAGCATTACCAACCAAGAGTATTTCAAGCTTTGGATATGTTGCCAAACTAATAAGCTAATAATGTATATTTGCAATTAATCTATATAATCTGTATAATGCAATAGTTTTTAGCATTTATATGTATCCTGTGAATATTAAAAAGTTTAATCTGAAAAATAAAATGATCCTAGAGAAATATGCATATATACATATTGCTCACTTAGTACAAAGGTTATATTTGTGAGTTGATTTCTAGGTTCTCTAACCTGTTCCATTGATCTATATGTCTGTTTTTGTGCCAGTATCATACTATCTTGGTGATTACAGCTTTGTAATACAGCTTGAAGTCTGGAATTGTGATACCTCCAGCTCTGGTTTTCTTTTTCAACATTACTTTGGCTATTTGGGGTCTTTTCTGTTTCCATACAAATTTTAGAATTGTTTGTTCTAGCTCTGTGAAGAATGCTGGTGTTATTTTGGTAAGGACTGGATTGAATGCGTAGATTGCTTTTGGTAGTATAGGCATTTTATAGGAGTGCTATCAACAACAGCCAAATTATGAAAAGAGCCCAAATTTCCATCAACTGATGAATGAATAAAGATGATGTATACACACACACACACACACACACACACACAATGGAACGCTACTCAGTGATCGAAAAGAATGAAATCTTGCCATTTTCAGCAACATGGATGGAACTAGAGGGCATTATTCTAAGTGAAATAAGACAATCAGAGAAAGACAAATATCATGATTTCACTCATGTTGAATTTAAGAAACACAATAGGTGAACATAGGAGAAGGAAAGGAAAATGATAAAAACAAAGAGGGAGGCAAATCGTAAGAGGTACTCAAAGAGAACAAAATGAGGGTTGCTAGAGGGGAGGAGGGTGTTGGATAAATGGGTGATAGGCATTAAAGAGGGCATTTGTTGGGATGAGCACTGGGGTGTTATATCTAAGTGATGAATCATTGGGTTCTTCGCCTAAAATCCATACTACACTGTATGTTAATTGACTTGAATTTAAATTTTAAAAGTTAAAAAAAAGTACAAAGGTCATATAAAAACTTCAGGCTCCTTGTATTTAATAAGTCATGGAAACTTTTAACATGATCTGTTTCTTCAGAGAAGTCTGAATACAAGCAATATACCTAATATTCAATGGACAATTAGTATATGATCACCAACAAGTGAGTACTGTGGTTTGTTGGAGAATGCAGCTATATATAACACAATAGAGAAAATATATATACATATGTACAATAAAAGGGAAATTTGCCCCTTTTTTCTTCCTGTCTGATTACTTTAGCTGCAAAACCGATCTGTCTTTGTGATCCCAGCTCTCAGGCCTTTGGACTTGGACTAAATTATACCACCATTTCTCCTGAGTCTTCAGTTCACAGATGGCAAACTGTAGGACTTCTCACTCTCCACAATTGTGTGAGCTGGTTCCTTATAATAAATCTTCTCTTATTCAGATGTCCTATTTGTCCTGTTTCTCTGGAGAACCTCATACACCCTCCTAAGGCTGTAGCCACTAAGAAATTCTCATTTTCAAGCTGACCCCACAGTTCATTCTCCATAAAGTCACCAAAAGTACCATTTAAGTGTTCCTATCACATTATGGTCCCAGGGGCTGCTGCTCCAGGCAATCAGAACTTGTAAGTGTTTCTCTGAAAGCTCCAAATCCAGAAGGTCAGATTTGGGGATAGTGCTTTGCCCTGCAACCTCAATTATCTGAAAGGTCCAAGAAAAAAATTGTTTTCAGTTTATTCAGCTTTTTCTTGTTTTAAGGATGAGAGTAGTGACTTCCAAGATCTTTACATATTAGAGGTGAACCTGGAAGTCCCATTATTTTTCTTAATATATTCTTTAATTATAGCTCCTTGCATAATCCAAGACATAAACGAATTATGAATATATCTCAATAATAATTGCAGAGTAATTATATTTGTGTAAATGTGACTAGATAAAGTTATAGAATTTGAACAGGACCTCATAAATACCCCTATTTGCCCCTTCTCAATCCATCCTTTTTCTTCCAGATTAACTACTATACTGACTACATTACACTATTACAACCTTGTTGAGTTTTGCTTATTTTTGTAATGTATGTAAGTGGCATCATTTACCATTCACTATTTTGTATATAGTTTTTTCATTCTTTCATTCAATCATTTCTTTTGAGATTTACGCTTGAGATACCACAATCAAATACTCTGTACTACTCAATGGCAATTCAGCCCCCCCTCAATTTTTAATCATATATATTTTGGAATTATTTAGGATTATGGTAACGAGGTTAGTTACATGAATATTTTATTTTAGTGGAGAGTGTCAATCAGCTTTTCAAAGTAGTTGCACAGATTTACACATTTTAATACATTTCATGGCATGTGTTATGTGAATTTAAAACAATAAACTTCTTTTGGTATAGAAGGAAGAAAAACGTTCATATGAAAGATAAGTTAATTCATTACAATTATCATAATTTAAATTCATTAAAAATTATAATTTTCTAAGTTTTAGCAAATCAAGTTTTACATCTCTTACTACAGACCTGTTATGTAAGAATAGATAGCCATCTGCTATTATGTCTACATGAAGGTTCTGGGATGTTTTGGAAATGACCTGATGATTTTTAAGGCATTTACACATTCCCTATCATTCAACCTTAACTATTCATCCTTGGCTTGGAATCATGATTTCCCACTAATGAAATAAACTATGATGCAAACCTCTTTTATCATAGCACATTTATTTTTTAATTTTTTTAAAATTTTTAATGTTTAATAATTTTTGAGACACAGAGACAGAGCACAAGTGGGGAAGGGACAGAGAGAGAAGAAGACACAGAATCCGAAGCAGGCTCCAGGCTCTGAGCTGTCAGCACAGAGCCTGACGCGGGGCTTGAACTCATGAATCGTGAGATCATGACCTGATCCAAAGCCAGACACGTTAACTGACTGAGCCACCCAGGCACCCCTATCATAGCAAATTTATTTTTTAAAGTTTCCTATTTGTTTTATTAGGTTCAAAATACCATTATAAGCACAGTCACGGGTGCTTTACTTACTCTGACATACCTGTAAGTTGAGGTTAACTGCTTACATTTAATATATAGATGATATACATAGATGATACATATTTGATATATAGATGCATATAGTTAAGTGTGTGCATGCACATGTGACATGGAGCAAGCAAGCTGGGCCCCTGGATGTGAGTGCTGTGGGCCCCCTGGGCTGGGCTCTGTCACTGCTGCTCTGCTCCCTCTACTCTGGGGAGCCACTTGAAAGAGCCATGCCACCTGCACACCACCAGCTGGAGGCCTGGGCAGTGTGGAGGCTGCTCCACAGACCTCTGGTCTTGTCCCTCTCAGCCCCTGGCACAGGGCTCCATTCAGTCTGCAGCTGAGCACACGGGGCTGGTGCAGCAGGGACCTGCTCTGGGCAAATATCAAATGGAAATATAGCTGGGGGCAGCCGCTGCTGGCATCTGCTGGCCTCAGAGGACCCAGGGTTCCTTGGTCAATCCAGCCCAGCTCAAACCTATGCTCCAGGGACTTTTGGCTTTAGCCCTGGGGGCAGGTGGGCTCTGCAATGGGCAAGGCACACAGCATAGCATCAGAAGCCACTGCTGCCCCCTTCCTCAGACCTGGCCAGGGCTAGATCTGCTGTCGAATATCCAGAACACACATGCTTTTATAAAGGTGACTTCAGTATCCCTTCTCCACTACTGTTATGAGGCCACGCGGCTACTTTTGTGACAGGCTGGTGGATGCTGACCCTGGGTTTTTGCCCCTTACATGGGGGTGGGGCCTTGAAAAGCCCATCCCTTCCTAGTGGGGGCCTCAACGCTGGTGCTTCAAGCAGGCTCTGCACCCGTCTCAGAGTCCTCCATGGAGATAAAATAGGTATGCGTGTGTTGGGATCTGAACATAAGAAATAAATTGTATCTTCCTTGCAGAAGGCAAAATACTTTACAGAGACTACTGATTCAAATGCTAATCTTTCAGAAACACCTCATAGACATCCAGAATTCATATTTAATTGAGTGCCCTGAGGCTAGTCAAGTTGACACATAAAAGTAACCATTACCTAGGTCCCCACGATTTCATGAGTTTTACCTCCAGGAACCCCACCAGGTTCTTAAGATGAAGATGTCAGGCAGAGGAAGACGGTGAATCATCATTTTGAAATTCTTTCAGAAATTTCTTTATAACAAAGACATTTTTCAGTGGAAAAGACTTTACCAGAATCTTAGCGACTGAAGAGCATTCCATGAACTGTAGCTTCCTTTTACCCTCCTATGTCAACTAAAGTGTGAAAAAAGACTTTTCAGAAAGATATTGCAGAAAGACTTGTGAAGGTCATACCCCAGAGACACAAGTCTGACAACAGTTAAATTTAATCATAAGATTCTCCACCCACACATCTTACTTGATGAGAGCGGGACAAAGCATAGTTGACTATCTGGTAACACAAGTGTGTTCAGTTCATGACAATATACTGGCTAACACTTATCATGTGTGTACTTTATGTAAAAAAAAAAAAAAAAAAAATAGGGTGCCTGAGTGGCTCAGTCAGTTAAGTGTATGACCCTTGGTTTCGGGTCAGGTCATGATCTCACGGTTTGTGAGTTCAAGCCCCATATCAGGCTCCTTGCTGACAGTGTGGCGCTTACTTAGTAATTCTCTCTCTCCCTCTGTCTCTGCACCTCCCCTGCTTGCTCACTGCCTCTCTCTCAAAAGTAAATAAAACTTTAAAAAAAAATGTTTTAAATTATCCACAGATTCTGTATCTGGATATTTGCCTACTTCCAAAAATATATTTGTAACCTCAAAATCAAGCCTCATGGAGACTTCATGATCGTTTACAGATATGCACAAAATGGTGAAGAATTTTAGTTTCCTAACGTGTATGTCCAAGCTGATATGCAACAAAAAGATGCTCTGCTTTCTTGTTTCTGCTCATCCTGTAAGCATATCCTTTTTTTTTTTTCCTTGGGCTATTCAAGTCTATCTTTAAAAACATGTTATGCTGGTTTTGGTGATTTTGCTGTTTAAAACAGCCTCCAAATTAAGTGCTGAAATGCTGTCTAGTGCTTCTAAATGCAAGAATGCATTTAGGCATCTAAAGGCAAGAATGTGTCTTTCTGTGAAGACACGTGTGTTAGATCAGCTTCATTCAGGTGTGAGTTATAGTGCTGCTGGCTGTGAGTTCAATGTTAATGAATCACAGTGTGGTACCTCCGTAAAAAAGAAGAGAGATTTCACCAGTGTGTGCAAGAGGCTGCTCTGGAAAATGTATATGTGGCATCTACAGTGTGTGATAAAACTACAGAAATATGGAAAAGTGGCTAAATTTTTGGATTCGTGAGAAACAATAATAAAAAAATATATAGTGGACATCAATTTTGTGAGGCTGAAAGCCAAAGAAACTTATGGTCACGCTACCCAGGCTCAGGACATCCTAAACCCTTCCCAGCTGGTGCTGGCTAACTTGCACATTTCAAAAGGTAACCGTGGCATAAAAATGTTAAACTTACAGGTGAAGGAGTTTCTGCAGACCAGAAGCTGTAGAAAAGCATTTTAAAAAAAAAAATCTGCCAAATGTTATAAAGGAAAAGGGTTACATAAACAGGTAGGTTTCAGTATAGCAAAACGTGCTTATCTTTTAGGATACTGACAAATGGACCGATAGAACACAAAGAACATTTCAGTCAGTAACACTGTTGTGATCAGAGACCCACAGTCACATAACCCTATATGTCCCCAGCAGCAGTAGTTAGTATTAGTTAATTCAGATTCACTGGTGACTTGCAGAACACAGACTATGGTAAATAATAAGAACTGGCTATATAGTAACAGTGGATTACAGCTGAAAGACATATAAGACACAGACTGTCTATAGGGAAGTGTGCTTACGAATGGCCAAAAACATAAAAAATGAGGACATTAGAGGAATTCGATGTCTCTGGCACCTATAAATAGAGCGAACATTAAATACAGCCTATATCCTTGCCAGGTTAACATAAATCCTTCCACTAAATGACCAGTTGGACAGTTTCAAATGGTCTAATATAAAAGTGAAGGGGAGAGAGAAACTATATTTGAAAAGTAGCTAAAATTTTTCAAATTTTGAGGGAAAATATCAAACTGCACACCTTAAATAACTTAATAAACCCCCTGGCAAATGTGAAGTTAAGACAAAGGAAAAAACACCCAAGTATAACATAAACATATTCCCGAAAAACAGTGATAAGGAGAAAAATCTTAAATCTTATTTCATATCCAAAATCTCAGTGATGACCCAGCAAAAGAAATATAAACAGAACAAACTATAAGAAACATGATAATGTGATTTCTGAAAAAAAGTGATAAAAAGTATTAACAGCAACCACAGAAAAATGACACATCACACACCAGAGGAATTAAAAAATATATATATATAGCCAATTTTTTTGTCAAACACTTTGCATGCCAGAAGATAATGAAGTGACTCTTTAAAGTCATGGAAAACAAATAACCACAAACACTAAAATTCTATATCAGATAAAGTACTTTTTAAGAATGAAGGCAAAATAAAATCTTTTAGGAACAAAAAAATGTAAAGAAAAATCATCACCAGCAGACTTGCAATATAAGGCATGTTAAAGGCAGTTCCTCATGTAGAAATTCAACTTTAGAAAGAATTTTATAAGCTTGTAGAGAGTCTGTGATTCTAAGATAAAAAAACAAGCCTACTAATGACATTGTGAACTGAGCACCCCAAAGCAACTAATATTATCCTCAGAAGCAAACTACTCCAAAATGTAGTGATTCAAAAATCTGCACTTTTTTTTTTCCTTCTAATGTTCTTGGATTCTGTGGGTAAGGAATTTGGATAGGGTATAGCAGAGGCTGATTGTCTTTGCTCCACAGTATCCGGGACATGAGCTTGTAGGACTTGGAAGACCAGGGGTATCACAATGGCTGGAGGTTGATATTAAGTAGAAGCTCCTTCACTCATACTTCTGGCCCCTGAGCTGGAATGACCTGAAGACAAAGACTACCTCCTAGGGCACGTATAGTGGATGTATTGATTTGTTCTGGCTCCTCACAGCATGGTGTTCTTAGGATACTCAGACTTACTATCTTGAAGCTCAGGGCCTCCAGTCTAAATATTCCAGTGGCCAAGGAGGAACTTTCATTGGATTTGTTATATATCCTCAAAAGACAAAAGCATCACTTCTGCCATATCCTATTTTAGTCAGAGCAATTAAAAGTCTACCCATATTCATTAGGAGGGAGCATTGATCCTACTTCTCAATATCAAGAATGTTAAAGATTTTACTGCCATTATTTTGAGCATACACACCCCCATTCTGATTCTCCGTCAATCTCTATCACTACCTTTCCATTTTCTGAAGCCACAAGGTATGTAGTTTGCTGCTTCTCTCTGAATATCTGCTCCAACTCTCTACCCATCTCCTCAGCCAGTTTCCCTTTCTTCTTGAATACAATTCAAATGACCAGCAATGGTCATTCTGCATCTTAACATAGGGCATACCACCTACAGTAAGAGAAAGTATCCCTTTATGAAATTGAGAGAGTGTATGACTGGCGATGCACCATTTTAAAATAAGACCACTTAAAATCTATGAGTCAAGGACCAGCACTGGATTAGACAAGACCAGGAATGGGTGCTAGAAAATAAAGCGGGAGAATCTTATGGCTTCCACTGCCAGGGGTTTTCTGTTTCATGTTTCTGTGAAAGTCTTCCTGGAATGCATATTACTACACAAGACAGTAGGTGTTTTAATAATGCTACCATATTGGTTTATGAGAGCACAACCCCAGAAAATAGAATCCTGCAGTAACAAAACTTTAACCGGCACAAGTTAAAGACCATCTATTTAAAATAGCATTAAATGTACAGAGTCAAAACTATCAATACAATTTTCTCTTCATGAAATGTCAAAGCTGTTACATATTTGGATAATCTGTGAACAAGGCAATATATCTGAGGCAATGTTAATGCAGAACTATTTTTGTGATCTTGGACAGAAAAATGAAAGATCCAGTATCATGCTTTTATATTACAAATAAAACCAATCTCTTAACAAAGAGAAAAAAAAGCTTTACCTTAAAAGGATTTTAAGTTATTTTTTTCATAACTTCAAGTTGAGAATAAATTAGAAGAAATACTCCTTTCTTGTTGAAATGATATAATAAAAACCTAACTCTAAAAATTTAATTAAGATATATCAAACATTTATCATACAATAGATACTATATAAGCAATCTACTTTTTATATTAAAAGTTACAAAAACCTAGGAGGCAGTTAGCATTATCTCCATTTTCCAGATAATATTACTGAGACTTAAGGGTTTAAGTAACTTAGCTAGTATAATATAGCAATAAAAACAGAAGAAAAATTAAATTGTTTGCCTTATTCCAAGTGGAGGAATTAAAAAAAAAAAAAAAAGAGCCTGATAGTAGACATTCTACCAAACTGGCAGATGAGAGGCTTAAAACTTCATTATAATTTTATTTGGAAAAATAAAGAGATGTAATTTTTCTTATATTGAGATATTAAGGAAACCAACTAGATTGCATAAAAATAAGAACAGCAAACTCAAGCAGTTTGAGTAACATACTGAGTACACATATCATAAACTATGGACCACAGCTCGAACTCAAATCTCATCTGTCCCATGATGCAACACTCTCACCTTCTTAATGTATCATAATATTTCATTCATGTGGATTTCCTGTTACAACTTCTTTAACAATCACCACATAAACTTACTTATGGCCTACCTAAATCTCTCCTACTCAACAGGTCTTTTTTTATATTACTCCACATAAAAATGACTTCCTAGAGCACTAATTCATGGTAATACCCAACAGAGTGTTTATAGTAACTTGCCATGTATTATTCTAATTAATTATCATAGTGGCATTGTTTTTATGAGTTTGGTACATTTAAGAAGATGTGGGTCAATGTTACTAGTCTTTTCCTTCCTATAACACTTTTCCCAGTCTTGTATATGGAAGCTTATCAATGTAAAATAACACTTTGGGAATAAGAAGCTATTTTAAGTCTCTGGTTTAAACTTGAAAAAATTGCCTCGAATACACTAAGCATTAGTTTCTGGAAACAAAATAACTATTCCAAGAGCAAAATATTATTTGCTCAATTATATTAAGTTTGGATGTTTTTATTTAAAATTCTATTTAAATAAAATATGCTTTAATGTACTTTTTATTCTCTTTAAAATGTATTCAATATATTTGGATTAATCATTGTAACAATATTAGTAATTATAAAAATATGAATAATAATTTAATGGATATTATCTTGCCAGTGTTTTTGCTTTAAAGATTGCACTGAGTACAAGTTGTGAGCTACTTTCCTCTAGTGTCAACAATATATCACATCTTCTATTAAAATTCTTGTCCACAAATCATGGGCTTCAGAAAGACTGGCCTATGAGTAGATTTTGACCAAGATAATTTTGTGTATCTGTTTAAAATTATTCAGCCTGTTTCACCAAGGTCTCACTAAACAATTCACGCTCAATTGCTATACACATGCTTCTAGACACTATCAAAAAATTACTTAAACACATTAGAAATTATGGGGCCCCTGCGTGGCTCAGTCAGTTAAGCATCTGACTTCGGCTCAGGTCATGATCTCATGGTTCATGGGTTCAAGCCCCATGTCGGGCTCTGTGCTGACAGCTCAGAGCCTGGAGCCTGCTTCGGATTCTGTATCTCCCTCTCTCTCTGACCCTCCCCTGTTCACATTGTCTCTCTCTCTCTCTCTCAGAAATAAATAAAACATTAAAAAAAAATATTAGAAATTGAAATACGTTGTATCTTTTCATCATCTTCAATTAGGAAAAAAATGTAGCTTTATTTAAATTGTTTTTTTTTAATTTAAATCCAAGTTAGTTAAGACACAGTGTAACAATGGTTTCAGAAGTAGAATTTAGTGATTCATCACTTACATATAACACACAATGCTCATCCCCACAGTGCCTTCCTTAATGCCTTTTGCCCATTTAGCCCAGCCTCCTCACCCAACACCCCTCCAGCAACCCTCAGTTTGTTCTCTTTATTTAAGAGTCTCTTATGGTTTGCTTCTCCTTCTGTTTTTATCTTATTTTCCCTCTCCCCCCATACTCATCCTGTTGTGTTTCTTAAATTCCACATATGAGTGAAATCAAATGATATTTGTCCTTCTCTAATTTTTTTCTAATTAAAGAAAAAAATGCTTTGAAAATATTAGGAAACATGAAAACTTTAAATATGGTTGGATTAGTGAAGCCTACTATTTTTCAAAAACTATTTATTTACTTTTAGAGATAGTGCAAGTACATGCACGTGAGCAGGGAGGGGCAGAGAGAGAGGGTAGAGAGAATCCCAAGTAGACTCCCCACTCTCAGTGCAGAGCCCAACATGGGGCCACATCCCAGAATGGTGAGATCAAGACCTGAGCCGAAATCAAGAGTCAGACACTTAACTGACTGAGCCACCCAGGTGCCCCTGATGTCTATTATTTTTAAAAGGTATCTTTCGGGCCAATCAAACCTCTGCCAAAGTTCAAGATTCTCTATTTAAGTACACACAAACACACACACAGATTTTGAGAATATATTCAATAGAGGATATTTTCTAACCCGGATAACAATACTTCCTTTGAAATGCACAGGAGTCAAGGACTAATGTTTCATGGAAGTACCACATCCCTGCTAAGCAAAGAGAGACTTGACAACTCTAATAGCTTCATACTTGTTTAAATCATCCCTAAATCAGTACTCTTTCTTCTGCTCAATTTGATTTGTATCTTGTTCTTTGCTTCTTTTTTTTTTTTTAAAGTTTATTTATGTTTTTGAGGGGGAGGGAGAGAGAGAGTGAGAAAGAGAACACTAGCAGGAGAGAGAGACAGAGAAAGAGGGAGAGTGAATCCCAAGCAGGCTCCATGCTTAGTACAGAGTCCAATGCAGGGCTCAATCTCACAACTCTGGGATCAATACCTGAGCCAAAATCAAGAGTCAGATGCTTAATCAACTGAGACACACAAGCACCCATTTGGTTCCTTGCTTCTCCCTGCTTCTATTTGCATATGGACTCAGTCACTTTGCTTGGATTCTTTAAAATTAAATATGTAAAAGGTGACTTCATTCTGGAATATATCATAAATAGTCAAGGTTTTGTTCTGTGGAAACATTATTAAAATCATGGATTATGGGAATTTGAATTACAACACAACAGAAAACATAAAATTAGATGTTTTGAGAGCCCACAGTTCTTTGCGTTCTACTATTTTCATCTTCCTACCACATGACAACTCCTGTCTACCAAACACACCACCTCCTTCCGAGTCACTAACACCATCCCAACATCTCCACTATCACCACAGGTGCCATTTCCCCTAAGGACATTTCTAAAACCAACAAACAAAAAAACTAAATAGAAATGAAGAGAAAGTGTCGTATTTGAAAGCAAAGTTTCTTATTTGAAAGCAAAGTATTTCAGCTCTCATGGAAATGCTCTGCCTCTACCGTAGCCTTTCATACACTGCCTAGGTCCAACCCTTTCAACACCTCAATAGACTAGCAGGTATTTTCCTAAATCAATAACGGTCTTGCCACTAATACGTGCCAACTGTTAATCATATTTTTCTCAATTGTATATATTGAAGAGTCCATAATATATGTAACCATATTAATGATAAGTTGCATATATTGCTCCTATAGGGATTTATAAAGAAAGTATTCACCATATAACTCATTTCTTTAAAATATAACTGAATGTAATCCCTGCTATTAGAGATTACACAGGATGCTTACTTTAATAGATTCTCTTGGGTTTACTGAAACTTCAAATATTTTAATTAAATTTTTCATGGATACAGAAATATATCCATACATACTTGGGTGAAAGACAATGTTTCTCATTCACCAGAGAGTATTTCAAAGAAGAAATGGCTTAAAGTGCTTTTCATGGGACAGAAAAAGGGGAGTGTACAATCTAACAGTGAAATCAAAAGGGTATTCTCTGTTGGATAAGAAAGGGTGTATAACAGACATCCTTTCTTGCATTGAAGCACAGCATCTTTCTTACAAAACATCTTGACTACCTGTGATTTATGCAGCACAATAGCTTTTTTATGACACTTATGTTAATCTTTTTCCCCTTTCCATTACCTGAACATATCACTATGTTTCCTTGTTGAAATAATTTGGGCTAGTAATTTGCAAATTTCCTCTGACAGCCCTTAAGGTACAATAAATTTCTTAAATCAGTAGGAGCACTTGAAATGTGTTTTCAATATCACTGCTGCATATGAAACTAACGAGCTACAAATGTGCAAGTGCACAGCAAATCAGAAAGAATGAACTTTTAACTTATACAGAATTAGATGTTTCCTTAATTATTTGTAACCCAGGGCCATAAGGAAGGTTCTCACTTTAGAGTTAGATCTTACAACCAGGATTTTTGTTTGTATGCCTGTACTATATTTAATGAGTTTGGATGAGGAAAAAAAAAAACAAAACATCAAACTTGACCAAAACATGTATCATCCCTTTTAAATAAGTTTTAAGATAGTTCCCATAACCAGCATTACATTAACATATAAAACCTAAGTTTTCTGAGCTCCCATGGAATAGAATAACAAAAGGCTTGGATTAGTCTAAGTTCTGAAGTATATTAAAGATTTCCTCTTATGACTAATAAATGCCATGGCAAGTGTAAGTGGCAGGGAATCCAAACTGTGCTGAGTTTCTCCTCAAGGTGGTATTTCATATCCTACATATTTTTTAGAATTCTATGTTTCTGATATACTTTACATTTTTTGATCTTTATAAAAATTTTATATTCTTTCCCATTTTTGACAAATTCACTTTTGCCCCTAGGGTAATAGGCTGCAGTGATTAAACTGTAGGTCCTAAAATCAGACAATTGGGGTATAAATCTTTTCTCTTTCACCTACTAACTTGGGTAAGTGACTTAGTCTCTTCAAGATGAATGAGCCAGGTCTAAGAAGGGTAACATATACAAGGAAAATCATTATAATAAAGTCCTAAAGTATAAGTAGCTATTTTTCTTGCATATACTTTAATTACAAAATCCAGAGGTTGCTAGGATGATGTTATTAAATCATCAGGAAACCAGGCACCTTCTATATCTCTATCTCTACAGCCATCCTCAAGGCTACATGATAGTTGCTGAAGCTCCAGCAATTACATCTCTATTTTAGGAAGCAGAAAGGTGGAAAAGGGGAAGGACAAATGGTACTACCTAGCCAAGAAGTTTGTTTCATTTAGGAACCTTTCTGTGATTTCCAACTTTCACTTACATTTTATTTGCTCAAACATACTCCAGTGGCCATAGTCATCTACTAATCCATTTACTATCCCTGACTAACCACCTTCAAATTAAGTGGAATAAAAGAACAACTACTTTATATATTGTTAGTTTTCATGAGTTTAGAATACAGAAAGAGCACAGGAAGAATGACTTGTCTTAGCTCCACAATGTTTGTTGCCTAAGCTAGGCAGACTCAAAAACTACAAGTAACTTGATAATTGTAGGCTGGTATAATCTGAAAGTATCTCATGGAGATGTCTGGAAGCTAGTAATCACTGATGTCTATCCACACCGCATTCCGAAAATAAACAATATTGATTCTTGTCACTTGAAACACAAGTGAAACATGTGTTTCACTTGCTGATGGAGTTCCATGAATCTACTTTTCAGTAACGAGTGATACAGATAATCTGCATACTTACTGCAAGGACACTCCTCTGGTTCTTTAACAAATAGTGCCTTTAAAAAATTTTTACTTTCCCTTTTGTAAAGTTTGGATGAGGATTCAGGCATCCTCTCAGATCATTAGTCTCTAGATCTGGACTGCCGTAGCTTTGGGCAGAACACTAATGTGCAAGAAGACATTTCAAGAGATATAAACATCTATTTTTTTTTTCAGGGAAAACTCATTTATTCTACACATTTATTGACTGCTATTATAACCCAGGCACTGCTGTAGGTAATGGGGATAGAACACTATACAAAAGTCATGTGCCTGAATGTGAGAGGCACCCTGAAATGTGCCTCTCACATCTCATTCAGAATTCCACTAGTGAAGAGTCTAAGTGACCATCAGCTAAGCTGGTGCACTCTTAAATGTGCACTGTTTTTGTGATACTTGAGGCCACGCATACTGTGAGAATGTCCCTGCCAATATATGAGTGAGGTGAGGATACTCAGGTGGGCCATTTCCCAGGGAATGGGCTGCTGCTCTAATAGAATGTTTTGGTCAAGGACTCTACCATAGCCTTTCCAAACTCTTTTAGGTGCCTAGAGCAGCCTAAGATGTTTCACCCGTCCTTTGTTTTCTTCACTCTGCCCTTTATTTAGAGCCAAGTGGCATCAAGGTCTGACCACTTTTCAGACTCCCTCAGCTCCCTTCTATTTTTCCTCACAGGCTTTGTCCCTTGCAGATCTCTTGTATGACCAATTCTGTCCTGTCGTCTGTATCTCAGAGGAAGCAGACTCATTGAAAGAACATCGGAACAGAAACAAAATGAATATGCAGTATGACAGATTTTGATAAGTTCTGTGGAGGAAAAAGTAGAGCAGGAAAACAGAGATGGTAAGTACAAGGTAAGGGGAGTGGCCGCTTTACAGTATAGGGGTAGCGGGGGTCACAGGTTTCAGGATATGAAGCACAAAGTATGTGAATATTTCAGGAGGACTGCCTCCCTGACCTGAGATTTTAGACATGGAAACACAGCTGTGCCGGGTCAAACTGGGGTCCACATCTAGAAAAGCAGAAACAATTTTTCCCTATTCATGGAGAAATTTATCTTGTTCATATTACCACATGGTGAAGTAGTGCCATGAAGTAATACAGATCAAATCTAAACAAAATCATCAGCCTCACATAGGCTCAGACAAAATCAAGAAAGAAAAGTCTAGTAGAAGGTCATGGAATTCTGTAAGATAATACTGCAAATTTTCATCTAGGTACAGCGATTAGAATTAGAGAATTTTCGAGCACCTGGGTGGCCCAGTCAAGTTAAGTGTCCAACTTCAGCTCACGTCATGATCTCACGGTTCATGAGTTCAAGCCCAGATAAGTTCTGTGCTGACAGCTCAAAGCTTAGAGACTGCTTTGAATTCTGTGTCTCCCTCTCTCCACCCCTCCCTGCTCACATTCTCTTTCTCTTAAAAACGAACATTAAAATTATTTTTAAAAAAGAATTAGACAACTTCACTGAGAGAAGTTAGTAATTTATGGTAAATAAAGTTTCTCTTAATGGTTTAGTGTACACATAACAGAAGAGACAGTGCCTCTCAAATGTGAGAGTGGGTTAATTGTTACTAAACTACGCAAACAAAAGATTTCCTCTTTACACCAGAGGCAGAATATCCATGATACAGAAGCCACAAAAGGAAAGGTGAATATGGTACAATGAGATATTTAGCAAAGAGAGAGAAAGACCACATTCACATAACTATTACTATAGTACATTGGTATAATTGTTCTATTATATCATAGTTACTGCTGTTAACCTCTTATTATGACTAACTTCTAAATAAAACTTTAGCATAGGTATGTAGGTATAGACATAATATACTATATAGAGAATTTGATACTATCTGTGGTTTCAGGCATCCACTGGAGGTTTTGGAACACATCCACCACAGATGATGGGGGAAACCCCTGAATACAATGGAGTATTATTCAGTGACAAGAAAAAATAAAATCCTGCCATTTGTGACAACATGGATTGAACTTGAGGACATCATGTAAGTGAAATAAGTCAGCCAGAGAAAGACAAATACTGTAAGATATCACTTATATGTGGAATCTTAAAAAAAAAAAAAATACTCCTAGAAAAAGAGAGTAGAATTGTTGCCGGGAGGTGAGGGAAATAGGGAGTGCTGATCTGAAGACTTTCCAAGAAGGTGGTAATCCATTTGCAATATAAAATTAACAAATTAACTAACCTTAAATTTATACAATGTTACATGTCAATTTTATCTCAATAAAGTTGTGGGAAAAATTATTTGAATAGAGAAAGACTCAGAATGGCAAACTCAACACTGGAGGAGAAAAATTAAATTTGGAGGAATGATACTATCTGATTTACTAGAAAGCTCGATAACTAAGAGAGTATAGTACTGGTGAAAGAATATCTAAAAATATATCAGTGCTACAGAACAGAGAACCCAGAAATAGACCCACATGCATATACATAGTTATCTACTCCTTGCAAAGCAGCAAAGGTCATACAATGGAGAAAAGATAGACAGTTCGAAATTGGTGCTATAACCACTGGACATTCACAAGCAAAAAAAAATATTCTAGACACAGACCTTGCACCTTCTACAAATATTAAATCTGAAATAAATCAGAGTTGTAAATATAAAACACAAAATGCTAAAATTCCTAAAGATAACATACAAAATTAAATGACCTTGAGTGTGATGATGGCTTTTTCCATATACTATCAAAGGCATGATCCATGACAGAAATAATTGATAAGCTAGATTTCCTTAAAGTAAAAAACTCCTGCTCTGTGAATGACACTGCCAAGAGAAAGTGAAGACAAGCCATACACTGGGAAAAATATGTGCAAAAGACACATTCGATAAAGGACTTTTAGGCAAAATATTCAAGAAAATCTTAAAACTCAACAGTAGGAAAATGAACAGCCTGATTTAAAAAATGCTAAGAAACCCAAAGAAGACACTCCACAAAAGAAGACGTACAGAAGGCAGGCAAATCAGCACAAGAAGAGATGTTCCACACCATTTTTCATTGGGTAAATGCAAATTAATGCAACAATGAGATACCATACATCTATTAGAATAACCCAGATCTGTGAAACTGACACCACCAAATGCTGGTGAGGATGTGGAATGACAGGAAATCTTACCCATTACTAGTGGGAAGGCAAAATGGTACAGCCTCAGTGGAAGACAGTTTGTGGTTTCTTACAAACCAAACATAATCTTACCATATAATTCAACAATCACACTCCCTGATATATATCCAAAGGAGTTGAAAACTTATGTCCTCACAAAAACCTGTAAGTGCATGTTCATATAGATGCTGAAACTGGGAATCAACAAAGATGTCCTTTAGTAGATAAATACACAGAGATAAATAACCTGGTACGTCCGCACAACAGATACTATGCAGTGCTCAAAAGAAATGAGCTACCAAGCCAGGAAGAGACAAAGGAAACTTAAAAGCATATTACTAAGTGAAAGAAGCCGATCTGAACATGGTACTTACTGTGTAATTCCAACTCTAGAACATTCTGGAAAAAATAAAACTATGGGTACAGTAAAAAGATCAGCGGTTGTCAGAAAGGCCAGGGCAGAGAACACAATGAATGTCTGGGGCAGTGAAACTGTTCTTTAGGGTACCATCATAGGAGATCAATGTCATTATACACTTGCCATTTCAAAGCCCACAGGACACACAGCACCATGAGTGAAACCTAATATAAACTGGATTTTCAGTGATAACGTGTTAATTTAGGCTCTACCAAGGTCACAACTGTACTACTGTAGTTTATGACGTTGATGGGGGGAGTTTGTGCATAGGTAGGGTCAGGGCATAGACAGAAACTTTTGTACTTTCTACTCGATTTTGCTGTGAACCTAAAACTGCCCTAATTCTATCAAAAAAAAAATCTGCACTTTTATACTATTTATAAGTTCCAAAAGAAACTAAAATTTGCACAGAAGTAGAACCATTCACTTTCAAATTATGTTCCAGTTTACTTGTAATAATTACCATATCAACTAAGGTAAAAATCTACAACTTAGAAACTCTTAATAAATAAACCAACCAGGGGCATCTGGGTGGCTCAGTTGGTTAAAGCTTCTAACTTTGGCTCAGGACAAGATCTGTGGCTTGTGGGATCAATCCCCACAATGGGCTCCGTGCTGACAGCTCAGAGCCTAGAGCCTGCTTTAGATTCTATCTCCCTCTCTGTTCCTTTTCTGTTCATGCTCTGTATCTGTCTCTCCCTCAAAAAATAAATAAACATTTAAAAAAATTAAAGACAAATATACCAAACAGTAGTGAGACTGATGAAAAACAAAAAAAAAAAATAGTAGAGTGGAATAATGTTAGGAAGATAAAAACAGGACACTTCTACACAAACTGTAGAAAATCATTTTCATAAGGACATATTTTGTGCCCTAAGGTGACTTACAATAAGCCACATGCTTGTATAGTCCCTTCCCCTTAGGTATAAGCACAACCAGTAACTTGCTTATATCGGAAAAATATAGAAAATGTAAAAGGATATTGCAGATATAATTAAAGTCTCAAATATGCTGATTGTGAGTTAATCAAAAGATTATCTTGGATAGACCTGATAAAGAAAAAAGTTCTTAAAAAAGGGACTGGGACCCTGAGGCGGGAGACTTTCTCTTCAACCAGCATAGAAGAAGCAGGCTACCGTAAGTTCCTTGCTAACAAGGAAATGGATTTTGCTAACAAGCCACAGAAGCTTGAAAGCTAAGCTTCTCCCAGTTCTACTCCTAATGAGAATGCTCCTGTGCAGACTCCTTGACTGCAGGCTTTGGATGCCTGGAGCAAAGGACCCGGGTGAGCTGTGCCCCGATTCTTCTCCGATGGAAACAGATAAAAATGTCTGATGCGTTAGCCCAGTAAATTTGTGGTAACTTGCTAGGCAGAAACAGAAAAGTAATACATTACCCAAGAGTACAGGAGTGATTTAAGAATAAGAAACTCTTAATAAAGATATAGTTTTTTTATGTTTATTCATTTATTTTGAGAGGGAGAGAGAGAGTGAGAGAGCGAGCATGAGCAGAAGACAGGCAGAGAGAGAGGGAGAGAGAATCCCAAGCAGGCTCTGCACCATCAGCACATAGACTGAAGCAGGGATGGATCCCAGCAACTGTGAGATCATGACCTGAGCCAAAATCAAGAGCCAGAGCCTTGATTGACAGAGCCACTCAGGCACCCCAAAGATAGAGTCTTTTACAAATCAAATCAATAGTAAAAAAAAAAAACAAAAAACCTTTCCCTCTGAAAACAAAGGTGTTCCACAAATTGTTAAATTTTAACTTTAGGAAAATATCTGGAACAGAAAGAATACTATGTATCATAAAAACAATTTGGAAAACGTAAAAATTGAAAGCTCTTAAACTCACTACCTAGTATAGTCTGTCTTAAGAATGCAAGAATGGGTTGGTATTTAAAAATTATCATTGTAAATCACTACATTAACTGATTAAAGATAAAAAGAAAAGCTCTCAGTAGATGCAGAAAAGGCATCTGATAAAAATGTGCCAATTATGATAAATCCTAACAACTTGAGAAACTTCTCTGCCAAGAATCAAAATGACATCATACTCAACAGGGAAAAATGTACTCATTTACTTTACTGTAAACAAAATGCCAGCCTGCTCACTATTATAGCTTATAATGGGCAAAGTACTAAAAGTCCTAGCCAAAGAAATATAACCAGAAAGTTGAGGAACAAAAAGTAAAAAATGAAAAGAAAAATGATTTTCTTAAAAATTACATGATGCTAAAGTCTAAGAATATCAATATTCACTCTTCTACAGCTAAGATGTACTTAGGAGAGTAACTGTATCAAATATAAAAATAGTTAGCATTCAAATAAATCAACAATTTATCTATATAAAAAGTGTTTAAAGTATCATTTAATATGATGAATCACTTATTATACGACCCTACAAAAACTTTTGAAAGGTTAAAGTGCAATTTGCTAAATCTCATTGAATATAAAACTGGATTCTAAAAATTATTTTTCTAATGTTTATTTATTTTTGAGAGAGACAGACAGAGTGTGGGGTGGGGGAAGGGCAGAAAGAGAGGGAGACACAATCTGAAGCAGGCTCCAGGCTCTGAGCTGTCAGCACAGAACCAGATATTGGGCTCAAACTCACAAACTGTAAGATCATGACCTGAGCCGATGTCCGGAGGCTTAACCGAGTAGGACACCCAGGTGCCCCAGCAATACTGAATTTTTATATTTAGGTCAGTTGGCAAAAAAACAAACAAACAAACAAAAAAACTCTTCGTTGACAGTTATACAATATTGGGACATGTTTATGGGAGACAGAATCTGAAGCAGGCTCCAGGCTCTGAGCTGTCAACAGAGCCCCATGCAAGTCTCAAACTCACAAACCGCAAGATCATGACCTGAGCCGAAGGTGGACGCTTAATGGACTGAGCCACCCAGGTGCCCCAAAACTTGACTCTATAAAAAGTTGTAAATCTCTGTGATGTCAAAAGCATAATGAGTAATGTTAAAAAAATAAAGACCTGGGGAAAATATTCGCATATGTCAACAAATGGCTAATTTAAACAAAAATTTAAAAAAGCAACCATACATCAAAAAGAATAAGTCAAACAAGAACAACAAACAACAAAAAAGGAGAATTAGCATAAAAGGAAACTGGAGGTTAGTGAACATATGAATTAACTACAACTGTGATGATAGTTGATTTTATCAAATTGGTAAATATTAGGTACTCTCAAAATTCCATGTGCTGGCCAGCATGCGGGAAATTGGAAAATAAGTTATAATAAATTGCTGGGGGGATCATAAATGTTCTAAATATTTAAGAAGTAATTTCCTGAATAAACGGTAAGATTTAAAGTGCTCATTCCCTACAGCCATCAAGAGGGCCCATAAAGAAACAAAGATTGTATGCAGCATTGTTTGAAGAGCAAATCTGGAGAGAATTCCATTAGATATGAAGGAGCATGGAGTCGGAAATACACATAAATAATAATTCCATAATCTCTGGATATACCATTCTACCTTTATAATTTTCTGGATAATTTACATGTTTCTAATATACTTACAAGTGGATAGTAATAGTGAAAGTCTTATAAAAAGGTAAACAGCCATATACATAAGTGATAATCAGCAAAATACAATAATAAACACAAAAAAATCTGCAAATAGAAGGTTGAATGGCTTCATTAAATTTCAAGTCCCCAAATCCTCAAGAAAAGAAATATGAGTTTCCTTTCAAAAAACAAATCAACATTCAAATTTGAGAAAATACACAGTATATGTTATTACAGAAGAGGAAGTAATATGTGAGAATAGCATGAGACTACAAAGAAAGAAACTGTAAGTTAGACTTGCTTAGGAAGCTTAAAGGAGAAAAAACTCAAGCTGAATTTTTAAAAACACTAATAAAATCTTATCACTCAAGACCAATGATTGGAATGAGAACAACAAAGCTCTAAATGAAACCTGTAGGAAAATCTAATTCCAAGGTGTTGAAAAATAGAAGTAGACACTTCAAAGAAGTGAAAGTACTCATTTATCATGTGCCTGGCCATCTAATAGGCCCTTCACACAACTTTCTTTCCTAAAAAATCTTTTGGCAGATACTATCTCATATCAAGATAAAGAAATTACCCTTAGATAAGTTAATAGAGTTGAATAAGAAACTCCAGATGGATAGAAATATAAGCTTTTCCTCATTCTAAAATTCCTCTCTTAAGAAGTAAACCTCAGAAACATTGTAAGAGTGTGGTTTCACAAAAGGCAATAAAGAAAGATTTTCAAAAGGATTATAGGTACAACAGAGAAGTGAAATGAAAATTATACAATTGGAAGAATGATGGATGGCATTTGTAGTGTCACCAAAATAGGATAAAGTCAGTATGTGTGTGGTGGTAAAATGATGGAGAATTAAGGAACAAGAAATACTAACTGTGCTATTTTGTGTGACTTCCCTGTGAGGAAAGAAAACGAGAGGATGCTTATTTAAAAAGAGTTATATGGATTTTTCATCTGAGAACATTTTACGGCTATTTAAAAAATGATACTGTGGTCTACCAACATCATAGTGGAGGTATAGCCAGTACAATAAGATAAATTTTTTAATGTGGAATAAAGATTGAAGGGCAATAAATAAAACTATTTCTTTTACAAATAATAGGATTGTGTATGTTGATATAAATGTGATAATATATACATAAATGAACAAATTATAGACAAATCATAATGATGGAACTTAGCAATGGCAATATACAAAAATCAAGTTCTATATATGAGGAAAAACAATTAGGAAATAAGATATAAATGATAATAGTTAATGCATAAAAAACAAACTGCATAGTAATAAATCTAACAGGAGAGGAGTACCAGTCCTCCCCTCCAATCTACAAAATGTGAATAACATTAATTAAAGAAGATCTCAATAAATATGCTATGCCAGGTTCAAGGTTTGGGAAAATCAATATGGTAAACATATAAATTTTCTTCTAATTAATATATTTATTCAAAGCAATCCCAATAAATATCCTAGCAGGTACCTTAGCCAAACTTTATTAGTTGTTTCTAAAATTTATATGAAAAATAAAGATTCAAGAAGAGCTTATGCATCTTGCAAAAGTATAAAAAAGCTGATGAACTTTTATGCACAGTGATGAAGATGAATTATAAATACATAATAAATTTGATATTATATGATTAGTTCAGAAGTAGACAAGTAAGCAAGGGAATACAGTCAAGTTCCCAATAATCTGACATTGAGTTTATATGCAGGGAAGCGGGGAATAATTTGGTTTGGGAGAGGCGCAATTGGATATCCACCTGCAAAAATAGTAGTCTTAAGGCTGCGGCGCTGGGGCAGCGGCGGGCTAGGGGCCATGCAGGTGCCTTCCAGGTCTCCCTCACTGAGCTCCGCTCTCCTGCACCCCGCTCCGGCCTCGATCACTTCCAGCCTCCATCACCTCCAGTCTCAACCGGGCAGAGGCCCACGCACCACAAACCCGAAGAGACAATCAACAACAGCAATCAGAAAGCTCCAACAACAGAGACCCTGAGACTTAACTAGGGCTGCCTTCGAATTGAGACAGACCTGGTGCCTGACATGGCCAGTGAGCTCCCCACCTTCTGATATTCCTGGATGGCACCATGGGGCCCAAGGCCTTGGCACCTCCTCGCCAAGGTGGCTATTATAGTAGACAACGGATCTTTCGCAGACAATATCCTTTTAAACCTCCAAGAATTAACACAACACCCGATGGAAGATGACGTGCAATACGAGCTCTGTCTCCGCATCACAGGTTTCAGCTCGCGTGGACGCGTGGAAGCCGGCCTGGTCGGTATCCACCAGCCGCACCTCCTTGGCTTCACGGTCGAGTGGGACCCACCCTGGGCAGTAGAGAGACTTCAACTTCACAACAGGCAACGCGAAGTTTAACTCAAAAGACAAAACGTTTTGTGACTGCCTTCCTGAAGTCTTGGAGGAAATGAGAGAAAAACAGAAAGCACGAGATGAAGTCAGAAGGGGCCCCCAGACTCGGGGCTTACCGGACTCGGGGCCCCACGGAAGGCGCGGCGCCGGCTCGNATGGACTCCTTGCGCGGCACCCAGGACGGCCTGTGCACCACATGTGGGTGTGCAGCCTTCGCCTGCAAGGTCAAGTACAAGTACGTGCCCATCTGGGCCGCACGGGAGCGAGCACGGAAGCGCGCCCAGGACCCTGAGCCCCGAGTAGGTGGGTTAGAAACAAAGGACGCTCGCTGGGCCGGAAGTGCCGCTGAGTAGGTCCCACCGCCCAAGTCCGCTATTAGCATTTTAAAAACCCTTGAAATTAAGGAAACAAAACCCAAAGTGTGTAAGTAGTTCGGATTCTCAGTCCCTGGGTTTTGTCAGGGCTGTGGGGCTCAGGTGTTGCCGATGAGGAGCCTCATACTCGGGATGTATAGCATATCTCCTTGTTTTGTCTTTTGGACCTGTTAAACCTGTTTTTCATTTTATTAGATTTGGTTACTTAAAAATATAAAACTCGACGCCTAGCAAGAAAACAAAACAAAACAAAAAAAACTTTTCTTTACTATTAAAAAGATCACATTTAAAAATGTCTGAGTATTAAATGAAAATAACATTGGCTAAAGTACCTGGCAGACACAAGGCACCTAATAAGTGTTTGCTGATTTATAAACTGAGTGACTTTGCAAAATAAAAATTACAAATGAATCCCTATGTAACTATTTTATAACAAGTGTAAATTATTTCACAGATCCTTTTATTTTTTTAAGTTTACTTGTTTACTTTGAGAGGGAGAGAGAGCACGCACAACCCGTGGAGGGGCAGGGAGAGAGGGAGAGAATCCCAAACAGCCTCACCCAGCACTTGACAGAGGGAGAGAATCCCAAACAGCCTCACACCGCACTTGATCTCACAAACCCTGAAATCATGACTCGAGCTGAAAGGAAGAGTCAGAGGTTTAATGACTGAGCCACTCAGGAGCCCCTCATAGATCCTTTTAACGAATAGCATTTCATCCCTAAAACTTTTCATTAACCATTAACAAAAGATTGCTTTTAAAATACTTTAAGGCACTTTCAATAGATGCATTCATTCTGTATTTTCAATACAATGAAATGTAATGGAAAAGTATTCTGAATGAGTATGAAATAAATAAAATCACTTTAATAAACTGAATAATGTGTAACTAATTATATCACTGCACTCACAAAATTCAATTCTAGATGCACTGTACACTTAAAGATGAAAGATATAACAATATTATCTAGAAGAAAACATATCTTGATATTTATTATCTTCATGATATTGAGGTAAGCAATTTTTTTAACAGGACATTAAGAAAAAAAGATAATTTGACCTACATTGATTTAAACTTTATTCATAAAAGATATCATTAAGTGAATGAATAGGTAGATCACAGACTAATTTACAGTTCATATTGCTGACAAAGAATCACAGCCAGCATACATACAGTACTCTAACGAATCAATAAGAGAGTGTATTAGTTTGCTTGGGCTGATGAAACAAAAGACCACAAACCGAGTGGCTTACATAACTGAATTGCATTGTCTCACAGTTCTGGAGGCTAGAAATCCTAGATCAAGGTATCAGCAGAGTTGGTTCCTTCTGAGGGTTGTGAGGAAGAAATCTGTTCCCTGTTTCTATTCTAGATTCTGGTGGTTTGCTAGCAACCTTTGGTATTACTTGATTTCTGCTATATCAAATTGATGTCTATTTTCACCATCACATGGCATTCTCCCTATATGTATATACATGTGTCCAACTGTCCTTTTCATAAGGGCCAAGCATAATGGGTTGAGGTCCACCCTAAAGCCAGTAGGATCTCATCTTACCTATTTACATATGTAAGAACCTTATTTCCAAACGAGAACATATTCTTAGGTACTAGGGATTAAGACTTCAACATATGAAATTTTGTGGGACACAACTGGACCTATAACAGACAAGCCAATAGAATGAAACATGTAAAACATGTAAACACTAGTAGAAACTCTTACAAAATGAATCAGCTTACACACATGAATCAACAGAAACTTATGAGAAACAGTTAAATTTCAGAATCACTAGAATAGATAAAATAAAAAGGACTGACAATAACATGTATTATCCAGGATGTAGAGCAACTGGAACTCCCACACAGTAAAGATGGTAGTACAAGTCAGTACAAATGGCTTAGAAAACTCTTTGGCTTCCTTTACTAGAATTCAGCATTTAGTAATTCCATTCTCAAGTATATGTTATAGCAGCACTGCTGAAATAGATAAAAGCTGAAAACAACCAATGTCAATATATATTAAATATTGGGAAACTAACATACATTCATTTTACTAAAAGCACTTTATTTAACTCAGAATATATACTCCATATAAATACTCATTGAAAACTTCCCTCCAACTATCTTTCTATTTCCCAATGTTTATTTATTTATTTTAAGAAAGAGAGTGCAAGTGGAGGAAGAGCTGAAAGAAGGAGAGAGAGAATCCCAAGCAGGCTCCATACTCAGCACAGAGCCTAACAGGAGGCTCCACATGAGGCTCAATCACACAACCACATGATCATGACTTGAGCCGATATCAAGAGTCAAAAAGCTCAACCAACTGAGCTAACCAGGCTCCCATCTCTTTACTTTTCATTAATAGGAAATAATGCTTAGGTTTCAAGGGCAACTCTGGACTTATTGATGAGGTTATTTTTTGTTTGTTTATTCATTCATTTGTTCATTTACTTATAACCTTTTAACCACCTATTGTATTTTAAACATGGTTTATTTGAAAGTTGTTCAAACCTTTTAGAAAGTAAAAAAACACAAATATAAATCATTAAGGTTGGCAAGTAAAATATCCAGAAATATCTTCTCTTGTATATCTTTTTGTTAACTATCAGTACTATCACTATAAATTGTGGTCTAATAGTGAATTTTAAAATATAATTATATTATTATAAATGTACTTTCTGAAAAATGGAATCTCAGCTTTAAGATAATTCTTATTTATTAATCCACTGGAATGAAAGTCCAAAATTCCAATATACTTATTTCATCCTACATGTACTCTGTACAATTACTTTTTCTTTATTAAAGTGTTAACTTTAATCAGAATTTCCTACAATTTGAGGTAATAAAATGTATACCCAGATCTGGTTGTAAATTATTTATATTTAGCATCATTTAACTTATCCTTGTGGAGTTGACTCAATTTTTCAGGTTCTCAACTACTACTCAAACTTTGGGCCTACTGGTTGGGAAAAAGGAAGAACAAAAAATTAACTTAAAGCATAGCTGGTATTTTAAACTCTTCTACTCCCCTGAGCCATCACATATCTATAAGTTGTCCTAACTTAACCTAATAACCACAGTTTATATTTGTTCCAAGTTCATTTTATCCTTTGCTGGAAACCTGAAAAAAAAAAAGGTTATTTCCTGGGGCAAGGGTAACCTAATGCTATAATTTTCTGAATTATCTGGGTCTAATTCTATACTGCCTTAATAGAAATAATTCTCCATTGGCCGCCACATCTGTTGAGCAAAGGAGTAGAGAGAGAACCAGTGAGTTCCTTCAGGTCCATTTACTCTAATTCTGTAGCAGCATTCCAATTCATACTTAGTAGTTGGAATTAGTCACCTTGGCTGGTAAGTACAGTGACCCTTTTTTCTTCTTGTTGGCTCAGTGATATGAAATGTCAAAAATGTTGGTAGGTATGTGAGGAGTCAATCCTCAAGCCATTGGAGGTATGAATCGTTTTGGGGGGAAGTATTTGTCCGCTGAGCAACAAAACTTCCTACTACTCCAAACAATTTGATTCAGGATTTGAATGAAAAAGTATCTTAAATAGATAATCATGTATAATACTGACACATCCCTGTCTTCTGACTCAATCTTGGATTCCTACAGGCTAGCTAAGAAGTAGACTTAGATGTCATCACATCTAATCTATAAGACAGGGGTCCTATAACTAAGTCTTTAGTGTATCATCCCATTATTCTAACCATACATTCAGCTAATGAATCCTGTGCATGTGATCTTTTTATTATACTACTATTTTACCATAGATAAACAGAGATATTCTATGGGATTACATGTTGATGGATAAGGCATTCTGTCAGACCATCAACAGTAATAATAGCAGAAGTATTATAGACAGAAGAAAATTTTAGTATTCAGAATATATCTAAACCCTTGAGAACAAACTTTTGCCCCCTCTGTGAAAAATAGCCTAATATAGTTAACTTGTTTGCAAGTGACTGGCTATTACCCCTAAGGAAAGAGGTTCTATTATGGTTGAATGTTGGTAGGTTAGGCACTTAGCAATGACAGTAAACAGATTATTACTATTGAGGGAAAATCCATGTTTTTGTGCCCATCAATAGCCTCTGTCTTTGCTACCATAGTTAAAGTATACATGAACCTATGGTCTAAAAATTAAGATGGTTGGGGGAAAGGGCACACAGATGTCTACAGATTACACTTAACAGACCACTCGTCTCCCTGAATCCTTGGATTTCTTCCTCTTCAATATTCCAGGGATATTCTGGAATTTCTCTCATTGACTAAATGTCATGTCTGAGTTCAGGATGTAATTAACCAATATAATTTACATAATTCCCTAATCCTAAATTGGTGTATTCATATAAATACATTGGCTTCACTAATTTCATATTTTGTCCTCCATGGTCAAACATCTTTCAGTCCACTTCCCTATATTTTTCCTCAACTCCTGCTGGTACAAATTGGCATTCTCTTACTGTATAGCTACTTTGTCCCACACCACATCTTGTACTTTTTTCTGTTAGAGCTATGCTAGACTCTAATTTTTAAATGCTAGAGGCAGAATGAAAATATATGGTTGTGAATTTTGAGTAGAATAAGCATTTCTCCATGAAGAAACTTTCCCCATTGAAGTCATTGGAAGGAATTTATGAAAGGAAAGACTGGGCATCTGGGTGGCTCAGTCAGTTAAGATTCCTTCCAACTCACTCGAGGGTGTTATGCTAAGTGAAATAAGTCAGGCAGAGAAGGACAGATACCATATGTTTTCACTCATATGTGGAACAGGAGAAAGTTAACAGAGGACCATGGGGGAGGAGAAGGGGAAAAAATAGTTAAGGAGAGGGAGGGAGGCAAACCATAAGAGACTCTTAAATACTGAGAACAAACTGAGGGTTGATGGGGATGGGGGAGAGGGGAAGAGGGGTGATGGGCATGAGAGCACTTGTTGGGATGAGCACTGGGTGTTATACAGAAACCAACTTGACAATAAACTATAAAAGAAAATGAAAAAGATTCCTTCCAACTCAATTTCAGCTCAGGTCATGAACCCAGGGTTGTGGGATCAAGCCCAATGTAGGGCTCCACACTGAGCGTGGAGCCTGTGAAAGAGTCTCCATCTGCTTCTCTCCCACTCTGTCTTATTCTCTATTAAAAAAAAAAAAATCAATTCTTGCAGACAGAAAGGATGAGCAATTACCAAGTTTTCTAGTTTTTCATATGTATTTTAAGTTTGGTATTCAAGACCTAAATACTTATTCCCTTTTACTTCTTATAGGAAAGTTAAAAAGAATCAAAATCATATAGTGTTTATAATTGCTGTACTCCATTTGATGGCAACAGCAGCTATGAGCTTAGTGTGAATGATGCCACCATCCATTTGTTCCTGGCATAGAGATTATCAATCTGCTAGTCAAGTATCTGATAAGAAACAGGAAGTACTCTCCAGGAGTAATTTAAAATGTCATAATAGACAGTATACAAAAGTTTAGGAAGGAAGATGAAGTACCCTGGGGCTATCTATGGAGAAAAGCCATTATCAAAAATATCTAAGATCCATTATCCAGTATTGACCAAGATTGTTTCAGCTAAGAGGCATTATTGTGTATAAGTGCTATATTCATTTGTATAAAATAGAAATAGATATTAGTACTATATTTGTTAGATTTAACAATATGTTTGTATTATATAGTAAACTTTAAATAGAGATTGTATTACTACAAATTTATAGCAGTTAAGTTCTTTCTTAATTGCACATAAGCAGAATACGTGACTTCAACAAGATAGTAATTTTCCCTCATAGTAGTCAAGACCTAGGAAGCCTAATGATGATAAGGTGTCTTAGTCCATAAAGTTCTTAGAGATTCATATTTCTTTGAGCTCTAAATTTCACCCCTCATCATAGATGATTCCCACAGCTCCAGATATAGGGACAAAGAACAACAAAAGTCTTCATTAGAACTTTATTTCAGTGAGTAGTCCTAGAAGATTCCTGTGATATTTTCCATCACTTCTTTGCTGAACTTAGATTTTGCAGACTTCATACAAGAGAGACTCAATGCTATATATTTTTTCTTTGTTAATTCTGTTCAAGGCTAAAAGGTTCTCTTACCATACACTTTTATCAGAGTTTAGAGTTTACCTGGTTTTGTCTTACCCACAACACTGACAAATTCTAACTTAAGTCAACATAAACATGGGTAAGGAAAGATCTAAGTAAATATTTTTGAGTTTTATATTAGACCCAACCAAGATCAAGCCACTGAAATGTTACTTAGGAAGCATAAGAATAAGGAAAATGTTTTCCATGGAGTCATTATATTGTAAAAATTGTTGTGAAACGTAAAGTGAAATGTTTGAATTGCCATTAGGATACTTCTTTTCTTGAGACTACCATTACATTTTTCAAAATAAGATATTTTTCTAATTCACTAGCATTCCACATTTTGTGCAAGTAAAAACCCAACTTTGTAAAAATTAATATTTAATATAGCATATATACAAAATTTAATTATTTAAAATCATTTCTAAATAATTCAGTTTCATAACATCATTTTGACTATTCAAGGGTATACCTTACATATTGAGAATAAGAATTAAAACAAAAATAGTAATAGCACCATGATTAAAGAAAACATATAGTATATAACAGATGAAGTCCTTATGATTAGAAATACCTTCAAATTTATTAAGAATATGATTACACATTCCCTTAATTTTTCTGTCAGATAATGAAATTTAGCAGTTGGTGTTTCTCTGCTTTTATTTCTTCTTTTACTCACTGATATTTTCCAATTGAATTTTATTTCCCAGATTAAATATAATTGCAAAAAATATCATATGATAAACTTAAATAATTTTATTTCCCAGGGTAAAAAAATTGCAAAAAATATCACATAATATTTTCACTGAGCTTTATTTCAAAGAACAGGTTAATTTCTTTAAAATAAGGAAATAAATGATTAAATAAATACTACAAAATGCACTATTTAAGATATTAAGAAACACTCTAATTCACACATAATAAAACCATAACTATAGGTAAAACTGTTAATATGAACTAAGAGAACAGTGGCCCTCATCTCTCAGTGAGC
This sequence comes from Crocuta crocuta, assembly GCF_008692635.1. NCBI lineage: Eukaryota > Metazoa > Chordata > Mammalia > Carnivora > Hyaenidae > Crocuta > Crocuta crocuta. Next base: position 2,599,873 of record NW_027528871.1, read on the forward strand.
ACTATGAAATTTGTTTGATTGTAAACATCATTTCACATAGGACAATGAAGAAACTGAGTATTTCATTTGCTGAGTTGGGAATAAAACATTATTTTTTTCAAGTAAGTTTCAGGTGAGTTATCACAATAAAATTTGAAAAAAACAAAGCATAAATAAATATAAAAGGCATTTGCTCAAGGATTAAACTAGAAATCATCCACAGTATAAGTTATGTGTCAGACTAACAAAACAGGGCCATATAATTTTAACAGAAATGTGCATCAGATAGTATTGAAGTATGTAAATCTCTACTAATACACCTCTGAAGTACTTTAGGAAAGATGATTCTATCAGGCTTTACAGAATTTGAATTACTACATATTTTATAATATATGTCTACCTGTAGAAAAGTTTTCAAAACTACGTATTAGAAATAAGTTACTTCTAAAAGATGCAGAAATTATTATAGGCAAGAATCAAATATTTGTGCAAGCATGATTCAAAAATTATTTAATTAAATGGATATCTGTTTCATCTTTTAAATAAAATAAAGTCACTCCTGTGTATAATTTTCTTTTTCATATTTTGAAATGAGAGTCCACAATGACCACTGAGTTTTCATATTTGGAGATGGTCTTCCTCATAATACCCTTTATGTTAATTTCTTCAAAGGCAATATTTTGAGTAATTAAACAAACTTATTAATAATCACTTCATTAGTTGAAGCACCTGGGTTGCTCAGTCGATTAAGTGCCTGACTCTTGGTTTTGGCTCAGGTCATGATCTCACTGTTGGTGAGTTCGGGCCCCACATTGGGCTCTGTGCTGACAGTGCAGAGCTTGCTTGGGATTCTCTCTCTCCTCTCTCTCTGCCTTTTTCTCTCTCTCTTTCTCAAAGTAAATAAATAAATAAACATTTAACAATCATTTCATTAGTATAAATGGTAATAATACCCAACTGATAAAAATTGGCAAATCTACATGAGGAAAATATTATTCATAATTTGTGGTAGCAGGTTGCCTTGGGTATGTTTTAAAATTATCCCTACATTCCTTCTGTTATTTTTTTCCTCTTATTTAATTCTTAATCCATTTCATAATGCATTAATTTATTTTAAAAAACTGCTTAAGCAATTATTCTGCTTGTAACCCTATACTCACAGGAATTAAATATTTAGTTTATGTGCAACAATTTAAAAAAAAAACGAGTTTTGAAGGAGATGGTAATCAATTCTGCCTACATCCACCAAAAAGAATTGGACATTGGATTCAGGGTACCTGGGTGGTATCCGACCTAGTTCATGAACTCAGGTTCATATGCTGGAGTCTGTCAGTGCAGAGCCCACTTCCAATCCCTTGTCTACTCTCTTCTGCCCTTCCTCCATTCTCTCTCTCTCTAAAATATAAATAAATATTAAAAAGAAAAGAAATAGAATTGGACTCAGGATCACCTGGGTGGCTCAGTCGGTTGAGCATCTGACTTCTGCTCAAGTCATGATTCCCTGATTCATGAGTTCGAGCCCCATATCCAGAGGATTTGTCAATGCAGAACCTGCTTCAGATCTTCTACTCTCCTCCCTCTGCCCCTCCCCTGCTTATGCTGTCTTTCAAAAAAAAAAAAAAAACAGAAAAATAAATAAACATTAAAAAAAGATTTGGACTGTATTAATTTTGGAAGCTGTGGGCTTGAGATGTGATAATAATTGCAGAATATGCAGACAAATACCATATAAATAATATGAAAGAAAAATAATGCTAAGTGAATAGACTATTAAGATGGACCTTTATTCCACCAACACTTCTATTTTCATGGAAATACTATTTTGTGTTTGAATATATTTTATATGGAAGACTATAGATCAATCATTTATCAAATATAAATAAAATAAACAATAAAGCATTTGTATGTTTTTATATTTTGAAATATTACCCTGAAAGATAACCTTTAAAAGTTTAATTCTCTTTTTGTAAATGATTTTAGACTGACTTACAAGTAATGAATTCAGGAAAACTAAGAAAAAGTACATTACTACATTTTACTGAAAATTCAAATTTTTAATATTGAACATAAATGTGATAATCATCTCTTACTTCATATTCATTACATTAACTGTGAAGAATCTGAAGACATTAAGTCTCCCTTTCTAACTCTTCTTTCACTCTGCTATTAAGTTCTATTCCAGTAGCCACTTTTGATAACTTTTTTTGATAATTTGTACTCTTTCTCTATAAAAACTGAGCCATCATTTGGTAGTAGATGTCTGTAATAAAATGTCATTTTTATTCAACCAGGAGCTTCTCCCTTCATCTTGAAGTTGAAATGTTTTCCTTGTACAGTTGTACCTCATTTTATTGTGTGTCACTTTATTGCACTTTGCAGATACTGCATGTTGCCTTGAGCAGGTCTATTGGTGCCATTTCTCAATAGCATTTCCTCACTTCCTGTCTTTGTATCATGTTTCAGTAATTCTTGAACTATTTCAAACATTTTCATTAGTATTATATTTGATATGGTCACCTGAAATCAATATTCTTTGGTGTTACTGTCATCATGGATTTGGGCTGCCACGTACTACACCCATATAAGATGGTGAACGTAAAGAATAAATGTTCCATGTGTTTTGACTGTTCCATTGATTGGCCATTCCTCAATTTCTCACCCTCTCCTTGCCCCGCCCCCATTCCCTGAGATGAGATAATTTTGAAATTAAGCCAATTAATAATCCTATCATGGCCCATAAGTATTCAAATCTAAGGAAGAGTTAGTTGCTCATCTCTCACTTAAATCAAAAGCTAGAAATGATTAAGCTCCGTAAGGACACATGGAAAGCTAATTCTCTTGTTACAGGCTAATGCAGCAGATAACTTTAAGCAAAACCAATACTCAGTTACTATTCAGAACCCTTAAGGATTATGCTAAATCTACTGTGCCTGTGCCCTAAATGGCCCATCAAAGCCTGGATGACAACATATCTGTTTATAACATGGTTTATTGAATATTATGACCCCACTGTTAAGATGTACTGCTGAAAAAAAATCCTTTTAAAATATGGATCATTGGGGCACCTGGGTGGCTCAGTTGGTTAATAATCCTACTTTGGCCCAGGTCATGATCTCATGGTTTGTGGGTTCGAGTCCCGTGTGGGGTTCTGTGCTGACAGCCAGCTCAGAGCTTAGAGCCTGTTTCAGATTCTGTATCTCCATCTCTCCCTGCCCCTCCTCTGCTCACGTTCTCTCTCTCTCTCTTCCTTAGAAATGAATAAAACATAAAAAAAAATTTAAATATGGATCATTGACAATACACTTGGTCACCCAAGAACTCTGACATAGATAAACGAGATTAATGTTGTTTTCATGTATGCTGGCACCACATGCATTCTGCAGAACATGGATCAGGGAGCAATGTTTAATTTCAAGTCTTATGATTTATAAATATATTTCATAAGGCTACTGGTACTATAGATGATTCTTCTGATGGATCTGTACAAAGTAAGTTGAAAACCTTCTGGAAAGGATTTACTACTCTAAGTGCATTTAAGGACATTCATGATTCATGGGAAGAGGTCAAAATACCAACATTATTAACAGAAATTTGGAAGAAGCAAATTTCTAACCTCATGGATGACTTTGAGGGGATCAGGATTTCAGTGCAGGAAGTAATTATAGATGTGGTGGAAATAGCAAGAGAACTAGAATGAGAAGTAGAACCTAAAGATGTGACTGAATAGCTTCCTTCTCATGATCAAACTTGAATGGATGAGGAATTAATTCTAATGCATGAACAAAAACAGTGGTATCTTGTAATAGAATCTATACCTGGTGAAAGTGATAGGAAGATTTTGAAATGATAACAAAGGATTTAGAATATTACATAAACTCAGTTGATAAAGCACCAGCAGCATCTGAGAGGACTGACACCCAATTCTGAAACAAGTTCTACTGTGGGCATAATTCTATCCAACAGTATCACATGCTTCCTTTGTGTAAGAAGGAGTTAGTGGATGTGACAATCTTTATTGTTGTCTTATTTTGAAAAATTTCCACAGCCACCTCAACCTTCAGCAACCAACACCCTCATCATTCAGCAACCATCAACCCTGAGGCAAGACCCCCCACCAGCAAAAAGATTATGACTTACTGAAAGCTCAGATGATGGTAAGCATTTTTTAGCAATAAAGTATTTCAAATTAAGGTCTATAAGTAGTTTTGGGGGGGTGCATAATGCTATTGTATACTTAATAGACCACAATATAATGTAAACATAATTTTTATATTCTCTTTTAAAGCAAAAAATTTATTTGAGTCACTCTGTTGCCATATTTGCTTTTTTGTTGTGGTCTGGAACCTAACACACATTATCTTTGAGGTATGCTCATGGTCATTCTTAATTCAACTCTGTGTCTACAGAAATCCTCTGCATTATTCCTATCTCTCTTCAAGCACAAAGCGTTTTGTTCCCCTATATTATCCTTTCAATATTTATCATCATCATCCGTATCAGTAAGAAATACAAACATTTTAATACCCCTCAGTCTTAAGATGGTACATTGGCACAATATATTGTAAATACATTATTAATTTTATAGCAAACATGTTCAATTGAATGAAACAAAGTACTTCATATTTTCTGCCCTTTGATGCCTCAACATCTTTATTTTCTCCTTGAAGAATTAATGTGATGAGCCCTAGGCTTTTTCATTTTATTATGCTCAAAAGATGTTTTAGCTCATTTCATATTCTATTCACAATTTTATACAGGGATTGTAGGGAAAGAATTTTGGGAAGAGTGTTATTTGTTGCTGCAATGAGTTGAATTGTGTCCTTCAAAAATTCAGATATTGAAATCCTAACCACTTGTACTTCAGAATGTGACCTCATTTGGAAGTAAGATTGCTATAAATATGATTAGTTAAGATAAGGCCACATAGGATCATGATGGGATTCCAATATTCCTGGTGTCCTTATAAAAGTGGAAATTAGGCAACACACAATGCCATGTGAAGACAAAGGCAGAGATTGATTTGATGCAGCAGAAGGCAAGGAATGACAAAAAGTGTCAGTAAACCAGCAGATGCTAGGAGAGGGACATGGAACAGATTCTGCCTCGTAGACTTCATCAAGAACCAAATGTGCCAACAACATGATTTTGTATTTCTAGCCTCCAAAATGGTAAGGCAATACATTTCTGCTGCTTAAGTCACATATTTTGTGATACTTTGTAACGCAATTGGCATTCCTCAAAATTACTTGAAAATTCTATTTAGTCATTTTTAAAATGTCATTTCAAAATATTAGAATTTAATCAACAAACATCATCCTTTGACAGTGTGTCTATTTGTTAAACATGTATCCCAAATGCTCATTTTCAATATCACAGAGAATTCTATGTAAACATAACATGCGGCAGAACAGTTAAACTAAGACATTTTATTTATTTTTCCCTTTCAGTCAACTAATGTGCCAGGCCTTTACTTGACTAAAATCTTTTTTCTCCTAAATTAAGCAGCTAAAGTCTTAAAACACATTTAAAATCTCTTCATATATTTCTTTTCAATAGAGAAATTGTTAGTAGTTACCAATGGTTAGAATTAAAATGCTTTTAACGGAATGATTTTTTTTCTCCCAAATGACAGTGTTTGTGAGAATAGAAAACTTCTCCAAAGTGTATTCCCTAAAGCTCTAGATTCTCCAATGATTCTGGCAGAATTAGTACACAGAATATGAACCTTGAATGTTTGGTTGCTTCTAATTAAGGTTTTCATTTATTTGTCTTGCTTTGAATAATCTCTGACTTATTCATTGATGGGGGAAGTCTGTCTGATTATTGATATTTGCCAGGATTCATAATAAAATGCCAGTTCTCTTATTATCTTTACCTGTGAAGAAAATTTCTTTCTTCACAGAATAATTTTCTTTACCTTGTAAACCATATGAAGACTTTATCTCAGAAGACTAAATAGTTTCTAACACTGAATGCAATAGCTGACTTCTAGAAAATTATTAATTTCTCTTTGGATAAAGAAATATCCTCTTTTTTTTAACCAACTTCTACACCTTGCATCCTTAAATCTTCTTCTTACTAGCCCTTCTACAACAACTGTTGTGGCATTCTCTCTCCCGCTCTCACTCCCTCTCCCTCTCTCTCTCTCTCTCTCTCTTTTTTTTTTTTTTTTTTTTTTGCTTTTTTGTGCTGCCTGGCCCTGGCTTAAAATGCAAATATTCACTTGGAAGTGAAAGACCAAATGATAACAGAATTTATGTGACTACTCAACATTGTAATTCTGTAGTCTTTTGTAAGACTTTATCGATTAATATGGTTACTTATTTATCTGTAATTCCAGTACCACTTAACTATTTAGTATAGAATTGTGGCTTTCAAATTCAATATAGTATTCTAATCCCAAATAACTGACACCTTTTTTTCTTTCATCAATTTTCTAGTGAAATGACCAAACCGGTGTAATAAATCAAATGTTATCATCTGTGACACTGCTAGAAGTCAGGGTTCCCACCCACATACTGAAATTTCCACAGATTTGACAGGTAGTGGGTGGTGATGACTCATAGACCCTACTGGAGGTAATGGGAGCTCCTAAACTTTAGCAGAAATCCTCTTGGGAGTTATTTTTTTTTTAAGTGTCTTCCTATCAGAGCTCCAGACATGAGGATAAAACTGAACTCGGGCAGAAATATATGAAAGATGGGAAAGAGAAAGAAAACAAAGGGTCCTGTAGGGACCCAGATTCTCAGGGAAAGAAGAATCATATGAAGGACTGTATCCTTTTCAAGTGTCATGATAGAATGAGCATAGTGATAAGGAAGTGGGCTTCTAGGAAGACACGCAGTTAAAAACAAGACATCATGATGAGACACAAATGAACAAATTTTGCCTCAGTAAATAACTGAAAGAAGGAAACAATAATTTTTACATTTCCCAAACAGAGGCTGGGAAATGTATTCAATCTGTCCACTCAGAGCAGAAGATTTTGATGTTCAGTTAGCAGGAGATGCCATATAATATCTGGAAAATAATTCTTACAAGAAGGCATAGAAAAAAACTTAAAACCACCTTAACTTTTGAGAAAATGTTACACAAAACAAAAGCAAACTAAAGAAAAACAGAAAACAAGTAATTATAGGAAGTTAATAATGTTAACTATTAAGATGAAAACATAATTTTCAAATTTAAACAACTCATCATGACTCAATAAAGGCTGTCAATATGATATAGTATAATTTAGAAAGGAAGCTGTGTATTAAAAACATTATCTTGGGATGCCTGGGTGGCTCAGTCAGTTAAGTGTCTGACTTTGGCTCAGGTCATGATCTCGCAGTTCATGGGTTCAAGCCCCACATCAGGCTTTGTGCTGACAGCTCAGAGCTTGGAACCTGCTTCAGATTCTGTCTCTCCCTCTCTCTTTGTCCTTCCCTTGCTCATGCTGTCTCTATCTCTCAAGAATAAATAAACATTAATTTTTTTTAAAAATTATCTTGATGAGTTATACCAAAAATCAAAGGAAAATATGATAGGTAAAATTTTGAAATTAAATGTTTTGTACATGCAAAAATATTAAAAATATAAGTGACTATTGATAAGTTATACATTTTCAGTTGAGTATAAGTTTGTATTATCAGATTCAAACTAATATTAACTGGATATACAATATTAGATATTAGATACAATAATTATTATATACTCAATACAATATTTAATATTGTATATCCAGTTTGTATTATCTAATTAATAAAAAGATTTAAGGCAGGGTTTATCTATTTGTGGTCTGTGGACACACATATTACCATTCTAAAGGGATGATGTTTTATTGCTGAAGTAACCAACTTCTTATTTCTTATTCTATGGAATAATAATAAAAAATGCATTTGTTTTAATCATATCCAGATATAAATCTCTTTGACCAGTTACCTAGCTATTGTGATTGTTGTTAAGGACTTTAAGCTTAAGTTGCATCAATCTCTGTATTGGTAAAGAAGACCTAAGGCTGAGGTACTGAAACAGATTTTCAAAGATATCTTGTTAAAATAAGATAAACATCTTTTTATTCCTCACACAACAGTATGGAAATAAATGAGTTTTCTGGGGTAGGTAAGAAATTCTCCATTATTCCTTCTGTTTTTTGCTCTGCCATCCTAGAATGTTGTGTCTTTTGCGTAGCCAAAGCTTTGGTATGGATTGCCATGCCTAAATTCCAATTGGTAGAAAGCAGGGTAGAGATGAATGAGTATCTAAGTGGTTTAGAAATTGCACACATCACATCCACTCTCATTCTACTGGTAAGAAATTTGTCACGTGGTCAACATTACTTGCAAGGCCAATTGTGAAATACAGTCTTCACAAAGCCACATGCACAGATAAATAGGAAGTGTGGAAGATGGAGAGAACAGATTTGAAAAGGACGGAGGGAGAGATCAGTCAACATTCTGGTATTCTCCATGACAAAGCAATCATAATATTTCACTATATATTTTCCAAAGCCTGAGAAATTCTGTCTGTAATTGCACCATATGTGAGTTTTGACACAGTGTCTGGTCTCCGTTGGAGTGACTGACAGCACAAACTAAAGATATGCTTGTGTGGGAAATTCTTTATTTCTCTTTCAATTCTTAATGATGATCTTCCCAGGTAGAATACTCTTGGTTGAGTTTTTTCCTTTTATCACTTTGAATATCTCATACCACTCCCTTCTGATCTGCAAATGTTCTGCTGTAAGAAATCAGTTGGTAGTCTTACAGAGATTTTCTTGCAAGTAAGAAGCTGTTTTCCTCTGGCTGCTTTTAATATATTCTCTTTAACTTTTGACATTTTAATTATATTGTGTTATGGCGTAGATCTCTTTGGGTTCAACTCATTTGGAACTTTCTGTATTTCCTGGGCCTAGATGCTGTTTCCTTCCCCAGGATAGGGAAATTTTCAGCCATTATTTCTTCAGGTAAGCTTTCTTCCCTCTTAGGTGTCTCTTCTCCGTCTGGAATCTATAAAACGCCAATGCTATTCCACTTGATGTTGATCCATGGTTTCTTAAGCCACTCTATCTATCTATCTATCTATCTATCTATCTATCTATCTATCTATCATCTATCTATCTATCTATCTATCTATCTATCTATCTATCTATCATCTATGTATCTTTTTGTTCCTCTGTTTGGGTGAGTTCCACTTCCCTATCTTCCATGTTAATGATCTGTTCTTCTGTGTCATCTAGTCTGCTATTGAACCCCACTAATGTATTTTTCAGTTAAATTATTGTACTCTTTAGCTCTGTGACTTCTATCTTGTACTTATATTTTCTCTTTGTTGAAGTTCTCACCATGTTTTGTCCCAAGTTGGGTGAACATCTTTATGACTGTTACTTTAAACTCTTTATCATGTAGATTACTTATCTCTGTTTCATTGAGGTCTTTTTCTGAGATTTTGTCTTGTTTGAAGTGTTCCTGTTTCTTCATTTTGCTTGGCTCTCTGTGTTTGCTTCTAGGTATTATGTGAAAGAACTGCCTCTCCCAGTCTTGAGGGTTGTGTCCTTTTGTAGGAGGCAATCCCTACTGCTCAACCTTCCCCTAGCTCTAGGTTGCCTATGGAACTTTCAGGATTGTCCTATTGACTCTTGATAGATCCCAGTTGTTAAGGGTGTGCCAGGACCTGTCAGTGTTCCAAAGGGAGTGATCTCAGTCAGCACCTGGACTAGGCTGATTGGAAACCATACCTCAAACAGCAGCTTAGAAAGTATGCAAATATATGCAGACCTGTGGGACCATAACTGTAGATGCTGCTGACTTCCAGACCAGGAAATCTGGAGGTATTCCCTGGAAAACAGTTGGCAAGATTTAGGGCTTCAGCTGAGTATGAGTATACTCTTTCTGGGAGATACCAGTGAGCTGTGGTGAGGCCAAGGAAATGTGTGCAGATGGTTTCTCCCTGCCTGAATTCCATGAAAACATCTCTGTAGCTCTTAGATGTGTGAAAACCTGAAGCCTGTATCTTGGGTTGAAGCTCCAAGACCATGATATGGGAGCCCGACGTGGGGCTTGAACCCATAAACCATGTATCATGACCTGAGCTGAAGTCGGACACTTAACCGACTGAGCCACCCAGGCACCTCAGATATGGACCTTTTTCATGAGTACACTGAGGTTGTGTATCAGTCTGTTGCCTGCATACTGCCCTAGCTGTGGTATGTTGCTTAAAACCATCTTTCCAATATTTACAGTCCTGGGGGACCCAGATGTATAAGTCCCTCTGGCCACCAGAGTCAGGGAATCAAGACACATTCCCTATGTGGATGGCACTTGCCCACAAGTGTTAGTGAGGCCTAGGATAAGTGCTGGGCACAGTACACACCTGTGGCTTCAGCATGGTCATGTCTGTCCATGTGTACTTGTACTAGCAAGATCAGAGTGCATCAGATGGTTCTCTGCAGCACCTATGTCCCCAAGAAAAAGCCAAACTAATCTTTGACCCTCCAACAGATGGTTTAAGATTAGAAGTTATATCACCTTTACATATAATCCAGTCACCTCTCAAATTGCTACCTTTTTTCTGGTTCCCAGGAATAACGAGTCTTGTTCTTAAGCCTCTTCAAAAAAAGAAGATCTCAGATCCCTACTGCCCTCAGCTCCTCCAGCCATTAGCCTTATTGGTTTCCAAACCCAGACATCTTTGGAACCTCATGTCTCTGGTTAGATTCTAATGGTTGAATTTCTCAATGTAGGGAATAAACCTCTTGCTCCTGAGAGACAGACTCCAGCACCATGAAATGTCTCCCTATTGTGTTTCCACCCAAGGGTGGGGTTTTTCTTAAGATCAAATCTCTGCTTCTCCCACATGTCTTTATGTGGTCCTTTTATGACATTGTTGTGCAGGAAGCTGTTTAGTTAGTTTTCAGTTCTTTTTCAACAGAAATTATTCTATATGTAGTTGTAGATTTAGTGTGTTCATTGACATGGGCTCTTCCTATGCTACCATCTTGGGCCACCTTCTCTTAGATTATCTTTTCTGATGCCATATGCTAATTTTTACTTCAAATTTTCTGAATGGATTCTTGGTTAAATGGCAAAATTGGGTAAAAAATTCTATTCATTTTTTTCTATTTCAAACAAAAAACTGAGAAATAGAGGCAAGCTTAAGACGTGTTTTAAATATTTGGTTTTTATAATTTAATATTATAATGGAGACTACATGTAAGACATCTGCATTTTGTAAGACTTATTTTCATAAGATCACAAAAGGTGTATTATGGATGATGAACCAAAAAATATTATTGGTATAAACGACTTGCATGAGAAGATAAAGATTAGATTACTAGAGAGGAAAAATAAAAATCATTTTTAGTACTCTTACTTCTATACTACTCATCCTTGAGAAACTACTACCAAAATAAGAAATGTATATGCACATCTTCCAAATAAAAACACCAATCAAACATAAAATTTTGGTTTTATTATAAACTTATAATAAATTTATAATAAATATAAATAAGGTGCATGGTCTTTTAGCTCAAATTAGGAAAGGTGTGGCCATCCCTCTCATGTGGCTATGAAACAGTCTCTCAGTTATATCACAAACGTATACCCTCAAAGGCCTGATGAGCAATGCTGGGAAGAAGGATGAAAAGATTGTGTGAAGAGGCACTGCCTCTTAAGATCTGATGGCTGCCTAGTTGTTTTATCCTTGCCAAGATTAATGAATGCTGATCATCGCCATTAGGCTACATGTGGACAACCAATTGCAAACAATTAATGAGGAGATTACAGAGTTTTGAGCACCTAATTTAAGAATTTATTGTCATGGCGTTTGCATAGAAGGGACACTTGGTAGGATTTAAATGAGCTCCCCCGAATCTTTCTTCATGGTTAGGAAATAATATAGTGCTTTCAATGAAAATAGATATGATGGCTCAATCGATATTTTGTTGAACCTGAATAAATATGACTGCTATATGGAAAGGTTCTAATTGAAAGGCCAGCAAAAATTAGGTCTTCATTTAAATTCATTCAAGCAAGATCCTATGTAATATGATGGTTAAGAGTTCTATTAATTATATGAGTTTATAACTGCAAAGTATTTCTCTAATGTTTACTATGTTCCAGGCACTGTCTTTTAGGTTATATACATATTTTAAGCTAACACTTAAAAAATGCTTTAAGAATACATTTCTCAAATCTATATAAAGTCAATGAAAATACATCCATTCTAAATGCACAGGGAAACAACTGAATACTATTTATCAAAGATATTTTATAGTCAATTTATTACATTTTTAGATAAAATCTTATGAACTTATGGCTGTCATTCACATCAGTGTGGAACCATTCACTTATGATCAGCTAATATGTGGACACAAGTGAAAAAGCAAATTCAAAATTACTATTAAGACTTCTAGATAAAATGGACTTCATAAGTATGTTACCTGACTTTGATTTCAATATTCAACTAATTTTCCAGTTCAGGTATTGACTTCCTACTCACTTTTTCATGACTGGCTCTTCCAAGAGAGAAAAAAAAAAAAAAATGTTCTTATGACATCCAGTGATTAGTATGATTTTAAATTGAGTAGACAACTTTTGTTAACTATAATGGAAGCTTTATTAGAACTCATGTGGATTATATTAGCTTATATTTACTTTCAGTAAAATAAATTGTTTGAGAAATACCCATTTTGGTTCACACAAAAATGTTCCATTTTGAAACAAAAAAAGAAAGTATATTTAAAATCTTCACAGATTCAACATCCATAAAAATATTGTAGAGTTTATACGTAAACTCTCTCATTTAATAATCTTGCCTTTGAGTATAAAAGCACTAGAATATCAGAACCATGGAGAACATAATGTGTAACACAAATAAAATGCCAGTTTTAAAGAGTCAATAAGCTGAAAACATTTATAGAGTGTATTAGATCTGCTCAATTTTTCTGTAGAAGCATTATTCATTTGCAATCATTTATTTTGGCTACTTTAATGAAAGTTTGATAAGTGAAACAGCTTTAGCAAATTGTGAATCAAGTATTCTCTAATACATTTATTTATATTATTAATCTTATAAGAAATTCTTAATATTATCACCATCTTATATATTAATATTAATACATATAATAAATTACTAAAATCCAAACTTTTATGAAGAAAAAGTTAATTTTTCTACAGCCCTTACTGAGCCCTACTCTTATCCACCACCCCAATGCCATGCATATTACAGAATAAGCAATTTAAGAAGTCTGGTGGGCATAAATTCATATCTTTCTCCAGGCTTACACGTGTACTTATATATACCCACACACATACGTGTTTACAATTATGCATGTGTACATGCATATGCATATCAATTTATACATGCATATATATATCCATATTATATAGTAGATATCACTATAGCTAACATTTTCAATTGCTGAATTATAATGCATAATATGCATGGAGTATAACATATGTAATCATTACCTATTAAAATTTTTTCTATGCTTATTTTTTGAGTGAAAGAGAGACAGAGTGCAAGTGGGGTAGGACAGAGACAGAGGGAGACAGATTCCAAAGCAGGCTCCAGGCTCTGAGCTGTCAGCACAGAGCCCAACATGGGGCTTGAACTCACAGTCTGTGAGATCATGACCTGAGCTGAAGTGGGATGGATGTTTAACTGACTGAGCCACCCAGCGCCCCTGTAATCATTCCCTGTTAATAAAATTTCTTATTTTTATCATTTCTTTTCAAAGACTGTTATAATAAATGGAACCTTTCAGGTATTCTAGGTACAATTATATGTGTACACACACACACACTGCATATATGAAGGCAGAAGACATTCTGAGAGAGGAAAACCCTTCCTTGTGCTGCAGAGTCCTGAAACACTGGTCCACAGACCTGTGAGGGCAGCTGTGTCTGAGGGGAAAAGATTTTAATCAACTGAGAGGAAGTGTAGCATATTGGTTAAGAGCATTCATTGTCTCGGATGTTAATAGCCTCTGGGTTGAAAGGAAAATAAATCTTGTGATTTTAACATCAAGAGGCAATAAATACCTTTTGGAAAACTGCTGAGTGAGTTTCAGCCTCAAGATGGACCCTAACAGTCCATTTAAATGTCTTGTAGAATGGTTATCATCGTGTCCGTGGTCCAGTTCTACACTTCTAATTTCAGAAAAGTATTTGAAAGAAGAAGTTTCACTTGATGGTGATAAAGGTACACATAGGTTTACAGGCCTGAGGAAACTGATCTCATCAATCCTCTAGTCATGTGGCACTCTGAGTACACTGAACTTGATAGTCCTAGCTCAGCTGTGAAAAATCAAAAACATATCCAATTTGGCAAATGTGCAAGTAAACCTACTTTAAATTTTGGTTTGGAGAGGAGTAGTTGAATGTTTGTTATGTTTGATATGACCCTCACTCATTTGGGAGTTATCATCTTTTAACTGTGTATCTTCCCTCTGGAATGGATCATTGATCTAAACATGTGATTCCTTTACAATCTAGGAGATATTATTAATCCCATTGTTTTGTTTTTTGACCCTGTGGGACTTGCTTTCGTAACTTTAGTATTTTTTAGATAAGGAAAGCTAGTTTTATTTTTCCATGAGGGGTCTCTATCTTGTCTTTTTATAACCATAGGTCAACATTTGATACTTGTATATTCTATAGTTCACTAAATGAACACATTCAAGGGCATATGAAGATAACCAGAAATAATATTTAGTAATTACTATATGATGTATTTCCCATTGGATTCTTATAAAACAATTATTTTTCCTCTCCAACCATGTGACTTGCTTTTTCTGTCACTATTTTCACAAGTTTAGGTATGTTTTATACTTGTAGATCCTCAATCTCCCCAGGTAAGTCTAATGATAGCATAGTATTTTCCCAGTAGTTAAAGATAAGTGGGATTAAATCATGTAACTGTGGTGATGGGTCCTTTGTTTCCATACTATGGAATTCCCATCTTCTTGTTTGGGTGAGTTAGGAGAGTAGAGGAAATTTTCCTTCTTTAAGTCTCAGTGTCAGTCATAAATATTCAAGAAACATATTTCCTTTCAGGACAGTGGAGGATGAAGGTTAAGTTGTCACAAATACCAACTAGAAGAAGTTCACTGCACACCTGAAAATGGCTTGCACAATAAGCTTTCTGTCCTCTCTCCCTGGTCATTTTTGATGGTAGCTTCTCACTCTTGACCTTTCATCTTCTCTTCTCTCTCACATTTGTTAAGGTTTTTTCCATTTTCTTTCTACTCTTGTATAAAATAGTCTCACCTGGTTTCCTACAAGAGAACATTCAGCCATATGTATCTCTATAGCTATCTTTCTTATTCATGGTGAATTAAAGGGGAAAAAAAGCCCTTGATGGATCAGTGAGAGAAAAAAGTGGGAGAAACAAACAGAAAAACAGCTTAATATTTTGATGTAAGTGCTGCACCAAGTGTAACACAAAGATACAATCACTTACCAAATATGTATAGACCTCCTACCATCTACCAGGCAGTGTTCTCAGCAGTTGCGATACATAAGTCAACAAAACAAAGGCTCCTGCCTCTTGGAGTTTCCCCATATGGTGGAGAGACAGTTAATGACAAATAAACAACACACGCAAATTAATTATTATAGGGGAGAAAAGCCAAAAAGGAAAGGCATTAGGAGTGTAGTAAAGAATAGTTGGATGTAAAACAGAGTGTTCGGGGCAATACTCAATAAAAAGTAAATTTAAACAAAAACTGAATAAAGATGCACAGCCGTCCAAGTACTTATATGGTGAAAAAGTATTTTGGACAAAGATCTTAAGAAAGGAACATGCTGGAATTTGAGGAAACAACAAGGAGGCTAGTATGATTGTAGTAGAGAGAAAGATTAGCAGGATGGGTTAGAGAGTTAACAACAATCCTTGTCACATAGGGCCACGTAGGAACTTATATTAGAGTTTTCCTCTGTGTGACATGGAAGCCATTGGATGGTTTAAGACAAAGGAGCATTTTATTTTATTTTATTATTTATTTGTTTGTTTATTTGTTTATTTATTTATTTTATTCTTTATTTTAATTTTTAAATTTTTAAACATTTATTCATTTTTGAGAGGCAGATAGAGATAGAGTGTGAGTGAGGAAGGGCAGGGAGAGACAGAGACAGAATCTGAAGCAGGCTCCAGGTTCTGAGCTGTCAGCACAGAGCTCAATCTGGGGCTTGAACTCACGGTTGGCGATATTATGACCGGAGCTAAAGTTGGATGTTTAACTGAATGAGCCACTCAGGCACCTCCAAAGGAGCATTTTAAAGATCATTATTTTGAGACTGTATGGAAATAAGAAGAGAATTAGGGAGAACATTCATATGATTATCTCTAAACATGTGCAAGGTGATGGTGACTCAGAACAAGGTCATGACCATGACGATAATGAGAAACAGTTGGACCTGAGTGTATTTTTCCAAATGCATATACATTGATTTCAGAGTATATCCAAATATAGAAAAAAACTAAATTGAAATACCAAGTATTTCTTTTAGTATTATAACTTATTCAGATCGTTAGTGAATTCCTGAACATCTTAATGACCCCAGGGTATGTGAATATGCATATGTGTGTATGTATATATATGTATATGTATATCTAATCAGACTTTACACACATTTTTACAGGTTTGTCAGTTCAAAATAAAATAAAATTTTCCCCCAAGTCTATCTTTAAAATTCATCCTTATTCCCTCAAGATGAAATATAAGGAGAATACTTCAGACATACGAAATTTAAAATATAGTTAAATTGTGGTTCAAAAAAAAAGGTTCAATGAGTTTTAACAAATTTATACTAATGTTTCCTTTATACTAATGCCATCCCCAGGGCAGTAATAAATGCTAAGGTTGTGTGCAAGTGAAAGATTTGGGGATGTTTTAACAAGTTAGCATTTTAACAACAACAACAAAAAAACAAACAAACCCTGAGCAGCTAAATTTTCTCAGGATTTTCTCAGGATTCTGTACTAGAAGGTAACAAAGAATTTCATGCCATGCATGCCTCAGTGAAATTGGAGCTACTGAACTTAAATGTAATTCAGAGTTCACAAACAGAAGCTCCAGAAATGTTTTTTTCCCCTTTATTTAAAGTTAAAAACAAACAAACAAACAAACAAACAAACAAAAAAATTTCAACAGTTCTGTATGAAATGGCTCTGTTCCTGACAGTGATTTTTTAGGTGAATATGGACATTAGAAAGAAAAAAAAAAAGGAGAAAAAGAAAGAATTGGAAGAGATATATAGAAGTTATTGGCTGTAAATACAATTAAGTTATCTCTAGTAGAAATAAGATGTGTAACAGATGGTAAGAATGTCAGTGCATAGACCTCATGCAGGAAATGAGAATGGAAAATTCAGAAAAGGAAAGAAGCTCAGTGCAAAGACAAATGAAGGGCGGGGGGAGTTAGTTTATTTCAGCAATGCAGCAACATTTTCATCTCATTGGAGTCCCAGGAGAATAAGTTGCTCTTCTTTTGAATTTAAGAGTATGACAGAGGTGGTAAGTAGAAAATACAGACAAAAGCCACAGTACTGCTCAAGACAGTTTCCCTTGTAGGTCCCCAGGAGGACACCATGTTTATGAAACATTACGCCTTGGGGTGACAAGGTGCAGAGAACAACCACAGTTTGTTAGGTTCCAAGGTGTAGTGTGCATGCTAATCGCAATGATCCACTGTACTTTACAACACCAGGTTTATACAATACAGCACAAATAAACATGCAAAAATGGAAACACACTACTGGGTCACATTAATTTTCAACCTCTTTCTTGACATTTTATTCTAGCAATAATAATATGTTGTTTTCTTTATATATCCTTAAAGTAAATATAGATGAAAAATATCTTTTATTCATTTAGGGGAAAATAATTTTTAATTTTCTTATTTTTATATTCAAAGATTCTCATATTGGCAGGTGTAATTCCAAGAAAAACAACAAAAAAATGTTTATTACTTAGTGGCCATTTCAGAAAACTTACCATTTCTCTCCAACCCCCGCCACATTAAAAGTTTTTCTTAAAAATGTTTTACTTATTTATTTTTGTTAATAAAAATAGATATGTTTAAGGTGCACAACATATTATTTTGATAGATGTCCATATTGTGTAACAGTTACCACAATCCAGCTACCTAACACCCTCCTCACATAATTACCTATTTTGGTGTGTGTGAGAACCCTTGAGAGTTAGTGTCCTACCAAATTTCCAATATATGATACATTATTATTAACTATATGTGCCATGCTGTACTTTATGTTTCTAGAATGTTTTTACCTTAAGACCTTTGATCAGTAGTTTCTCCTACTCTTTTATTTTCCCAACTCCCATCCCCAACTCCAGATTCTAGTAACCACCATTTTACTTTCTGTTTTACATGTATATATTTTATTTATGTATATATACACACATATACACATATATTTGTAATACACGCACACACACACACACATACACACACACACACACATTTAGTTTTCCATGGTTTCTTTATTCATTCATCTGTCTCCCATCCTCTGCTTTCTTCATCTGTCTTGATCTTCAGGAGGATTCGATGCTAATAATTTTGCAATTATAATAGTGCCTCATTTACTGTAAGTTAAAGAATTGATCCCAGGAGCCAATCCCACTTTCTGCCCCAATTCTCCATTTGCTTTTTTATACCCCATACATGATGACATTCTAATGTAGAATATAGGAACTCCTCCCTTGCCAAGTTCCAATTATATGACAAGCAATCATTCGTACTTAAGACGCATCTCTAAATTAATTTGTAGGAACCAAAAGGAACATAATTATGACATGGCATTATGAACAAAACTAAGACTAGCAATTATAAAAAATCTAAGCTTTAATTTCACCTTTAAATGCATTTAAACATCTGTTAATATAAAATTTGCATTTAGACCACAACAAATTAATTATTTAAATATTCTTTGTACTAAGGTATTGTACAATGCTTATAAAGTCATGCAATGTCAGATCTTAAGCTAAAAACAAAGAAAAAATTAAAAAATTACCTTCTACCTCTAATAAGAATCTGTGGCTGCTAATATATTATGTGTTTCAATCAGTTTGTACTAGTCTCTCTCTCTCTCCTTCTCTCTCTCTCTCTCTCTCTCTCTCTCACTCACACACACACACACAAACACACAATCATGTGCACGAAACTCATAACTGTGTTCCAGTAATTTTCCTATGACTAGTATCAGATACTGAGATTACAGATACTTAATAGAGTCTTCAAATATTTCAGCTATTTAACCTAGGCATTACCTGATGAAAATGACTCTTGGTATTTCCTCTGCTAAATAGACTATAGCCATTTAGTGCAGTACGTAGGTGCTTAGGGAGATATAGAAAGTAATCAAACTGCAATCAAATATAAGTTGATTTAGTAATATGGGTAACTTATATGCATACAAACAAAGAGTAACCTAGAATAAGTAGTTTGGGGGGACATTCAAAGGAGATACATATTACTTATGCTTCCCTGGATCTGATATGTTATGATAAAGGAATTTGAACCTAGATTTGAGGGAAAGATAGGATTTGAAAGTTTCCTTTAATCCTTAATAACTAAGGCAGAATAATATCATGTTACAATGTTTTCCGTGGTTTCTCCAAGATAGAGATCATTTTAAACTACAACTCAAATAGCATATATGAATAAACCTATTACACTGTTTCTTATTGAATTTTAACCATTTGCTTATACTTTTATCTTTAATGTATATGAGCTCCATGAGAGGAAATATTATATTGTTTTCATGATTTTTCCTTGTTTTCCTCAGATTCATTTACTTTATTCTTACTTCTGATCAGTTTGTTCCATATTAATGGATTTTCCTTAGCTTCCTAAATATATCTAGTAAAGTCTAAACTTTTATTAGCCTTTTATTATTAGTAGATACATACTACATTTTTAAATGATCTTCAACAGCTCCCATTCACGTACTTCAGGGATGCTGAAATTGATGCATGAACTGAGTAATTATTTTAATTTATCTATTAAGCATTTATACACTAAAACACTAAACATTTTAATATATTATTAATAAAGCATATCCCCAAATCATAGTGTACTGTGTAATTATGACAAACTGCATGCATTTGCTCCATCATTAATAGCTAAATACCTCTATCATTTGCAACATACACTTTGGTTAATTGGGAGGCCATTTGACATTAGTTGAGAATTCACTGCTACCAGTGAGAAAGTTGCAAACTTTGATAAATAGTGTGCAGCATACTATTGATCTCTCCTTTATTTTTCATTTTTATTTTATTTAATAATTTTCACTATTAGATGAGTCAAGCATTTCTTTCTCTATGTCACTTTTTGTCTGAAAATTTTATTAAGTATATTCTAAATCATTTAATTTGTCACATGAGATATGGAGGTGCCCTGTGGTGCTTAGCAGATCTCAGCATCACAAGAATTGTGAATATCTGAACAATTAAATTGCTGCAAAGTTAAACCTTCTTAGACTCTTCACTTTATTAAAAAAAAAAAAAGTTAGCCTTACATGACTTTTATGTAGCCTGAAATAGAATCATTGGATACCACATTTAAAAATGGCACTATGTTATTTTCAGTTACAGATAAATATGTATAATATGTTTTTATTCAGCTGTATTTAGTCACAGACACATATTTAGTATTGACATAATCATATTCAGTTATAGACATATATGTATATATATATATAAAATGTATAAGTATATACATATCTATAACTAAGATATATGCCCCCAAACCAGACAAATCTGACAATTTGTTCACTGATTGACAATAGTCTTTCCTTTTTTTAAAATGTTTATTTAATTTTTTTCTTAAAGAGTTTCTTGTCAAGTTGGTTTCCATATAACACCCAGTGCTCAATCCCAAAAGGGCCCTCCTCCATGTCCATCATCCCCCTTTCCCTCCCCTCCACCCCCTCAGCCCTCAGTTTGTTCTCAGCATTTAAGGGTCTCTCATGGTTTGCCTCCCTCCCTCTCCCCAACTATTTTTCCCCTTCTTCTCCCGCATCGTCCTCTGTTAACTTCCTCCTAATCCTCCTATACGTGCAAACATATGGTATTTGTCCTTCTCTGCCTGACTTATTTCCCTTAGCATAACACCCTCAAGTTCCATCCATGTTGCTACACATGGTCAGATTTCATTCTTTCTCATTGCCATGACAATAGTCTTTCTTTTACTTCATCTATTTGGGGTTGAATTTCTGGCCTTTATTTCTAGAATGTGGTGATCAACTGATTCTTATCTTTGATAACTCAGGACTGTGTGTATGTGTCTGTGTGTGTGTGGTGTGTGTTTAACTTTACTTTTCAGGATACTCATTTTGACAACTGTGTTTTATTGTACAGATCTGCAAGATGAAAGGATAGCATTTTGGGTTAAATTTATGTTTCAGACAAACTCTGGAGTCTATATTTCTTATTTCCCCAATAAAATCCATGGTGTCACTTTGTTTTCTTCTTATTTTTGTCTTTCATATTAAAGTAGATTACTGAAAGGCAAAAATAAAATATTATGTATATAGTAGAATTCTAAGGTCTTGGTATAAGTTATCTGTTAAACTATAGCACTAGGGAGAAATGTGAGGCAATGGCTTTTCCAAAACTATTGCTAAACGCATGGCTAACTGAATATTGTTGAATGGATATTCCTCAAAAATGACATCTAATCATTTTGACAAGGCTGTCAAGAGGGGAATAATAAAATATTATAAAACAAAGCATTTTTTGGAAGCAAAAATATCCAGGTAGATCTTAAACTATGTATGAAGAGGAAATTGCAATTTCTTATTCAAGTGGGCATCAAATCCTGTTGAAACCTTTTCAGCATTTAAGTTAAAACTTTAGTAAACTTTATCATTATTGCTTTTAAAAAAATGAATTACCAACAAAATTGCAAGGGAAAAATGATAATACCAAGCTTTTACACAGGGAAAACTCTGACATATTTTATTTTGGCAGTCTACGAAAGAAAAATAAAGTATGCTATTTTACAAAATGTGAACAGGAAAAAAGCTGTATGCATTAACATGATGGCATTTTCACAAATTGCTAACAATTTTTTTTTAGCAATCCTCAGCAAGATACTAGAAGTGGCTAAAATAATACCGGCAAGCAAGTGCTGAAATAAAGTTAAACATTTTTGAAGACTGTTATTGTTCTTCCACTGACTATTCTGAGTCAATCTGTCTGTATCCATTTATTTACTGTTATTAATAGAGTTGGATGACATTTGAAACAAAGCAGAAACATGTAACAGCAAGGCATTAAAAATGTATGTACCTTTTCATTTTGAAAGAAGTTATGTTGGATTTGTATGATGGTATTTAAAATAATATTTTTATTTATACATTTTATCAAACAACTCTATAATCCAATCAAAATCTGAATACACATTAGTTTTGATATATCCTGCATCATATTTTTATATTTTCTTAAGTTTTATTTATTTCTGAGAGAGAGAAGGACAGCATAAGCAGGGGTGGGTCAAAGAGAGAGGGAGATACAGAATCTGAAGCAGGCTCCAGGCTCTGAGCTGGCTGTCAGCACAGAGCCCGACGCGGGGCTCGAACCCAGGAACTGTGAGGTCGTGACCTGAGCCGAAGTGATGCTTAACTGACTGAGCCACTCAGGCACCCCTACATTTTCTTTTTTTTTTTTTTTTTAACCCACAAAGGACTTTTGAGTTTTCTGGACCAATAGAAACAAACAGTTTAATAATTTGTTATAATTTCTTGGTGTCCTATTATAATCTCTAAATAAGTTCATACTATACCCCATAAAGGCCATAATAACATATTTATTTTTTTTCAAATTGGTAATGTATAAAATATACAAAAATTACTGGCATTAGTGGTGTTTCTCCTAGCTATTTTCTTGGCAACCTTGAAATGCCAAGAAACCATTATTAAAGTTAAAACCACATAAGACAAAAGTTTAATATATATATATTATATTATATACACATTATATATACACATTTATATAAGATCTATTTTAACATTAATAAAATATTTACATAAGTT
Source organism: Crocuta crocuta (assembly GCF_008692635.1). Taxonomy (NCBI): domain Eukaryota; kingdom Metazoa; phylum Chordata; class Mammalia; order Carnivora; family Hyaenidae; genus Crocuta; species Crocuta crocuta. Next base: position 2,622,894 of record NW_027528871.1, read on the forward strand.
GTATAACTAATATTTACTACACGATATCTACATGATATCTATCAATAATAACAATATTATTTGGGAGAAATACCAAGATGCTTTTTAAAAAATTATTTCTTTAAAAAAAATCCTTATCAGATCACTTTGGATATATCATTTGGTATTATTTTTAGAATTTCAAGTGACTATAATTGTGGTTTCAAAACTAAAAATATTGAATGACTATGAGGTTGATAGTGAATTTTAAAAGGATTAAAAGGAAATGTAATTATATATTGAAAGGTTATAAAATTGTATCAACTTTAATAAGGAGCATGTTGCTAAACGTTCTTGTGTTCCTCTAATGATACGAAGTTTAAGAAGGATCTACACTGGAATTACGGAAACAGTTTTCGATATCCATATGTAAGAAAACATAAGAAATAAGGACTTTTCTAGTTATTTGTTATTGGCCTCTCCAAATCCACTTTTCATTCTTCTCCATCTGTGTGCCCCAGCCAGCTTCCCTACACCAAAGGTGTCTTGTGCTCCCTGGAACTGAGATGTGTTTGGCCAATGGGGAGCAAAAGCAGAAGATCAGAGGTTGGAAGAGAGTAAGGATGGCATATTTACTTCTTCATTTTTTTTTTTTTATGATTGAAAACACTGCCTTCTTATAGATCTCAGAGAGTAAGAAGTAGGATTTATTAATGCTTTCAGTCACAAATGAAAATGAAACCTCTCAGTTAAATACAGTCTCAAGGGAAACACAAGATTAAAAAAAGTGGTCCTTTCTTCTTTTTTCTGGATAGCTTCAAAATATTTACCAGTGACTGGAGGGAAGGACTGGGTGGAGAAAACACGTTAAGCCAGGTTTGAGAGTAATGTCTTGGAAATAATTTTGGATTTTTTGGCACATGAAATTGATCAAAAGCAGTAAGAACCCCACTGAAATAGTGAAAGAAATCTATGGCCAAGAAATTGCCACCTTGGACTCAAAAAACCTTAACTGAATGTGACAGGACACAAATTTGTTTATTACTTACATATTCAGGAAGGGAACTGCAAATGCTTACCAATTCCAAGTGCAAATTCCACAACACCTATTTTAGACATGACAATGAGAGGTAAATGAAGAACTACCCATAATACAGAGTCAAAATCCAAAGGATCACCCCTAGTGCCACAGCTAATGTATAGATTAATAAAAAATTATTCCCCTTTCTCAGGGAAGGCCTTTGCAATGACGTTTGCATAGGATTCAAGCATTGTATGGATAACATTGCTAGGACTCCTGTGTATTATATCTTCTCAGTTATTGAGAATTAAAAAAGCTTTATTGATGTTATTTTATTCGAGCTCCATCACTGTGTGTAGGGAGCTAATAAGACTCGCCTCTGTCTTCTTTTTCACTCATCTCTGTCAGTATAAGAGTCGCTATATCTGAGCATGATAAAAAGATTATATATCAAACAGGAATCTTGAATTTTAAGTTGAATTCAGGATATGTATGGGACTTTGGTTTAACTTCCTTGAAAAGGAAATGATTGTGCTTCAGCCCAAAATAGCCTTCCACAGTGGACAGGAAAATAGCCCACTCCAACCCACGCTAGCCATCCTATTCCATCTACATGCAGGGGAAAAGACTTAGAAGAACTTTTTTTAAAAGTTTCATTTATTTATTTTGAAAGAGAGATCAAAGAAGGAGCAGAGAGAGAGGGAGAGAGAGAGAGAATCCCAAGAAGGCTCTGCACTGTCAGCACAGGCCCTGATGTGGGTCATGAATTCACAAACCGTGAGATCATGACCTGAGCTGAAGTCAGACACTAATCTACTGAGTGCCCCTCAGAAGAACTTTTGAAGTTCACAGTCCAGAGGCCTGGGCTCATAAAAGACAAAGACATAATCATAGGACTATAGAAGGTTTCCCTCCCCTTAATTTTAACACTTTATTATTAATGGCTTTTTTTTTATAGCACTTCCTTTTACCCAGTATATTGCATCCAATCATCAAGAAAATATACAAGGCAAACCAAAAGACAATAAACATAATTTGAAGAGACAGAGTAAACATCAGAATCAGACATGGCTGGTATACTGGAGGGATCAGACTGGGAACTAAAAACAATGATAGTTAATATTCTAAAACTCTACTGCAGAAATAGACAGCATGCAAGAAAACATGGGTAATGAAAGCGGGGAGATACAAATCCTAATGAAGAGTCAGTAGAAACCCTAGAGATCAAAAACTGTAACAGAAATAGGAAATGCTTTTGATGGGCTTATTATTAGAATGGACATGGATGAGGAAAGACTATCTGAACTTGAGAATATCTCAATAGGATCCTTGAAAACTAAAAAACAAAGAGAACAGAGACTGAAAAAAAAAATAGAACAGAATATCCAAGAACTGTGGGACACAACAAAAGGTGTAACATGGACATAGTGGGAATATTAGAAGAGAGTGAGAAAGGAAAAGAAGAATATTTGAAATACCTAATCTTAGAATTTCCCCCAATTAATGTCAGTCATCAAACCACTGAACCAGGAAGATCAGAATATACAGAGTAAAATAAATGCCAAGAAAATTATACCTAGGGGCACCTGAGTGGTTCAGTCTGTTAGGCACCTGACTCTTGATTTTCGATCAGGTCATGATATCATGAATTGTGAGTTCAAGCCCCGTAGAGGGGCCCTACACTCCAAGCAGTGGAACCTGTTTGGGATTCTCTATATGTCCCTCTCTCTGTCCCTCCATGTCTACTCTAAATAAATAAATAAGCATTAAAAAATAAAATTGTACTTAGAAAGAACATTTTCAAGCTACAGAAAATTTAAAATCAAGGAAAAATCCTGAAAGAAGCCATAGGAAAAAAGAAACATCTTAACTCTACAGGAAAAATGGTAAGAATCACATCTGACTTTTCAGAAACCATGCAAATGCAAGAGCAAATAAAAAATATTTAGAAGTTTGAGAGGAAAAAACCCACCAACCAAGAATTCTGTACCCTGCAAATTTACCCTTTATAAATGAAGAAATAAAAACCTTCTCAGACAAACAAAAATCAGGGAGTTTGTTGCAGGTAGACTGCCTTGAAAGAAATGTTAAAAGAAGTTCTTTAGAGAAAAGGACAACAATGTAGGTTATAAGCTCAAGCAACAAAGGAAAGGCAGATAATTGAAGAGTGAATAAGTAAAAGTAAAATAAAATCTGTTTTTCTTATTCTTCTTTGATGTAGTAGATAACAGTTTGTTCAAAATAATAATAGAAATAGTACTTGATTATGTATGTTTATGTGTATATTTTATACGTGTGTATATGTATATATATACATATTAGTATTATATATATATACATATTAGTGTACATATACACATACACACACAAGATGTATACATAAGCATACATAATCTATACGTATATATATATAATGTGCAATTCTATGTGTAATTACATATAAGTGAAATGCATAACAGCAATGATACGAGACAGGCGAGAAAAATAGGTTTAATCTGTTATTATAAGGTACTCACACTACCTGTAAAGTTGTATAATGTTATTTCAAAGTGAACTTCTTAATTGTAAATATATATGTATAGATAATGCAAACTCTGGGACAAACACTAAAAATGTAAATAAAAAAGTACAAGTGACATGCTAAGAATAGACAAATTATGGAATTATATGAAGTACTAAATTAAAACCACAAAAGTTAAACAAAGAGTGGAAGACAGAAGTAGGAGCATTGAACAAGGTCAACAAACAGAAAACAGTAATAAATACAATGGATATTTGAAAAACTTGAATAGCTCATTCCATTTGATTCCATTTTATCTGTCTTAACAAAGTACAATGATTTACTATTGAGTTACAATTACACAGTCACAACCATGCTTTCTACATGCTTTCTAGTATTCAAGTATATCAGTAATTACGTTGAATGTTATGGCCTAAGTGTACTAATTAAAAGTGAGAGATTGTCAGAATGGATCAAAAGCAAAATTTAACTCTGCGTTGTCTACAAGAAACCCACTTTAAATATAAAGACACATATAGATTAAAAGTAAATGGATGGAGAAAATTATACCATTCTAACACTAATCAAAGGAAAGCAGTGGTAGCTGTATTAATTTCAGACAGAGAAAACTTCAAAGCAAGGAAAAGTTACCAGGAATAAGTTACATTACATAATGACAAAGGGATCAACTACTAAAGAATATATAAAAATCTTTAACATGAATGTACCTAACAACACAGCATCAAACTACGTGAGCCAAAACTAATGAAAGTGCAAGGAGAAAAAGTGAATCTATTATCATAGTTGGAGACCTGAATGCCTCTCTCTCAGAAATGGATAGGTACAGAAGAGAAAAACCATTAAGGATATAGTTGAGCTCAACAACACCATCAATCAACAGGAAAAACCTGACATCTTTAGACCACTTCATCCAACAAGAGCAGAAACACAAACACATAAGACACAAATAGTGTTGGCAAAGATGTGGAGAAAAAGGAACTCTTGGACACTATTGATAGGAATGCAAATGATGCATGCATGCGGCCACTGTGAAAGACAGTATGGTTGTCCCTCAAAAAATTAAAAATAAAACTATCATATGATCCAGGAATCGCACTACTGGGTATTTAGGATCTTTTAATTTATCTTAATAGTAAAATCTCAATTTCTAGAGTATTGGTAGGAGGAAGTAAGAAGAGGGTGCAAAGTGTCATAAGCCTGCACTGTCTTTGGTAAAGACTAAATTTGGAATCCCAATTGTATCCCTCACTATATTCATCCTAAATTTTGAGTTTGTTTTTAAGTTAAATGTGTTTAAAATAAAAAAATATTTTAAAACATTGTGTAATGAAATCGAAAAAAAATAATCAAAATTTGAAAAAAAAATCAATGTTCCTTAATTAAAAAGAAATGTAATTTCTGTTTTACTCTGTAGTGGTAAGTGCAGTTATACAATCTGAGATACTGGGAACCTGGGTGTGGATACTGCAAAACTTGATATGATACATAACATGGTATATTTAGTCGATGAAAGAAATATTATAGATAGACTGTGATTCATAAGACCATCTTGTGCAGTTTACAGGAAATTGTTATGAGGAAGCTCAAGAAAATTCAGATACCCAGAAAACAGTTTTTTGTCACATATTCATTTATATTCTAAGTTTCCTCTTTTGGTTTACAGCTGCCAGGTCCACGTTGGTTTTAATATCAACAGACTTATTCTAGCTGCAAGATTGGTACCATGGAAAGGGTTAAGCAGAAAGTCCTGCTAATTAGCCAGTGCCTTGTGGAAATTTCTGGGCCATCCCCATGCAGATACATGCATTCCATTGCAAACTGTTCTACAAACCAGTAGAGGTTCAAGGACAAATCACAACCAGATTGAAATAAAGTGAATCTGAATTTTCTACAAGTCACAGATTCTATTTCTCATCAGAAGTCTAGAACCTCTATATTTTTATCACTCTGTGGTATTTTGGCCTAGAAGTTTCAAAAGGATTTAGATTGTATCTTTTCTAGGGTAATTGAACACCACAACGAAGTCATGAAAAAAAAATACTGTGAGGAGACCACAGAACACATAGTTGGAAGGTCATCTGGCATGAATTGGACAGTCTACTAGTCTAACACCGACTGTAGAATTAATCAAGCTTTACCTGGCTTACATCTGTGGTTCCGATGTTCTCCTTACCTGACTTTCATCCCTCCTAATTTCTCCAGGTGTCTCTAATGGTGATGATAAAAATAAAATGCAATATTTGGCTAAAAAAATGCAATATTTAGAAAAGTATAATAAATTCAACATCATGAACATAAAAGTATAAAAACATAGATCTATATACCTACAAAAGAAGGATTGATAAATCAGCCTTTGTAATCCAACAAACTTTTACATAATGCATCCAATAATTTTAAAAAAATTAACTAGTCAAAAAAAAGTCCTTAACAACTTACTTCCTCAGTGTCATAGTCCACTTTGTTCTGTTAAACAAATACCGTGACTCCTTTTCTTTTCAAATGTTTACACGAATTTCCTTTTAAATTTATATCTTGTCACTAACTCTTCTGGTTTTAAAATATGTAATGAGTACAGGTTACTAGTTTTTTCAAGTTTGTTTTTATGTGAGAACAACTTCTCCTTGAGGAGGATATCCTGAGTTGTATACACATATAAATAGAATTGACGAAATAGATGTGTTAAGAACTGAAGTTGGCTTGTTGCTGGATTCTGGCCAGTATTTGCTTCTATCTCTGCTTCCTACATGAAGACATTTTAGAAATCACACACAAAAAAATATCTATATTTTAATTAACTAAACAAATAAAAATATATATCTTTGTGGTCTAAAAATGGGGCAGAAATGCAAACAGGTGAGTTAGGCTGAAGCTTCAGACCTACTTTGAGTCCAGGAACAGGATGGAGTGGCCCGGGATTTGGGGCCTGTTGGGCAGTAGCAGAATAAAATAGTCTGTATTGGTGGGAATCAGAGCCAGGTTCATTACATGGAAGCAAGTGTTGGGATGGGACTCCTCAGTGAATGAAAAGAAACTGAAATATCCTTCCAAGATCACTGCCTAAGATTTCATTTTACATGAAACTTCAGATTTGGAAATAGCTGAGGAGCTCTTAAAACTCAGGTGACAAAGGCTCTGGGAGAGGCCACCTTTGAGATAGTGACTCCGTTTGCAACATTTATAGTTTTATGGTGGGATATTTCTGTCCCAATATTAGGTTAGGTACTGGATTAGGAGAACTTTTGTTTGGGAGATTTGGTTTCTGATTTATGCCTCAACTAATCATATCCCTTAATGCAATACATGAGTATTGTTACACTTCTCGCACAATGCTATTAAATGTATGAGATATTTGACTACATATTGGATAATTTTACTTGCCTGTGATTATGTTTCATACTAAACTATTTAACATGCATCTCAGTATACAGCATTTTATGATTTTGAATTAATTACTAATATCTCAGAATTTAGAATTCACAGAAATCCTTTTTTAAATTTTTTATTTACTTTTGAGAGAGGGAGAAAGAGACATCGTGAACAGGGTCAGAGAGAGAGGGAGACACAGAATCTGAAGACAGGCTCCAGGCTCGGAGCTAGCTGTCAGCACAGAGCCTGAGCGGAGCTCAAACCCATGAACCGTGAGATCATGACCTGAGCCAAAGTCAGATGCTTAACCGACTGAGCCACCCAGGCGCCCCAACACAGAAATCTTTCCTAATATTTCAAGACTTGCTGTGTGCTTTTTATACTCAGTTCTTCCTTAATATCAGGCTGCAAATGCTAAGAAATGCCTATACATAGAGTAAACACTGGGCAGAGATGAATATATTTCCTAGTATTATATGCAAAATAATCCTTGGTGTCTATTATGGGGAAAAATCCTAACACTCTGAAAAAGTTATTGAGAGGAACATTGAGTGACATTTTGTATCGCTTTGATAAAATAAGGCAAGTTTATCTTATATGCCAGTGAAATATGTTAATCATCTATGTACTTTTCAAATTTACTGAGTAAAATATTAAAGATTATTTTGAAGCTACCACAAAAATTTACTTATGATAGAAAGTATTGGCTTTTCTTTTATCAAATACACCAGTTTTTCTTTGACACCTCAAAACTTTGTCATTGCTAGGTTGATATTTTGCCAATAAATTTCTTGAATAAAGTTAATTGAACTACTTAAAAGGAAAATTAATTGGGATACAGGTAGGTGTAATTTTAAAATAAAATTGTTAGTTAAATTTCAATTTTTGAAAATTGAATGTTGAAAATGTTGCATTAGACTACAAAATAATTAAATTATTCTCACTTGAAAAAAGTTAAAAGCCGAACAAATCACTAATGGAGTCCTCTTACGGTACATAAAACAAATGGGCAATATTATTAAAATACAAAGTCTCTCTTTATTGTTTAAAACAAGTAACCCAAAGGAAAATATGACAAAATGTGTATATATTGGGTTTTATAAATTAAAAAATGCAGTTTACTAAAATTGTAATAATGCAGTGATTTTCTAAAATTAATGAGAATTATAACAATAATGACATAGGCTTTTGAACTGTATCTGGCAAAAAGTTAATGAACATCATAATGAGGGGAAAAAATCAGAAAATCAAGAACTGGCCAGAATAAAAAATTGGATAATTTCATGTGCTATTGTTTGAATTTTAAAGTAGTATAAACTTTGGAGATTTATTTCGCAGCTTCCACATTTAAAATGTGGATGTCCTGGGGTGTCTGGGTGCCTCAGTCAGTTAAACGTCTGACTTCAGTTCAGGTCATGATTTTACTGTTGGTGAGTTCGAGCCCCATGTTGGGCTCTGCTCACAGCTCAGAGCTTGGAGCCTGCTTTGGATTCTGTGTCTCCGTCTCTCCCTGCCCCTCTCCAGCTCATGCTCTATCTCTCTCTGTCTCAAAAATAAATAAACATTAAAAAGTATTTTTTTTAATGTATATATCCTGGGGCGCCTGGGTGGCTCAGCCAGTTAAGTGCCTGACTCTTGGTTTTGGCTAAGATCATGATCTCACAGTTTGTGAGTTCAAGCCCCACATCACACTGTGCTGACAGTGCGGAGGCTACTTGGGACTCTCTCCCTCTCTCTCTGCCCCTTCCCTGCTTGTGTGCGCTCTCTCTCTTTCTCAAAGTAAATAAATAAACTTAAAAAAATAAAAACAAATAAAAAATAAAATATGTATATTCTTTGTTCTAACAATTTTACTTTTAAGAATTCTGTCCCATAGAAATACAGTGGTTGCTCTTATTTGTTAAATCATATAATTTAAACAACGCGTTTGAGTTATAGTGGCTTG
>NW_027528871.1:2631876-2646265 GCF_008692635.1 Crocuta crocuta
GTTTAAGTGGCTTGGCTGTAAGTGGGCTTTGGCATTTTCATATTGAAATGTGTATTGTGTGCTGTATATTGTACTGTAGTGGTATATAACACCGAGAGAAGGTCAAGCATATTCACAAAATTGTTCCAGGACCTTACTAAACTACTAGAAATGCACTCTGTAAGGATCCATGGCAGAGACACAATTTAAGTATCTCTGTATGACATTGTAATGTGTATTAAAGTTATGCTTTTATCTTTGTAGATAATCAAATTTTCTATATATGAAATATTGGACTTCTACAGTATTTTAAAAGAATGTCTGAGGAAACTGACAAATGACGGAACGATGGGCTTTGTCGCACATGAAGAGGTTTTTTTTTTTGCTTTCTTGAAGAGCAGTGAACCCCAGGGTTTTAACGTACATAGTATCTATCCCTAGGAAGTATAACAGTTTTTCAGGCTTCCATGTTTCTTTCAATCCAATTAAAGCTTTCTAGAAATCTGGAAAGAAAATGAAAGGTTTAAATGGCTTATCATGGATAAAAAGATTAATGATTTTAAAATCCTAGTGCATTCTATATGCTAAGGAATGGGTGTTTGAGAATTTTGAATGTGACTATCTCTTAGTGCTCATTACATTTGTGCCTGAATTGTATTTTAACATAGACTGAAATTCTGAATTCTTTGAAAGAGAGTCACAATGCAAGTTTCATTTCATGACTTCTGTCACTATCTCCTCATTAAAAATCTTAAACACCATTTTACCAAGTTTTCTATACATAGGGAAGAATGTGCAAAATGTCCTGCCTTTTTTTTTTTTATGGTTAGGATCAATTTTCTCTTGAATGATGTGGTAAAGGTTTGTTATTTTATAATAGTCTTTTTGTTTTAATGTTAAGCAGAACACATTTAATTTTGTTGAAAATCTGTTGGATTCATTTGGTTAGGCTGAAACATAGACTGCAACCCATACCCCTTTCTTACCACTCAATCTAATATTGAAGCTTTCACAGTTTCTTTTCAGTTTTTTTTTAAGCTGTTTACCACTACTGCTATTTATGACATTTCGAGCAAAGACAAGGAAGAGGAACACTATTTAAGCTAAGGCACCAACTGTTCTCATTCTGAAAACACTAATGGTGAAAGTCTTTCAGCTGAGAGCCCATACTGGTTTCTAACCTTGATCTTATTTATCATGACACCAATATACTCTTGTCAGAAGAAAATAACCTATGTTTTATATATTTAAGAAGTTCTGTTTCAGATGTTTTTGGCTTCATGCCGGGCTTTTTATCATAGATTTCTTTTATAATCCTCACAGCTTTCCTTTCTTCAGATTATTACACAAATAAAAATATAAGTGTTATTTATAGTACAATCTGAAAACTAAAATATATGATTTATACTTTATAGTCTCATATTTGTAATTTTGTACATGATCATGCTGAAATTATTTAACAATTTCAGTATAGTTCCTATTCAAAACCATAAAGATTAGCTTTCTCGTATACTTAAAAATTCACATACACTCTCTCACACATACATACTGTATTTTCTTACTCTAAATATTGTATTGTGAACATATCTTGTGTATCTGAATATTTCAGTTTCATAAAACTTCTGCATATGTCATGAAACATATCTCTAAAGATGCTACATTCTAGAGATTAGAAATTACTCAAAATTTATTGTGATACCGTTATCATTTTACTTTATTGCACTGTGCTTTTAGTATTTTGCAAGGATATTTTCATTTCACTAAGGAAAACAATTCCAGATTACTGTTTGCTACCTAATCAGTTTTTCTTTAGCTATCATTTAATCTTTTCACACCTAACCAATAGAGTACTTTAAGATTTTGACCTTCCTTTTGGTTATGTAACATTGTACCATCTTTCTTTGTTCTCTTAAAAAGAGCATCATGAAATGTGTTACCTTGGAGGTGATATCTACATAAGATTATATAAAATAACTTTTGTTATTACTACTCTTACCCTGAGGGCTACAAAGAAGGAAAATGTGTTATTACACATTTGTTACTTCGGTTACAACTTCTAATGTTCTGTTTGTTAAGAATTGTCTACCCTTTGGCCATCAAAATTTTAAATCTCCATTGCAGTGAGTTTGACATAAAGCATAATATCCCTCATTTTCCTCTTATCACTGTCACATAGGTAGCTATAGGATTTGAATAAAATCTGCAAACAACTAAAGCATGATAAATAATGCTTTCAGTTAGGCTAACTGAAAATTTCATAATTATATCATTTGGGTGACAGATATATTAAGTTATTGTAAAATAGGCCTTATCATGAAAGATGGCATGCTTAAAATATTAAATATTTTATTAAATTACCTATCATATAAAAATAAATCATTTTAATTTCAATCTTATTTATTTATAAATTACACTAACTATCATAGTGATTTTATTTAGTGGAAACATTAAAATTTAAAAACTGTTTTGTAAACAACAGAATCAGAGAATTCTGTGCTTTGCGTAAGGCACAAGATTTCAGCTTTTTCGTCTATAAAATGGAACTACTATGCACTTAATTGGGATTCTGTGAAGGTTAATGAAATCCATATATGTAAAGCAGAGAGTGGGTATACAGATACAGTTCTGTCTTCTCTCACTTGTTAAACACATAAAGATTATTTACTTTGGTAAGACTCTGTTTCATGAATCTACATGACCTACTGATTCTCTTAACAAACATTGATTTTCCATACATAAAAAACAATATGCAGAAACAAGATAAAAGTACAAATATGGTCATCATATGTGTTTATGGAGTTCACAATCTTTGGGAGAATAGACTTCTAAAAAGACAAAATACAATCCAACATGTATTATTAACAAATAGATGTGAAATTAAATGAAAGTGGTATATAACTTTTTGGAAGAGTTGGCATGAAATCTATATCTTTAAGACTGATGAGAAGTTTTTAGGGTTGAGAATAGGGCTTTTATTTTATTTTATTTTTTCGGTATTCCTAAAAAGGAATGGAATGAATAGCATGAGCAAAATATAGAGTTTTATTTTTATTCCTTTTTTAATGTTTTATTTATTTCTGAGAGAGAGAGAGACAGACAGACAGACAATGTGAGCAGGGGAGGGTCAGAGAAAGAGGGAGATAGAGAATCTGAAACAGGCTCCAGGCTCTGAGCTAGCTGTCAGCACAGAGCCTGATGTGGGACTCGAACCCACAAACCATGAGATCATGACCTGAGCTGAAGTCGGACGCTTAACAGGCTGAGCCACCCAGGTGCCCCCAAAATACAGAATTTTAAAGGATATAATAAATCTGGGTAATCATGAGAAACTTAGAGTCTGGATTTCACCAAAGGAAAGTGGAATAAGTGATAATATTGGAATGTTGAGGACATTTGGAGGATACCTTTTCCCAAGGGAAAGTACTTGGATTGCATCATGGAAAGTCAATGGAAATTTAATTGGAAAAGGCCAAGAACATATTTGATTTATAGGAAAATAATTTTGTTGCTTATATGGACACGTTGAAACACAGAAATACACCTCTTTATTCCCTTCTATATTGGCTATACTGACTTCCTGAAACAGTTACTAAAAGTATGAATCATTTTATACTGTAACAAAAATACTACAAAATAACATAATTCTAAAATACCTATTACTGATTATTGTCCTAGTACCTTTACATGTATTAGTATATGCCCCCCACAACAACTCTGTGATGTAGGAATTACAATTATACTTGTTTTACAGCTGGCAAAATTGAGTCACAGAGTTTAAGTAACATTTTTAGGGTCTCACAGTTAGAAACATTAATTATTTAACTATTTCAGATGTTTACATAACATTTACCTAAGGATATCATCTCTTTGGAAATCTTACACATGCCAAATGTATTTTTAAACATCTGTATTCAACAAAAATTCCAAAAAACATTAAGATTAAATATCCATGAGGGTAAACACCAGACATTTCCTTGAACAAGTAACTAGATGAAACTTGCATGGAAATCAGTGCTTAATATTTATACTTTGAGCTATGATCCACACCTCTATCATATTCTAAGAACGGAGTTTAGATTTGACTGAAAATTAAATTTATTATTTTGATTTTTTTATTCTATTTAATTCACTGATAATTTATTACATAGAAAATTATCAATGTCTATATTTTTTTTACTTTTAAATGTTTATTTATTTATTTTTAGAGATACACATCATATTTATTTACTAGATGCATTTGACAATTTACTTTTCTTCCAGAAGAAAATGACACTTTTATAATATTTCTGTAATACCTGTATTTTCACTTTTTAAAAATTTATTTACTTATTTTGAAGAGAGAGAGAGACAGAGAGAGCACGAGTGGGGGAGGGGCAGAAACAGGAGGAAGAGAATCTCAACCTCTTTTGTAGGGCTTGACTCCATGAACTGCAAGATCATGATTTGAACCAAAATCTAAGTTGCACAGCCAACCAACTGAACCATTCATGCACCCCTACCCATATTATCATTTAAAATAATATTTGAGGGATGCCTGGGTAGCTCAGTTGGTTAAGCTTCTGACTTCCACTCAGGTTATGATCTTGCATTTCATGAATTCTAGTCCCTCATTGGGCTGTCTGATGTCAGTGCAGAACACGCTTTAAATCCTCTCTTCCCCTCTCTCCCCTGCTCTCTCTCTCAAAAATAAACTTTGAAAAATAAACAAACAGGGGCGCCTGGGTGGCTCAGTCGGTTAAGCGTCCGACTTCGGCTCAGGTCATGATCTCACAGTTTGTAGGTTCGAGCCCCACGTTGGGCTCTGTGCTGACAGCTAGCTCCGAGCCTGAAGCCTGTTTCAGATTCTGTGTCTCCCTCTTTCTCTGACCATCCCCTGCTCATGCTGTCTTTCTCTCTCTCTCTCAGAAATAAATTTTAAAAACCCATTTAAAACATTTTTTAAAAAAAGAAAAACAAATAAAATAATTTTTGACTGACAGAAAAATGAACAGTTGTTCTTAATATGACTTGAAATTAATTCAAATAACATAAAGATATTATTTATTGTGAACAATACTTTGGGTGGTAGCCACATATTCTTTTGAAAATTTCCTCTTGGTAGATTTTTACTATTTTTTAATTATTATAATTATATTGACAAATATATTTATTGGCCTTGACTTTTTATATTTTATATATTATATTTTATTGATTTACTATTTTTAATTTATATACAAATGTATTATATTACCTTTTTGTGAGATATGCTGCCAATATTTATCAGTTTATCATTTGCTCTCTATCATACTTATAGCTTACTTTAATACACATTAGTTTTAATATTTGAAAGTATAGTAAGAGAGATTAACCTTCATGATTTTATTTTTGGCTTTTATTTTATGATTTAAAAATACCATTCACAATCCAAAATTATGTAAGTATTAACCTTTATCTCAGAAACAATTACACATACAATATTTTGTCTTCTCCTTATGCCATTTTGAATAATCTGTTTTATATTGAAATACCTCATCTTCCTTTTAACTACATATAGCTCATAATATAAACCCTACTCAGCAATACCTCCCCTTCTCTGAAACTCAGTGACCAACCTGCTTTCTTCTACTGACTAAAGTCTATCTCATCCATGTTGATCATCCTCTTTCAGAAACTCTTATAGCATTTAATGTTGTTGTTACTCATTACAAAATCATATAAGACCATTTAACTTGTAAAATATATATCTTAACTCTATAACTGAACTATAAAATATTAGATGTCATGACTTTTTATTACATATGGTATAGTTTCATAGTTAAGCACAAAGGCTTTGTTTCTAGATTCCATGATTTTGCAACTTGGCTTTATAACATAGTTTCTGGGAAACCTTTAGCAACTTATAAAACCTCTTCCTGTTTCAGGTTACTTATTTGGCAACTAAGAATAATAATCAAGATTAAATGAGTTAAGAGGTCCCTTGGTGGCTCAGTGGTTAAGCATCTGACTTTGTTCGGCTCAGGTCACAATCTCACAGTTGGTGGGTTTGAGCCCTGTGTCCAGTACCCCTCTGACTGTGCAGAGCCTCCTTAGGATTTTCTCTCTCTCTCTCTTTCTCTCTGTCCCACCCTGCTTGTGCTTTCCTCTCTCTCTCTCTCTCTCTCTCTCTCTCAAAATAAGTAAATAAATAAACTTAAAAAAAAGACTAAATTAGATAATAAGTGTAAAAGTATAATTCTTTAAGAACATTTCTTGACATATAGTAAGCAAAAGATTAGCCATTGTTAGATAGTAATTGCATACTTTTAGCACAATATTTAACTTATAGCAGTGTATAATACAACTTTGTTCAGTGACTAAAACCTATTGTTGAAGCTTCAATGTTTTTTTCTTCAAAAATATGTATACAAAAAGTGTTGATAAATACATACAATTTTCCACTAAGATAAGGATATTTACACTCATTATCCTTTACAACATCATATTGGAATCTTAGCTAGTTCAATAAGACAAGAAAAGGAAATGAAAGAATCCAAGATTAGGAAAAAATAAAATAAAACTGTCCTTGTTTTCAAACGATGTAATTGTCTAGTAGAAAACCTGAAAGAACAACAAAAGCAACAAAAGACTCCTCAAACTAATAATCAATTGTAACAAGGTTGCAGGATACAAAGTTAACATACAAAAGTCAACTACTTTCCTACATAGCAATAATCAATAAGTGGAATTTGATATTATAAACCCAATACTATTTACATTAAACTCCCTTCTCCAAATAAAAATAAATACACATAAAATCTAACAAAATTTGTACATTTTGGAGGAGATAATCAAGAAGATGTGACAACCAGTTGACCCTCAATCTGGTTCCGGGTAATTAGAGACTCTTTACACCTCCTTTATTATTGAAATGTGCTTTCTGCTTGCCTTCTCCAAACCCAGAAGCTGTTGCAAGGACACAACTTTGAGACAGAAATGTGCTTTTGAGGCTATATGGACTATGTATATGACTGAACCTAGTTAAGCCTTTTTATAAACTTTAATGGTTCTGGTGGGTAGGTGGGAAGATCTAATGATCTCACAGCCATCCAAGACAAGCCTTACAAGTAACTTCCCTTGTTTACTAAAACTGCCACCTACCAATATGAAGTGGTTATTCTCTTTCTATGGTCTCTCCTTACCCTCAATGAATGGGGGCCAATTTCAGACTACACCCAGGAAACTCCCAAGGAGTTGGCAAACAAGTAGTACAAGATAGATATAAAAATATACAAAATTCTGATGAAAGAAACTTTTTAAAAAATTAAATGAAGTGAGGAGCACCTAGTTGGCTCAGTCGGTTAAGCATCCAACTTCAGCTCAGGTCATAATCTCGTGGTTTGCAAGTTCAAGCCCTGCATGAGGCTCTGTGCTGAGAGCTCAGAGCCTGGAGCCTTCTTCAGATTCTGTGTCTCCTCTCTCTGCCCCTCCCATGCTCATACCTGTCTCTATCTCTCTCAAAAATAAATAAACATTTTTTTTTCTAATTAAATGAAGAGAGAGTCTATGTTCATGGATAGGAAGACTCAGTATTGTCAAGGTGTCTATTATTCTCAACTTGATCTATGGATTCACCACTATTGATACCAACCCAAATACTAGTAATTTATTTTGTGGATAGCATCAAACCAATTCTAAAGTTAATGAGGAGAAGGAAAACACCAAGAAAAGTAGCCAATTTTGAAGGAGCTGAATAAAATTGGAGGACTGATACTACCTGACTTCAAGACTTACTATAAAGCTATAGTAACCAACACAGTGTGGTACTGGCCAAAGAATAGACAGAGATCAACGAAGCAGAATACAGATTCCAAACATAGAACCACATAAATACAGTCAATTGATCTCTGACAAAGAAGCAAAGGCAAAAACTAAAAGTCTTTTCTATAACAAGTGCTGAAACCCTGGACATCCACATACAAAATAATCAAACAAACAAAATCTAAACACAGGCTTTACATTCTTCACAGAAAATGACTAAAGATGTATCACAGACCTTAACTGTAAAAAATAAACTTCCCAAACTCCTAGAAGATAACATAGGAGAAAGTCTAGATGACTTTGGTCATGATGATGACTTTTTAGTTAGATCATCAAAGACATGATCCATGACAGAAAAAATTGATAAGCTGGACTTCATTAAAATGATTCTTTTCTGTTCTGTGAAAAATAATGAGATTACAAACCACAGACTACAAGAAAATGTATGCAAGAGATGTATGTATTAAAGGACTGTTATCAATAATATATCTTTTATATCTTTTCTTTTTAGTTTCAAGTTTTTGTTTAAATTCCAGATAGTTAATATACAGAGAAACATTAGTTTAATTGTTTCGGTACAAAGAACTCCTAGAACTCAATTGTAAGAGGGGTGTGTGGGTGGTTCAGTCAGTTAAGCATCCAACTCTTGACCTCAACTCGGGTCTTGATCTCAAGGATGTGAGTTCAAGACCCACATTGGGCTCAATCATAAGAAAAGGACAAACCTGATTTTAAAAGTGTGCAAAAGACATGAACGGACACCTCACCATAGGAGATAAACATATACATATGGCAAGTAAGCATGTAAAAAGATGCTTCACATCTTGTTATTATTAAGAAAGGCATATTGAAATAATAATGAGATACCAATACATACCTATTAGAAGGATCAAAATCTGGACCACTGACGTCAAATTCTGATGAAGGTGTAGAGCAACAAGAACTCTCATTCGTTGCTGGTGGGGATATAAACTAGTGCAGCCACTTTGGAAGGCAGTTGGTCAGTCCTACAAAATTAAACATACTCTTACTATATAATCCAGCAATTGCACTCCTAGGGTCTTACACAAAAAAATTAAAAAATATCTACACAAAACAAACTGTGGTATATCCAGACACTAAAATATTTTTTAGTGCTGGAAAGAGTTAATAAATCATGAAAAATTACAGTGGAAACTTGAATGTATATTACTAAGTGAAAGAAGCAAATCTGAAAAGGCTACGTATTGTGGGACTGAAACTACATGGCATTCTGAAATGCAAAACTATGAGACAATAAAATGATCAGTGATCTCTTAGGGATTAGTGGGGAGGGAAGTATGAATAGATCAAGCAGGGGATTTAGGGCAGTGAAACTATTCTGTATCACCATGGTTTAATGATGATAAGTCAACACACAATTGTCAAAACCCATAAAAGGTACAATGCCCAAGAGTGACCCTGAAGTAAACTATTAACTTTGCATAATAATTATGTGTTAATATAGATTCATGAATTGTAACAAATGTACCACTCTGGTGCAGGATATTGATAGTGGAGTCAACCATATAGATATAGAGAGAAGTGGAGTAGGGAGTATATGGGAATTCTCTATATTTTCTGCTTAATTTTGCTGTGAAAGAGAGAAAGAGAGAACCCCAAGCAGTTTCCATGTTCAGTGCAGAGCCTGACATAGTACTTGGTCCCACAACTCTAGGATCATAACCTGAGCTGAAATCAAGTGTCGGACTCCCAACTAACTGAGCCACTCAAGTGTCCCCAAACTGCCATGTGTTAAATGGTTTATGGAGAGAGTCATTTGACAAAGAATTGCAAAAGACAGCAATTTCTTGAGATCATCCTCCATTTGACAGCTGGATGAATTCAGAATCCATAATAATAGATTAAAAACCTTAAAATCCTATTTGCCCAAAGCCTATGTGAGTTTGGAATTGGATTACTCCCCAGTTGAGCCTCTAGATGAGGACACTGCCTGTCTGACTATAGCCTGTCAGACCCTGAACAGAGAACCCAGCTAATGCCATGCCTGGACTTCTAAAGCACAGAAAATGAGATAATAAATTTGTGTTCTTTCAAGCCACCCAGTAAATATGCATTACTTGTCATAAAACATAGAAAAGTAATATATTCCCCACCACTATATTCTTTTCATGCAGATCATCCCACTGTCTATGTTACCTTTCTCTACCATATATACAAATCAAAAATGTAAATTAAACACCATGGTCTACATTAAATTTTTGTTGATTTCTATTAATGTTAAAAGACTCTACTTTCTTAAAATCTCCCTAATATTTGACTAATTATGAGTATTAAACATTTTATTGAGTATGAAATATTTCAAAGATGGTGCTAGATCTTGGAAACATAATCATACTCCCTAACATTAAAGATATCAAAAGTTTTATAAGTAGAGTAATAATTAACTACTTATTAATAATTATATTTATGATATAACTTTCTTTTACACATTAAAAATTAAATGTCAATATTTTAATATTCATTTTAGTTCTTTAAAACAGTATTTGCTAATTTTGCATGGATTGGGTTTGTTTTTATATAATGCATTCCCCTAAAAGAAAACACATGCTTAAAATAATAAGCATATAATTTTTAGGGGGATCAGATAATCCATTTCCATGGATTTGATGTTAAGAAGTTTAACTATCATATAAAAGGAGTGTATGTAAAATATTATTCTTGTGGCTAGTATGATTATACCATCTACATTACGGTGAGAAAAATGAAAATTGCCATTTCAATTAGTTCATTTAAAAGTTCTTTTTAACATTTATTCATTTTTGAGAGAGACAGAGCACAAGTGGAGGAGGGTCAGAGAGAGAGGGAGACACAGAATCCAAAGCAGGCTCCAGGTTCTGAGCCGTCAGCACAGAGCCTGATGCAGGGCTCAAACCCATGAACTGAGAGATCATGACCTGAGTCAAAGTTGGATGCTTAACAAACTGAGCCACCCAGGCACCCCTAGAGTTAGTTCATTTTCATACTCCATCAATTAAATATTAAAAAGACAAAGTATCTTTGCCATATGATAAATTGTAAAAAGATAGCCTGTTTTACATGATTTTACAAACACACAGAAACACTTGAAGTCTATAATGATGGAAGCAGTGAAAGTTCAAGCCAGGATATTTAAGTTTATAAAATTTTTAAAATAAATATTCTCCTTAAAATAAAATGTTCATAGAATTATTCAGAAGTCATTTAGAGCTCTTAGCATTGAACTAAAAATTTCAAAGCATTATGTTTTTATAACTATGGTTTATTTTGGAAGTAATGGCTTTTCAAACTTTAATTTATTAAAAATATATTCAGTTTCATTTTAATTTTTTGTTTTTATCCCCTTAAAGTTTTATTTGGAGGTACAGATTTGTTCAAATACAATTTTCCAATATATATATAAGCATATATATAAGCACTTTTCATGGATATATCTTTATGACTGGGAAAATTTACTCCATAAATGTTTATAAATGTGTATATATGTGTGTGTGTATATATAAAAGCATACATTCTTAAAATATATTTGCAAAAACATGGTCATATTATGCACACTAATATGTACATCTTGTTTTTATTTGGATATATATGTGTGCGTATAAAAGATAAATATATATGAACAAATATATGTACATACTATACATATACACACATATAGTATGTACATATATTTACATATTCATATGTAGGCTTATTTCATTCTTTTAAACAAGATAATAGTATTATATATTATGAATATACATAGTTATCAGATGATCAAAAATGTTGATGTTTTCATAATTCTGCTAAATACATAAGCGAAAATCATTCCTATTTATGGTTAATGAGCAAATATATCTGTTAATAAAAACTAATAAGTGTGAATTTGCCAGGTGAAAGGGCATAAGATTGTGTAATTTGCATAAGTATAATGAAATTTTTCTTTAAAAATGTGGGAATTAACTCTTTTATCATTGCCCAAAGAATTGATGATGCAAGAGACTTAACCACTACTCCCTTAAGAACTCAGAGCCAGTGCTGCTAACAGACACTGGACAATGAATACTACCACTAGATCCATTACCAATTTTATCTCTACCAGTGAATGTTAGCTTTTGACACACCATTCATCCACATAATGCAGGTTCCTTAATCACTCTATTTCTATTCAGTCTAGAGTGAGTGGGTTTGACTGACATAATCATTGTCACGTTGTAAGTGAAATTAGTAAGGTGAATATCTACTGTGATTAACTCTTTTATTAATTATATCATAGTGTTGCACATGCTCAAAATATAAGAAGGATTTTTTTTAAAAGTACAAATGTCCATATTATGTCTATTCATTGATCTATCTATATATCTATACCTATTAAGACAATATGGGACTTTCTCCAGTATGCAAGATCCAGATATAGATAAACACATAGGCATGTACACAAAGTCTTAATTATTATATATAGAGAGAGCCACACATTACATCATTACATGTATATATCTACACATCACAGATATGTATCTACACACTGCATAATATATTTTATAATAATATATATTACATATGTAATATTTTCATGAAGTTGTCACCACAGTTAATAAATTTGTGCCATTTTTTGATATAGGAGAAGTAGGAAAATCAAACCAGGTAGACAACAAGTTTATTTGGGGACACCTATACAATATATGTAAGTGAAAATACCCATATGAGTTTGGACTAATTTAGCAAATATAAAATATAAAATAAAAGGTGTAAAAATTGATTTTGGACACAAAATGATTATGTTGTAGTTATCACTACGGAGCTCAGTAGAACCAATATTATGGGTTATGACTGACTTAGAATAGAACCTTGGAAACTGCAGTATTTCAGGGCACCTGGGTGACTCAGGCATGTGTCTGACTTTGGCTCAAGTCATGATCTCACCATTCATGAATCCAACCTCATGTGGGGCTCTGTGCTGACAGCTTGGATCCTGGAGTTTGCTCTGGATTCTCTGTCTCCCTCTCTCTCTTCCCCTCCTCCACTTGTGTTCTCTCTCTATCTCTCAAAAATAAATAAACATTAAAGAAAAGAAACTGTAGCATTTGCAAAGCTGCAAAAGAGAATGATATATACTAAAAATATTAAGGGAGATGAGCAGGAGATCTGAAAAGAAAATAGTCACTTTCAAGAAAGTAAAAACAAAAGAAACAACAAACAGAGAAATGGTTAATAGTGTTAAAAAATTCTCAGGTGAGTACAATATATATATAAGGAAGGAAAATTTTCATTTTAATTTTGCTACTTGTATGATAGAGATATATTTACAAAAGCAGTTTAGTGGAAGAGAAAGGTAAAACAGTGCCTTTAAAGTTACTGTATCTGAGGAAGTAGAGGAGGCAAGTATAAAGGAATCTCTCTAGAAGTATGTATGTAAGGGTCAGTAGGGTGATAGACCAGTTGCCAGACTAAGGAAAGGGTAACTTATCTATTTGTTTGTATGCATGTATTTTGAAAAGTGGTATTCCTGCATAATTTATATGTCTAAACTAAAGTGTCCATACAGAGAGTGAAGTTCAAGGCATAAGACCAGTGTTGACTAACAAGAAATGTCTTGTTAGAAACAAGAAAAGAAAGTGCTTCAGATGTGTCTAAAAGGGGAAAAGAAATTTCTGATTAGTTTTGGGAAGAACATTACAGAAATAAAATAATCAAATATATTTATATTTT
The DNA here is from genome assembly GCF_008692635.1 of Crocuta crocuta. Classification (NCBI taxonomy): domain Eukaryota; kingdom Metazoa; phylum Chordata; class Mammalia; order Carnivora; family Hyaenidae; genus Crocuta; species Crocuta crocuta. The sequence goes on from NW_027528871.1 coordinate 2,645,338, forward strand.
TTAAAAAGCATATACTTTCTGATTTGAGAATGGTGATAGAGAGAAAGATATGCCTGCCTGGAGGAGATACATGTAACATACCAAAAGTTCATCTAGGTCTGTTTCAGGTTTTGATTTCTTTGGACATAATTCCTCTATATTTGCCCCCTTTCAGCTTTTCCTCCTAAAGAACTACCATTTATTTGATAAAAGAGGAATAAGACATAATTTCCTCTGAAAATCATTTCCCTCCATTTATTCTTTTTTTTTTTCTTTTTCTTTTTTAAAGAGGGAGAGAATGAATGCATGAGCAGGGAGGGCCAGAGGAACAGGGAGAGAGAATCTTAAGCAGGCTCCACACCCAGCATAATGTGGGGGTCAGTCCTACAATGTGAGGTCATGATATGAGCTGGAACCAAGAGCCAGAGGCTTGATCAACTGCACCACCCAGGTGCCCCACCCCCTATATTCTTAACACTTGAGATGAAATAGATCTCACCTCTTATTTTTTCTGATTTCACTCTGTTGTATACATTTACCCACATTTTCACATATTTTGTTATAAATAATTTCCCAGGTTCTGAAATAATTTAGGGAAGAAATTGGTGGACTCTCTAATTCCCCGCAGCCCAAGTTGCAATAATAAGGTATTGCCCTTATTACTGATAAGTTTTTCTAATTTGTGTATGTAATTTGCTATTAAAACTTATTTTCCCTTAAGAAGGACAACACTGGAGAGAGGGGGCAAGATGGTGGAGAAGTAAGGAGCTCCGTACTTGCACTCGCGCCCATACATCACACAGAAAAGATCCGAAGCCATTGGAAACCTTACAAAACCTGAGAGATTGGGAGACAAAGGACGCAGAATCCACTGAGAGAGCCTTCTAACGTGAGTGCGAACCGGGGAAGATAAAATCGGGCCGGGATCGGAGACTCCAGGGTGGGAGAC